>NC_079207.1:3948400-4318947 GCF_026745355.1 Beta vulgaris subsp. vulgaris | reverse complement strand
AGGGTTAATAGTTCGCCGAAAAATGAAATGTTAGCATTTTTTTCTAACATATAAAAATGGAAACTGTTGCTATAAATGACGGTACAAGAACAAAAAGTATGAAATTGCAAATGCTTTTTGTTACTTGCTCTAGGCAAACCTCTGCAGTTGAAGCTTTTGCTTAAAACCTTGATTATATGTGGTGTTCATCTAGAGGCCTTCCTGACTCTAGTGCTTGTGGATTTTTTGTAGTTTGAGATGATGCAGGAGGCTAACTTAGCTAAGTTCAAATCTGAAGTACAGAGCTCACAGGTACGTGGTAGAGGTATATAATTTAAGACATTAATTGATTTAATGTGTCTGAATCATTATTTCTGAAGTCGTTCTTTCATTAGACTTTGTGCTGGGAATTGACTTGTGTGTTATAAGGTGCTCACATGAGGCATTTCTGTTTGGTTATGTGGGAAGATGTTTGGATATAGATGGTTAAGGATTTGCCGTTGTTATTTGCTTTGGATGGAATGTTGTTGAAATAGACTGGAAAAACCTTTATAGGGAAGATTTGATCAGATTAAAATTAATTGGTGAAACTTGGGACAAAAAGAGCTGATTATAATCAGTGGACAATGGACATTGCTAGTTAGAATGAAAATTTCGGAAGCCTTAAAGACTATGAAGTCTTAGGTACTTCTCAGTGAAGAATTTAATTTGTTTTAACTTTTAGATCTGTTTTGTTTAGTATGCATCTGAAAATCATGTCTGATACTTCTGTATGTGGGCTTGGTGCAAGGTAGTTGTGCAAGGTAAGAATGAAGCTAGTTTTATGGTAGTAATCCGCGCTCTTCACTGTTTACTTTCTTCTGTCACATGACTGAACTTCCATGATGTACTAATCTATTCATGTTGGTAAGAGAAGCACTCACTCAGTCTGAGGATTCTTGATAAACACACCACAAACTAACAATAGTAATTGTATCGGAGTATATAAATAGTGACAGTGAGCATGACTGAACCATTGAAATGATAATTATTGGGAGAATACATGATAAGTTTAGCTATATTGCAAGTCAAAATGCACATTTTCTGGATGACTGTCATTTTGGACAGCTCCTTTGTTTCGGCCCTTGTTTATCCAGCTCTTCCTCCAGTCATTTTAGATCGTGAGGTTTTGACGGGGTGTACAAAATTCGTTTTTAGAAGTACTGTTGTTACAAGTATTTGAAAACTATGCACATTAGTAGTAATCATTGTTTTGTGAATCAAATGAATAATTCATGACTTTTGTGAAGTAAACCTTGTGATTGGGCAAAGATTTGAAGTTTGTGTTATTGGTTGAGTTGATTTTTTTGTAATCAGGGTTTATTCATGAGAGCATAAAGCTCTTCTGGTTCATCTAGCTGTGGTACCTTTTCTTCCTAATGCTATTTAGCAATGTAGAAATGTACTAGAAACTAGAAAGACATAAGGGAGTGAAAAGCACATAGATTTAGAGGGCTAAGCACAAAAAGGCTTATGCCCTCAGTTATCAGGAATTTATTTACCTCTAAAATGAAAATTTCAAGTGATGCTGATTCTCGAGTCCAGCAAATAGCAATACAAAAACCTTAATAATTAGAAATGAAACCTTTTTTTGGGGGGTGGGGGGTGGGGATATGAAGCTGTACCCTTAGAAATTCGTTGGTTTCTTTTGTTAGAAAGTGGGCCACTAGATTGTCAATGGAACCATCTTCCATACTGTACCTAGCCAACCTTTTTCATACTCCTTTTCCACACAACAAAAAGTTACTGAACAAGTTGGAACCCAACTTGTCCCAAACAAGGCTAAAGACAGCGAAAAAAAGAAAAAGATGGTTAACCAACTCTTCCTCAAGGCCTAAGCTATAGTGTCTTGCAAAGTAGACATCCTTGTTGTTAGCACTTCCTTATTTGGGTCTTTTGTTTGACCACCACTCTCGACTTCCAATTATCAAAACAGGAAAGTCCATGGAAACCTTCATTTCAAGAAGGTACATAGACTCTTAACAGAACAAGAGCCACTTTGCCATGCAACCAATTCATCTTGTCGTTCCCTTCCAAGGACCTCTTTGGCAGAAAGTTGTTTAAGAGCCTCAGGACCAAATCTTAATCATTAAGAAGTCTAGAAAAAGTAAATTCTAATGCTTTTGATTACAATTTCATGCTAACACTTTAAATTTGGTGGCCTCCTTGGACGTAGCAGATCTGAACAATTCTGGAAATTCAATTATAGGGGTTGATCCCAGCACTCAATGTCATGCCTTTGCAGAACTTTTGACCATCTCTTCATTTTGAAATTGCCCATGGACTTGAAATTATACAGACCACCAGAATTGACATTTTAAATGCCAATACTATGGGGAGAGGAGATAATGCACCACAATTCTAGGTTCTCAGCACCATATTTGATCTTGATGATATTCTTCCATAACACATCTTCCTTTGCAGACCCCCATGACTATTTTGCCATTAGAGATTTTAACATTAAGTGGAGATGTCTAATGATTTACTTTTGGAAACCATTGTTAGAGTCCTTGTTAGCTCTAAGAAATCCCATTCGGTGTTATCGAATTCACTAGATCTCCTGAAACTAACTTTCTCATTCTATATTAATTGCAACATTTTCCTTACATGGAAGTTTCACATTAATTATAACGTTACCCTATATAGTAATTTTTTCTCTTTATCTCTCTCCTATCACATGGGACCCACTTTTTGTCTATCTCTATCTATCTCCTATTCACATGGCTTTCTTTAAAAATGTTGCATTAATAGTGTGACGGAGGAAGTACTATAAAAAAGGGTATTGGTACACGTAAATGCTATACTTTTTGTCTAATTTTATAAAATAAAGCAGTGAACTGCATTTCCATACCCATTTCATTCTGTGAATTAGGTGAGACCGAGTCCGTTCAATTTTTTCTAGCTTTGAGGCAGAAACTCGGTTAAATATTCCAAATTGCGGACCTCACCAATGGGAATCAGCACACCTACTTGCAGAAGTTTCCTGATGAAATCTTCTTTTCTGCTTTTCATGAGAATGTCTGTGGGCTGATGGGAGTATCTAAAGCAAAAGAGGGATTATCTTCTTGTCATGTGCATGCTCTGATAAGTTTATCAGCTTAGTTCACGTAAGAGTGAAGATGCTCTCAGTGTTCCTGTTCTTGTGGTAAGATACATCAATTTGAGTAGTCAATTGGCCATTTCATGGAGTTGTCAAGGAATTCTCATGACTAGTTATGTTTAGCAAAGCCATATCCTCATTTTAGCTCTTGGCGGACAAGATGCATGCTATGAACTGACATAGCTAAATCAGAATTCAAAACTGAAATGATGATTAAACATTGAAGATGGATATGTACTGGATAGAAGGAAATTACAAAAAAAAATTAAAAGGATAAATCATGCTTTTAAGTGGCTTGAACACTCCCAAGAACTCATGAAAATATCTCCGATCAATTTCCAGCATATCTTTTTCTTTCTAATTACCCCTATACCTAGAGTATTTCCCTTATTAAATTACCTAGCTTATTTCCCTTAATAAACTACTTAGTTTATTTCCCAAGCTACTACTTAAGAAGCACCTAAATTATGCTCCCCCCTAAATTCCAATATCAGTTCATTACATTACTGCCTGCCCAAACTTCCACCCTCTCCTCAAGGTGGATTGTAGTCATCGTAGAGTTGTCGACCTCGTTGTCAACCTCAGCAGCAATGACCAGTTTCCCAGTTGCTCTCACACTCCAAGCAAATGCCACCTCCTACTTGTGATAAAATCCCTCATTGATGAGGCCTCTTGCGTCCTCTAGAAACGTAACTTTGGAGAAATGAGCCTCAAAGCTGTTTAGGAAATATGTGAAAGATTAGGGTGTAATTTGGTGTAGTTATTAGAGTTGGATTGATAGTAGGTTGTTTCTGGTTTTGGAACTTTGGTGGGATGTTTGGCTTTTGAGATTTGGTGCAAAGAATTGGCCTTTTAAGTGAGGTGAGGAATGAAGAGCGTAGGCATGCGGGGGGGAGTTGTTGATCTGAAAGTTGGTTTGAATGGTCGGGTTGAGAAATGAAACAAGGAGGGAAGAAAATTGGGTTTCAACAAGTGGGCTCGGTCATTAGGTGTAGCTGTGTAGTGTTGGTTTTTAGCAAACAAGCTCTTGGCCCCCTCATATGGTAAATAAGCGGGCTCCTTGTTGGTTCCAACTTGTAGGTAATTGACAGCATTACCCTAAAAAGATTTTCTGGAATATACGTGGATAAATATTCACTTTCAAGCTCATTCTATGAAGACCTGGTAAATAACATAAGAGTACACCCAGTAGAAAGATCAGGGGATGGAACATGAAGGGTTGGGACAAAACGGCTGTGTTAATCTATGAGCTTTGGAGAGAGACTTATCAGAGGAGATGTAGTAGGCTATTGCTTGTGATAATCATATACAAGCTTGTATCACAGTGTCATAAATAGGTGTGATGATCAGTGTGTTGGATTGTAGTGTAATTGTAGCTTGCTTGCTGCGTAAAGATAGGCGCTTTTTAGTTTTTATTCATTTATTTTGGTTAGTTTGAATCATGCTGTGTTTGAGGCCTGGGGTGTTAGAAAACCTTTTGGGTCTCATGCCTCCCTATTTCCCTTTATTTATATCTTTATGCTATTAGAAAAAAAGGGTCTAACCTTGCGATGCTTCACCCTCCTTGCCTACTATACGACCCGTCCTTTCTTTATATACTGGCACCCGTCAACTTTGTGTAACTATATCTGCCTTGTTTAGTTTATGCATAATGTATATCTGGTGCTTCCAGCTATGCATCTTTTGTGTACTTTTATTTCACCCGATTCATTATATACTGGCACACGTCAACTTTATTCCCAAATCTTTATTCAAATTATGAATGTGCGACTTATACTTTTAATTCATCAATGGATAATGGGTGGATCGGATTTGGGTGAAGGGTGAATCGGGTGGCGGATATTTTCGATGGTGGAAGGATTTTTCACGGATGGAGCCCCACCCGACTCACCCTCCAATCCATTGCCACCTCTACCTGAGTCCGAGCCTCGTAGGATGTGAATTTTTTGGGACTTTAGCTGAGACACCATGTGGTACAGATGATCCTTATTTGCCTAATCCCCCCACCCCCTTTCCCCAAGTTATGGTATGCCACCTTAAAGTCTCCGCATAAGCTTAGGGTTGTCTTTTGTTTTCATCATGTTATCATGCTTCTGATGCTTAAAGCTGATGAGGAAAGATTGGGTGCTCTGGTCTTTTTCCGTTTGTAGACTGCTCATTTCTTGAAGTTTTAATTTTGGACAGCATAGTAAAACCCTATAAAGAAAACGACAATGAGACTAGAAAAAATCTGGACAATCAGAGTTCTAGCAGTCGGACTGACTGCCATTATCCATTTGGAACTGGAATATCTTCATCGGATACTGTAATTAGATGCTGGAAGATTCATCTTACGTGTAGTTTATTCAAGATTCATGTTTACTGTTCTTCCTTTATGGTATGTAATTGGGAAATCAATATTAGGTTTCCTTCTTAAGCTGACTTGGTTGTTCATGGGGTAATGCAGGACCATCATTTTTCTCTGTTGCAACGGGAGGCAGAGAAACTCCAAGGTGACATAGAGAAGATGCGTAGTGAGTTAAGGTCAGCTTAATCCAGAAATGAACTAATGGTAGATCGACTTATTTGGGTTGTTTTATCCATCATATCCTTGTTGTGCTGAGAAAAGGTTATTCATAGAGTAAATGACGAGTTAGCTCCCTTATTAAGTCAGGCATTCGATCGATTTACCACCTACCAGCTTCATAGGAGATGAGTAGAATATCATGATAATCTGTCTCTAGGTTGTAAACTTGTAATACAGTTATAATGGAATTTATCTGGGGCAGGTTGTAACTGCCGACAAACATATTCTTTGCTAAAATAGATGTCTTTCATCTGATCTTCTAAATGCTCTAAAATCTAATGCAGGTATGAAATCGACAAAGTTACTGCTGGGCAGCGATTGGATTTGAATCTGGAAAAAGGGTACATAATATGGACCATGCATCTATTAGTTAAAATTTGAGTTACAAGACGCTGTAGTTTTATGATCATACTGGTTCCATAAACTGCAGGAGGATACGCGATGAGTTGGCAAATCAAACTGCAGAAACGAATAATCTCACCAACAAACTTGATAGGGTGAGTACTGCTAAGAATGTTAAGTGGTCGTTACTCGCAAGTTATTACAGAGCTTGTGGCTCAATATCATTTCATTCATCTTTCAATTCTGTAATTTGTAGGAAATTCATTCATTAAGGGCTCAAGTGGAGGCTGCAAAATATGATGTTATCAAATACTGCATAGGTACCCTTGTTTCAATCTCGGCTGTTGGCCTCGCTGTGGTGCGCATTTTATTGTGAGGACTACTGGAGTCACCCCCTTCAAGGCTTCAACAGCATAGCATCGCTTTTAACAAGGTGACTTTAACTTGGTTAATGCTGTAGTGTTGTTTCGCGCTGCTACGATCTTGAATGCATTGAAGGAAAGATTTTCGCACGAAATTTAGATAATAGATCAATAGCAACAGTTGTGGATGTTTTTTTTTTCACTCCTGTTGGGCTGATGATATGGCAGAAGAAATAAACTGAATATAGAAGTACTGTCTCGAGTCCAATCTTTTAGTTGTAACCTTTGTAACAAATTATGTATGTCAACTTGTCGATACAGTTTTTCTATCCTGTCTTATATCTGGTTAGCAAATTTATCATTTGTTAGTTAATTTTTGCGTTGAAAACTAGATATTGTGTAACTTATGGCTTTAAAACCTTTAGCTTCCCACTCTTTTTATATACTTTCTTGGTTTTTTTTTTACTTGTAATACTTTTTTTTTTTTCATCAACTTCAATGTAAAATTTGGGTAGGAGAGAGGTAGAGAGGAAAAAAAAAAGAGGGTCCCATGTGATTGGAGAGAGATAGAGAGAAAGGAAAAACAAAAATAGAAAGTGTTGTAAGTAATTAATTATTTTTCTTTTAGAAAGGCGTTGCAAGTAAAAAAAACGCATGAAATATAAAAAAGATCTAGCTAGCAGATGTTAGGAGCGCTGAATAAGAAATACACTTTGATACTTCTTTTTTACGGTTTTTTCACCAAGTACCCCGAGTTTTCGAAAAATTCACGAGGTACCCCCAACTTTTCAAAATACTTGGGGTACTCCTAAGTTTTATGTTAATACACTCATATGCTCTAAATGACTAACGACATTAACCGCTGTTAGTCATTAACTCTAATTTCCATTTTAAATCCAACCTCTAAGCCTAACTCTAATCTTTACCGTAAAATTAACCATAATCCTGAACCTAACCCTAACCATCCACCACCCATTCCCCCACCCTCCCTCGCCCCCTTTCACCACCCACCACTCTACAGATCCACCCTCTCACCAGCCCGGCCCCCTCCCCCATCCCCAACCTTGCAACCTCGTTAGCGCATCCTCCACCCATGCAGCCCAGCAATCCCCCCCCCCTTCAATTTTTGCAACTTTCACCCACTCCTGGCAGCCTTCTCCCTTGAATCGAAGAAAGAGAAATCGAAGAGGGGTGCCGCGCTGCTATGGTGGGGGGGAGGGGTCAGGCTGCTGTGGGTGGTGGGGGAGGGGTTGTTGGGGGCCGGGAAAGGGGGTTGGGTGGTGGTGGAGGAGGGGGCTGGGTGGTGGTTAGAGTTAGAGTTAGGGTTAGGGTTAGGATTAGTATTAGTTAGGAATTAGGTTTTAGAGTTTATTTAGGTTATTTAGGATTTATTTAGGTTAATTAAGGTTTAATTAGGGAAAATTAGGAGTTAGGGTTAATACTAACGGTGGTTAACGTCGCTAGACATTATGGGCATTTGAGGTTATTAACATAAAACTGAGGGGTACCTCGTATATTTTGAAAAGTTGGGGGTTACCTCGTGAATTTTTTGAAAACTCGGGAGTACCTTTTTTTTATATGCAACATTTGACTTTTGCATTAGTGAAAGTATTGGGTCAGACCGTCTGACCATAAGTTATGGTCGGACGAGCCCAACCCAATACTAAAATTTCTCGCTCCTCCTCTCTTCTTCAACTCCAATGATTCTTCTCCTTCTTCCTCTCACATCTCCCCCTTTAATGGCTGCTATTACCGTCCTCGCTGCTCCAAGCTCATAATCCGTCCAACAGATTCCGGTAATGACCCCATCAACACATTAAAACTCACATCGAACACTGTCAAATTCTTCAACAATGGCATATATTTTTTTGATAACTTGTACTTGCTTTTTGTTGAGGAAATAATCCAAATATTACAGTGGGGAAATAGAAACACAGTGACAACTGTTCAAACTTCCTCAAAAATATATAAAGCAAGCTAGCCTACAACCAAGCCACGAATTCGTCTGCCCTTGAGAGTCCTTGCTTTGCAAGAAGGTCTGCCATTACATTCGTCTCACAGCTTTAAGGATAAAAGTTTCATCAATTATCATAAACCTCACTTTGTGTTCATCCAAGAAACTAAGTTTGAGGACTTTAATCCGAGGATCATCATATTTTGTAAGTAAGCAATGATTGTTTGGTTGTTTGGTGTGTTTGGTGATAATATAAGTAACTGAAAGTTGCTTTCATTTGGAGGTAAGTTACTTTCATTTGGAGGTAACTTACTTTCATTTAGACCTAAGTTACTTTCAGTTAGACCTAATTTACTTTCAGTTAGACCTAAGTTACTTTCATTTAGACCTAACTTACTTTCATTTAGACCTAAGTTACTTTCATTTAGAAGTAACTTACTTTCATTTAGACTAACTGAAAAAAATTAAGACTAACTGAAAACAAATGAAGACTAACTGAAAAAAAATTAAGACTAACTGAATTTTTTTTGAAACCAATTGAAAAAAATTTGGAACCACCTGAAAGTCGTCCGACCAAAGATTATGGTCGGACGAGTCCGACACAGTACGTTCTCTTTGCATTATTCATATACTTGCTTTGATCGAAAATTTGTGTAATAATATACTCTACAAATTTTAGCATGTAAAGGGTTTGGATATATCTCAATATTTTTTTTGGCCCCCTTTCGGGAACATGTGGTAAGATGAATTACCTCTGAGCTACCTCGCACAGGGCCACTCACCTAGAGGCCCAACATATTCATATTTTACAAGATAAAATTAATAATAATATAAGTATATGAATAGAATTTTGATAATAAATATGCAGGGCGAGGGGAATCCACACCCGCTCCACCACCAAGTGCAGGTACGATTTTAATCTCCATCCCTGCTCAACTTGAATGGAGATGGGCGAGTCTCCTACTTGACCCCCTACTGCCATCCATACAGTTATTTGATTCAAATATGCACCCAAACTATAGATTAAGCGGGACACATAAATACCTGCAAGACCACCCAACATCGTACTTTCATCATGACCTAGAGAGAGACCTTTAGAAGGAATTAATTGATATTCTTTTGCAAGAAGAAACCCTTTGGATCACAAAAGAGCCGTATGGATAGAATTAAGGACGGGGAGAGGAACACGAGATTTTTTCATAGGAGTGTGATGATTAAGAGGAATGCAACGCGTATCATGTCTATTAGGGATGAGGTTGGAAATGACATTCAAGACCCTGAAGGTATCCAAGACCATATCACTAATTTTTTTGAGAAATTGTACACCTCTGACCATCCTTATAGTTGTAGGAGGATTAATGAGAATGATCAGGACATAGATATAGCATACCCTCCCTCAAATCATGAAATTCATGAAGCACTAAAATCAATGAAACCCTTAAAGGCGCCGGGGCCGGATGGTTTTCATGCAGTTTTCTTCCAAAAGATGTGGAATATCGTTGGTGAGGATGTATGTGATAACATTCGTGAATGGTTTGAGAATGTTAAAGTCCCTGAGGATCTTTGCCAAGCTATGATGTGTCTAATTCCCAAACAAAACCCTCCGGAAACGGTTAAACATTTAAGGCCTATAAGTTTGTGTAACACTTTGTATAAACTTCTCACGAAAATTGTGGTGAACAGACTGAAACCTCTCATCCCCCTCTGGATATCACCAAACCAAAATATTTTATAAAAGGGAGGGGTACGGAAATAAACCTTGTAGTTGCTTCAGAAATATTGCATTCTATGCACAAAAAGAAGGGAAAACTGGGGTGGTTTGCATTAAAAATTGACCTAGAGAAAGCTTATGACAGGGTAGAATGGAGTTTTGTTAGAGCTTGTCTTCAAGGGTGTAATCTGGGGGAAAGGTCTATTGCATTAATCATGAGTTGTATAACTCAATCATCCTCGACAATTCTAGTGAATGGAAGGAAAACATATGCTTTTAATCATACTAGAGGTCTTAGGCAGGGGGCCCTATGTCACCTTACCTGTTTAATATCTGCCTAGAGTCTTTAACTCATCTTATAAACCAAGCGGTGTCTGAGGGGGAATGGACACCCTTCTGGGTTGGGAAGGACAAAATCCAGGTATCTCATCTAATGTTTGCAGATGATCTCCTCTTGTTTGGTCGGGTAGATGAAAATACTGCTTTTGCGGTCAGGAAAGTGTTGAATCAGTTTGTGATATGTCAGGGCAGAAAATAAATGAACAGAAAAGTCGTCTTGTTTTTTCGCCCAACACTCAGGATGAACACAAGGAGTTGTTTCAAAGCACTTTGAACATAGAAGAAAATGAAAACCTAGGTCTGTACCTAGGAATGCCCCTTTCACATAAAAGACCATCCAGAAGTCAGGTGCAATTTGTCGTCGACAAAGTAAAACATAGACTGGCTAGATGGAAGACAACATATCTATCAAAAGTTGGTCGTCTATGTTTGATTAACTCCACCCTGTCCACCATACCTGCATACTACATGCAAGCAACTTTTTTCCCGGCTCGTACCCTTCATGAGCTGGACCAAGTGTGCAATAACTTCCTATGGGGGGATGAAGCGAACAAAAGAAAGCTTCACTTAGTGGGAAAAGAAACAACGTTTCGGCCTAAGATAGAGGGTGGCCTGGGGATCCGCAACCAAAAGCTGATGAACAGGGCATACATGGCAAAACTAGGATGGAAACTAGCTCAAGGCCCCCCCACTCTTGCTCAGAAATGTATAATGTCTAAGTATATCCATGAAAATAAGGTCACATCCTTTGCGAACGGTTCCCCAGTGTGGAGAAGTATCGGGAAAGGATGGGACATCCTTGACAAGAATGGGGAATGGATATTAGGCACGGGGGAGGATATCAGTTTTTGGCACGATGACTGGTTAAATATAGGAACCATTAGAAGTAAAGTGCAGGGGCCCCTAAATCTTGTGGAAGACCATAGAAAGGTGAGTACCTTGGTAGTAAATGGTCAATGGCACTTAGGAGATATAACTATTCATCTAAACCAGGAGGTGATTGATAAAATCAAGAGCCTTCCACCCCCAAACCCGAGTAGAGAGTGAGATATGAGAGCACCCTCTTTCCTCACACATGTCAGGTTCTCGCTTTCCCAAGCCTACCATGTTCAGTTACAGACTCTGAATGCTCAAGATTTGGGATGGATCTGGAAAACCAAAACCTCACCCAAAATTCAATTCTTCGTATGGCTCACATGCCTTGACCGCCTGCCTCATAGATCCCTCCTATTTAAAAGATTCATTTCCGAAGATTCAAATTGTCCTAGATGCTCCTCCCCAGGAGAAGATGCAAACCATATACTCCGCCTATGTCCAAAAGCTCAAGAAATTTGGGAGAGTCTAGCTCTAGGTCCCAATTTAGACATCCCATTAACAGAGTGGATTAAGGGCAACTCTGAGTGTAATGAGAAAGTTAGGGGTGTAGAATGGTCCAGTCTATTTCTGTTCACTTGTCATGAGATTTGGAAAAAGCGGAACCAAAAAGTGTTCAGCCCCAACCTCGCCACCCCTAGCCCTGCTAGTGTGCTAACAATAGCTTTAAACCTTACAAGTACTTTTCTCCAATGCTCAAAAACAATCAACACAAGTACCAATCTTGCAAATCCGGATCAGCTTAGAAACCACACACCTTCGGGGTGGGTCATGATTAATACAGATGCTTCCTTCCTTAGTGAGAGGGAAGAGAGTGGGTTAGCAGGGGTAGTTAGGGATCATAGGGGTATTTGGATAGTAGGGTTCAAGAGATACACCTTCGCGAGAGATGCCTTATTAGCGGAGTTGTTGGGAATTTGGGAAGGCCTTCAACTAGCCATTACTCATAGATTTCAAAGATTGGTCCTTTTCTCGGATTGTAAAGTGGCAGTGCACCTCGTGTCCAACGGTAGTACTCAGTCTAACCAATATTCTCATATCATTGATCTTTGCAGGGAGTTACGCCAGATGTTCCAGGATATCAAGATTATGCATTGCAGTAGGGATTTAAACAAAATAGCGGATTGTATGGCTCGTAGACGGGATGATGATCTATATGGTTGTAACAATGTAACTAGGATTTTCCCCTATCCCCCTAGTTATTGTATGGATTTATATCATGTAGAATGTAATTCAGGGCCGGCTGTGGCCAGTATGGATCAAAGTGGTATGTAACGTTTTAACTAAGTAATTTAATTCCTCTTTTTTCACCAAAAAAAAAAAACTATAGTTACATTGAAGTACATTACTAGGCTACTAGCATTACGTCGTTACGACATAGGTAAACCTCTGCCGTTGAATGAAACGATGTTGTCGAATGTAGAGCAGGCCGTATAAACATATAACCAAAGTTAATGAGAGCCGCCAATACTTAAATATTTACTTTGTGTTTTTAAAGGTTGCAACATCTTGATTTTTGTACTATTTATGTATCAACTTTGATTGGAGATATTTGTCTCACAAATACAAAAATATTAATTATGTAAAATGTTGGAATTATTAATGTATATCTATATAGATATCAACTTTATTTCTGTAATTAAAAATATATAATAATAATTAAAGTTACGTGTTAGCAACCAAAATATCACATCCTTTAAAAGATACAGAAAATATAGTATTTATAATTTATAGAAGTAATATTACATCAGGAACAGAGGGATAGATGAGGGTGTGTAAGGAGCACAACAGCACAGGTCTCCCAAAATTATAAAGGCACAAAATATATTATTTTGAAAATTTTACTTCATATTTGAAGAAATCACCCAGGTTTCCTATCCTTAATAAATTTGTCAATGGTTTATCTTTAGATTTTCAACTTTCCATTTTTAGAACTCTAACCTTCTATCATTGTTTTTTATAAATTTAGGGGCCCAATTTTCATGTTAGAACCGGGGCCCCAAAATTTTCAAGACGGTCCTGATCAGGAAGCTTTGATATTTGTGGTTGTTGAGTGATGTGATCAGCTAGGAGAAACTACCGTTGACTAGGGCAGATGAAGATTGAAGAATACATAAAATCAAAAGGTTGGCGAAGTAGGCAGCTGATATAAATTCGTTCTGTTTTTATATTGCTTTTGTTTGAAATCGCAAGCAAGTGTTATTATCGTAGGGATGAAGCATCAAAGTCCTAACTAAATTACTACTATCTAAATGGTACACAACAGCATTCAACACAATGAATAAAATAACATCGTCAAATTATTTGAACCCCATCTAATAAGTTCCTAATGATGGAGATTATATTTTTCAAATACAATTGTGAACTAAGAATGGTAATATGTCGGTGCTATTGCATAGGGTAGGGTAGGCGTGCTGCTTGCAGATCCAAAAAATATATATATAATTGGGTATCATATTAGTGTAATATTGTATGTATACTAGATAGAAATTACTACTATTAGTACTAGGTCTGTGCATATAATATTACACTAATATGGAGGTCCAAAGAATGTTACTATAGTCAAAATATCAATTTATAAAAATAATATAAAAAATCTAATATTCATAAGCAAAAATCCTAAATGTTTTAAATTCAAATGGGATTGGTTGAGCCATTTTTATCAAAGTAGGCGTTCCTCACTTAAATTCTTTCAAATCTTCGTGCTACTCATTTTGAAATAAACGAAGTCAAAACAATTACTCTCTCCGTTTCAAATTATAAGACATGTAAACTATTTTTACGCATATTAAGAATTTAGTTAGTTTTAGTTAGATTTGCATAATAGGTAATAAGAATTGACATTAAATATTGTATTGATAATAGCAAATAACCTACAATCTTATCTTGATAGTATAAAGTTGCATTTAATTTTATATTGGTAATGTATAATGCCTTATATTTTGGAACAAATTTTTTCAACTAAAATGCCTTATGATTTGAAATAGAGGGAACAAATTATATTACCGCCTTTATATATTTTTTCTAATCTTGAATACAATACAATCAACCTCTCAAAAAAAAAAAAATTACAATACAAACAAAAGAAAAGGTGTTGATCAACGTAAAAGTAAAATAAATGGAGTAGTCAAAAGCTAAAAGATTAGTACTAACAATTCGGTCTAAGGCTATGTTTAGTTCACCTGAAATTTTCTGATCTGAACTTATCTGATCTGATCTGAACTTATTTTTTCTGATCTGATCTGATCTGAACTTATTTTTTCTGAACTGATCTGATTACAAGATCTTATCTTTTAGATTTCTCTCAATATATAAGAAAAAATATAGTCATGTGGGGTCTTGTTTGATTCGTCTCAATGAATACTTTATTAATATTCAATTATTATAATTTTACTAATATGTAATGAAAGAAATTTAATAGTAAAAATGAGTTTTTAAAACTGATAGATCTGATCTGAACTTATTTTTTCTGATCTGATCTGATCTGATCTGATTAGATCTGAAATAAGCAAAAATAAGGTGAACTGAACATAGCCTAAATATGTGTCTGAACTCAAGAAAACTAGACAAATTAAAATCAGGGGACGCCGGAAAATTTGAAACACAAAAAGGTCAAGAAAGATGTAGGAAACTTCAAAATTCACTCTTAATAAGTAAATTAGGAGCTTAGTTTTCATAGAAGTAGGTTATTGGTTGGCAGAAAGTGATATTAGGCTGGTCCTACTTCCACTAACTTCTTTCAATTGATTCACCGTATTTTTTTTAGTTTGTCTTGTAAAAGACCACCTACTTTTAAATTAAAATTAGGTAATAGTAAGCACAATATTAAAATGAGAATCAGCCCAATAGTGACTAGGTTAATTTCTTTCGATGACTAGTTTAATCTATTTAGTGACTAGGTCTACTTTTATATTAAAATTAGATCACTTTTTTAATAATTTTTGTTTTTTTCGTACTAATTGTTTCACTGAATATTGAAAATAAGGGAAATAAGATATTGGTTGAATAAATGAACTTTTGAAGGCCATGATCTTTAATTTAGCAACTAGCAAATCAAATTATGATACAACTATTTATGCAATCACCCACTAATCCATTGTGCATACCATTATACACTCTATCAAGTATCAACCCACTCAACTTCCTCCATTTCTTCTAATAAATTTTATTTGTGGATAAATTTTGCCTCCCCCACTTATTTTCGAAGCAAATATATCCCTTTCTAGCTTTTCCCTTAAAAAATAAAAGTAAAGTAAACAATACAATCCCCACTTCTAGTGAAAAATACAGATTTCATCTTGTTCTTTTTTTTATAGATATGAACTTTTATGCCTTTTTTGAATGGTGTAACTGTGTAACTTGGCATAGGAGTTTGAAGAATTTCTTAGAAAAAAGGGAATGTTAAGATGTTTGCTCATTCCTTGCTCATAAATCGAACTCTTTGACTTCTTGGATCCTAAATCTTTAATCATATGTATTTACTAACATGTATAATAAAATATTATGAATAATGGACAAGCTTTTCGTAAGATTTTCGTCACCATATGCAATTTCAATGTCTGAGACATCGAATACTAAATTACTTAAATATACTAGTGATTGAACCGATATACCCGAAATTGCAAAATCAAAAAAAAAAAAAATTATTCGAAAATCGAAAAGAGTATGTTACATGATATTTTAAGAGACCGACATTACAGAGAAAAGGATAAAACTTAGAATCAATCTTCACATCACATATCACAAATTTGAGTAAATATTACAAGTTTATCAACAATTAGAATGTCTTTGTTTAAATTTTCCCTTTTCCCATGATGTGATTCATTATCCAACTCTTGCAGGCAAAAATAGCTAAATACACTATAAAAAAACAATATTCTTGAAGAGAATATTAATTATGCTTATTTGCATTACAAAAGACAAGATTTTCAAATCACCACCTTGTTTAGTGCAATCCTTAATCATCACAATGAAGCATTTTCATCAATCAGTTGAGTGGGCACAACAGACGAGGACTCGGCACTGCGACGAGTCGAGTAGCTCTAGGAGCCGTAAGTCCAAAAATATCGTCAGTACTTAATTCACTAGGCTTCATTCCATCTGGTAGTTCCCACGTAAACGAATGTAGTAAGTTTGCTACGCACATTTCAAGCGCATATAGCCCAAGTACCATACCAGGGCAAGATCTTCTACCTGACCCAAATGGTATAAACTCAAAATTGCCACCTTTAAAATCAGGCACACCCTCTTTAAGAAACCTTCCTGGCTTGAACACCTGAGCGTCATCCCATGAATTTGGATCGCGACCAATAGCCCATGCATTGATCATAATTCGAGATTGTTTTGGGATGGAATAACCTCCAATGACAGCATCTTCAGCAGTCTCGTGGAGTAAGAGAGGTATTGGTGGGTGTAGACGTAGGGTTTCTTTTATGCAACATCGGAAGAATGGTAGTTTGTCAAGATCTGATTCTTTAACTCGTTGATCCAAGCCAATAACATCAGCAAGTTCTTGTTGGACTCGTTTCATTTCCTCTGGGTTTCGCATTAACTCTGTCATTGCCCATTCTATTGCTGATGCTACTGTCTCTGTTCCACCAAACATTACATCCTGTTCATTGCAAAATTAGATTAATCAACAACCACCAAACAATGATCTGTATATATAATTTGATTATCCATTACGGCTCCATTTGGTAGGGCGTAAAATATTTTTAATTTCCTCGAAAACTGTTTTCCTCTATTTACAGTGATATTACATTGTTTGGTTTGTAAATGAGTGTAAAATCATTTTTCCTTAAAGTAAATTGTTCTCCTAATAATGGAAAACCATTTTTTCTTCCAAATGAAAGGAAAAACTATTTTCATTCCTTTTCCTTATTTCTCTTGTACGCTCTTCTCCCTACCTCCTTATTTTCACTTTCATTTCATCATTTTTCTTACATAGAACAAACAACGAAAACTAATTTTGAAATTGTGTTTTTCCATTATAAATTATTTTTCTATGGAAATTATTTTACATTGAAAATATTTTACGCCCAATCAAAGACAACCTAAATACAAAAGGATGAATTGATGAACCACACTATATAGATTGACTAAGACGCCGCTACATGTTCGGAAAAGAATAATTCAGACTCACATCCAATTCTCTAGAAGATATTCTGATATTGTTGATCGTTCACTATCTATGTGTGCATTCACACATTGGTCATTTAGTTATGCGTACAAAATTTACATTTTTTTGAAGAGGATGAATAGTTAATACTGGTAAATTTTTATTAATTGTGATTAATAGAAGGTGCATACTTTATAGATAAGAAGCTAAATTTTGATGAGAGAAATACGGTGCATCAATTTAATCTATTATCCCTCAACAAATTTGGAAACTAACATCATTAAATAAAGGCAAAATTGGCCTTAACACTCTGAAGTGTAGAGCAGGCGCACCCAACAGCACCAACTATAACTTATAGCCAAAACACCATCAAATACGAACCTGGGTACAGTCCATACGATATATGAGGCCGAATACCAAAATTTTCACCTCAATTTAAGTCATATAATAAAATAAATGAGACCGGAGACCTAAGAGAAAATGGAAAAAAAAAAAAAAATTCTTAAGATTCTCCCCTCTCAAGCAATAATTCTACTCTACGGCCTCATTTATAGTACGAACTACACCCAAGTCCATACTTGGTAGTGTTCTGGCTATAAGTCGTGGTGGTGTTGAGTGCGCTTGCACTATAGTGTTGAGGCCAATTTTGTCTTAAACAAATGAAATTGCTATTACTTTCTAGAATATATGAGTAAATTCATTGAAATGTACTCCATCCTGCCCACGTTTTCTTATCAAAGTAGCATTACTAGTTTGTGGCTATAAACATATACACACGATTACTTAGATAAGGTTGTATAAAAATGTGGTGTATTTTCCTCAAAAAATTGTGATGTATTCGTTGCCGAAGATGTTTAATGATATCGACGTGCATGACCCACAAATCTTAACGTTTCCGATGTTTTGAGCCAACAACGTGCTTCTAACACCTCTAAATTAGATTCAAGAGTTTGATGTTTCGGAGTTAGATAACCACTACCGTTGCTACGCAATTGTGTAGCATTTCTTGTTCTAGTGACCAATTACTTTTTTGATGTGACTCAACCTCCCAAGAAAAACGCAAACCAGCTTGGACTTTTTAGGTTGAAGCTACTCGCAAATCTTATTGCTAATTTTGCTTTTCAGTTATTTGATACTGATTTTGTCCTATAATTTTTCTTAGCCATCATTTGATATAACTATATATAAATGCTCAAATAATTATCCAAGTTATAATTAGTAATTAATTAATTATGTAGACATTATGAGTAGTGATTCATGTCTATTAGTAATCAGATTACATCCTTATTAGCTAATTTCATGTAGTACTCACCACCTCTAAGCGTTTGTTTTATTTATTTATTTCTAGCAAAAAGGTGGTAAATATTCAAAATTAGAAGCTTGACTATAAATTCTGACTAGTATGTCTTAAAACATTCTAATGTGTGTATAGTCCATTTAGAATATATTTAACAATTTCAACTTTTGAATTTTTTTATTAATGCATAATGAAACTTTCCGACTACGCCTCTTTTTGTTAATTAGTTTATCTCTTACTTTTTCACAGTCTCATGCATCTTGATCATTTATATATCGTCAATTGTATATTAATTAGTTGATATATTATAATATAAACAATTAAAACAAATCTAATAATTCCTAGAGTATAGGATAGTGTATTTGTGCTCCTCCTATATATACTTTCCCAGTTCCTGTTGCTAAAAAGTTACAACACTATCAGTTTTATCGTATCTATATAGTCCAAGGTTGGAGATTCAATCCCCACTAGACACACTTTAGGAAAGTGGATCCCCTTACCATTCCCGGCCCTCCTACTCTCAAAGTCTCTGCCTCTAACTCGAACTAAGTTAACCGGCAAAAGATTCCGACTTGATAGGACCCTCCATAACCATACTTTATGACTATATCATGTAAAGTTATAGCAAAATGAAAAACACGTGACTTACCATGATAATGGCTTTGATGTTATTCCTCGTAAGCTTAATCGCATTCTGCAGATCTTCTGACTCATTAACCTTAGTTTCCTCACTGTAAAAGTTCAACAAATCATCCACCATATCATTTTCAACTTTATCTTCTTGTTTCACATCATGTCCATTAACAGCCTTCCTTTTGTTTATATGATCATCTATAATCCGATCAATAAACCCATCCAATGAACTTCGGGCCTTAGCAAGGCGATTATTAAGCCCATTCGGGTCAGCCCAAGTAAGAAAAGGGATAAAATCCGCAATATTAAAAGCCCCAAATAGCTTAGAAAACTCTTGAAGTATAGCAATAAACTCATCCTGACCTTCGGATGATGATGACCCGAAAGCGGCCCGATATATGACATTCTTAGTAAGATTAAAAACATGCTCACCCACGTTAACGGGTGAGCGTGCTTTTTCGGATAGGATTCGAACTATGTAATCGACCTCGTCTCGAACAGATTGCCACGACTCGGCCCGTTTACGACTAAATAAGCGCATGACACATAGCTTGCGCATCTGACGCCAAAAAGGGCCGTAATGAGCGAAAGCCATGTCAGCACGGTCGTACGTAAGGTAGCTAATTGCCACGGTGGCAGGACGATTTGAGAAAATGTTGTCTTGAACTTGGAGTACTTGACGGGCCTCATCCGGGCTGGACACCACCATCATATGAACAAAGCCCATTTTGAGGTGGAAAAGCCCACCGTAACGTTGGGCCAACTTGGCTAAACCACGGTGGGTTAGTTGGTCCATGATCATCATGTTTCCTATAAAAGGAAGGCCTTTTGGGCCCGGTGGATAAGGTTTTCGCCTTAATGTTGAGATTATATATAGTAACAACATGGGTGCTATGAACAACAAAGTTGTCATGGCTACTTGGTTACTTTGCGCATAATTTAACAAAGATTTTACTTGATCATGCATTTTTCTTAAGGTAGCTAGTTTAGTAGTTTATGTTTTGCAACATGAAATATTTTTGTTGCTGAAGAGAATGAGAATTCTTAAAGGGGTTTATATATAGAATATGTATGTAGTAATAGTTGTTATATAGGTGGATTGTTTTATATTTTGATTTCACTTTTTGTCAAATGAGTTGGTGAGGAGGTTTTCATACAGTAATTTACTGCTGGTTATTACATTCCTACTCCTTACTTGGAATAAAGAAAGAGAAATTAAAAAAGTAATAAAGAGAAAAATAATAAGGAGAAGAATTAGGAAATAAGGATATATTATGAAGGTCGGTCTGATTCAACTTATTTATTTTAGTTTATCTTATGTTATATTGTCTTGTCTGAACGTATCTTAATTATTTTATCATATCTGATATAGATAAGTTGAATAGTTCTCTTATGTTATCTTATATGGTCTTAACTATTTTTACGTTATCTTATTTGGTCTTATCTTATCTTGCTTTTTCTGAAATAAGTCAAAATAAGTTGAACAAGTAGCCTACACAATTTGCGCAGTTGTTTATTTCGAAGTTATTACTTCAAAAAAAAAAATTATCATTCTCACTTTTTTTAAGCATCTTTCAATGAACCTCTTTGAATTTAAATATATGTTATTATATATTAGTAAAAATTATAACAATTAAATATTACTAGAGTATTAATTGAGATGAATCATATAAGACCCCACATGAGTATATTTTTACTTTTTAATTGATGAGAAAAATTGAAGATTATCATTAAGTATGAATAGTGTCAAGGTTATTGCATGTGAGAAAGATAAAAAAAAAGTGGTTATTTACCATTCATTAGTTAGTCATACATATTATATAATGTTGTAATCGATTAGAGATGATGCATTATATTTAATTTCAATTTAATTAATGCACTAAAAAATATACAAATATATATAGCCTATTTTAGTCAATGCATTATATAATGTTGTAATCAATTAAAGATTTTGATTTAATTTTGTATAATGAGTTGGTGAGGAGCTTTTTATTAGTGTGCAAAAGCTAGTGAAGACCCACACGACTCAACACTTGATGAAAAAATTGAAATTTGCAAGTACTTTGCTCCCAATTGTTCTCCCAGGTGGGAAACCTTGTTTACAGTTGCAATTACCATTTGATATAGAAGCACTCGTATTTTTTTCACGCGATGCGTGTTTGGAGTTTTTTTTTCAAGACAGAAGATCGATTTTGTTCGACATAAGTAAGAGTCAGAATTTAATCATTCGATCAACATACAAAGTATAATTATTTTTAGTTATAAAATTTAATTGGTATAGTCTCTGTCACTTAAATCTCTCACCAACCTTTTTTTTTTAACTTTTCAAAGTTAAACTTTATGAACAAAATAGAAATTTTATTGAATTTATTTATGATTTCTAATATTCTAACTTTTTAGACACTTTGATTTCAAGTCAATTTTTTGTGAATATTTTTGTGTGTATGTATTGACGTTGTAGTGTATTGGTTGTAGTTTGTAAGTGAATTTTTTGGTTTTTGTAAAGTTTTCTCATTTGAGTGATTTGTATAATGTAAATTATGCAATTCTATGATTTTAATTGACTTGTGAGTAGTTGTTATAATTTTATTTCCATTATTTTTGTTTAAAGTCCCCATTTGATTTTTAAGTGAATTTGTAATTTAAAAAGGAAAGAGGTAAGATATTATATTTATTCAAGGACACCATAACTCCTCCCTTTCCTTATATAATAGAGATAGTTCTACTCGTGATTCTTAAATAATTGTCTTCTTTCATTTGATGATCAAATTTATAAACCTATGATTAGGGTTTTTTCCTCAATAAGAATGTTAAAATTTTATGATTTAACTCCTAATGAATTTAAATTGATATATATATATATATATATATATATATATATATATATATATATATATATAATATATATATATATATATATATATATATATATATATATATAGGAATAGGATCTTGTGAAAACCACTCTTAGGCTGAAAACTGAAAACAAGTAATATTAGCCATCGGATTTAGAAGAAAAAATTAGATGGCCGTGATTTAGCCACGTCGCGTGTCCTTTTTTTTCTCCTACCTCTCCTCCTTCGTTTATTCTGAAACAGTGAAACTCAAACTTTCTCTCTCCTCTTCTGCTTCTCTCTCCTTCGTTTGCTTCTCTCTCTCCTCTCCTCACCGGCAATTTTCTCTAACCTCATCTCAACTTCCATAGCAGACCTCTCTCTCTTACTCTCGAATCCATAGCCAATTTCTGAAATCCATCAATCATATCAGCCCAATCAGACGAAAGTGCCAAGGTCTTTAATGGCGGAAGATGATGCAACGCGTCGTTCGATTTGAGTCATTTGAGCGAGTTTGAGTCATTCGAGAAAGGAGATCTTTAATTCGTTCTTCAATTGGTGCGTTAGGGTTTCTGTTAATGGCGGAAGATGATGCAACGCGTCGTTCGATTTGAATCATTTGAGCGAGTTTCTCTTGCAGAGTCATTCGAGAAAGCAGATCTTTAATTCGTTCTTCAATTGGTGCGTTAGGGTTTCTATTAATGGCGGAAGATGATGCAACGCGTCGTTCGATTTGAGTCATTTGAGCGAGTTTCTCTTGCAGAGTCATTCGAGAAAGGAGATCTTTAATTCGTTCTTCAATTGGTGCGTTAGGGTTTCTGTAAATGCAGTTTACTTCCATGGCTACGAATTCAATTCAACAATTAGGAGAGAGAAAGTTTCCAAAGTATTGTTATTAGTTGCTGTTTTAAAGCTATTTGTTACCCCCCTCTCACTAACATATATTTGGCGAAATTCATACAAAGTATTGTTATTAGTTGCCAAAGTATTGTAATTAGTTGTTGTTTTAAAGCTATTTGTTACCCCCCTCTCACTAACATATATTTCAAGGTAAAAAGTTACCTTAAAAGTGGTAATAGTTACTCTTATAATAAATAAAGTTACCGTTGAAATATATAGAACTATCCTTAATATAATAAAGTTACCCCAAAACTGACAAAAGTTACCCTAAAAGTGTTAAAAGTTATCTTAAAGGGGTTAAAAGTTACTTTGTTTTCAGTTTTCAGCCTAAGAGTGGTTTTCAGCGGATCCTTCCCCTATATATATATATATATATATATATATATATATATATATATATATATATATATATATAATTTGATCTATTAATAATTAACAAAAATTATTATAAGAGATGGTAGGTCTAATTTTAATATAAAATTAGACATAGTCACTAAATGAATTAAACTAGTCACCGAAAGAAATTAATCTAGTCATTATTGAAATAATTCTTTTTTTAATATTGAGCTTACCATTATCTAATTTTAATTTAAAAGTAAGCGATTTTACCGGACAAACTCATTAATTAAATACTATTAAAAACCAATCACAAAAATAGGAGGATAATCTATCCACCAGCTAACAATTAAAGATATGCATCAATAGCTTTCACGAACATATATTTGAAAAGTACATACAAGCAAAACTTGCATCGTGTCCTCGTATAAATATGTGATGGTTATATGTTGTGGTGTGTGGATAACTGGATATTACCTAGTTTTGTAGTTAAAGTTTGGTTAATACTTAAAATTTGAGACTGGATCTTGTGTACATGACCACATCAATATGGATATTTTTATGATAGCCTTTTTGAAAAAGGCTACCTTAGAAAATTAATATGAGTCATGAATTTGTCCATGCCAGCAAATTTTTTTTTTTTTTTATAGAGGAAAGGAAATACTAAGGTGGATCCCAAGATTTGGGCCACCCTAAAGCATCCTTACGGATGATTAAAGCAAAAGGTAAATCAGGAACATCAAACCAGTAGGTGGTGAGAGCCGTCACTTGCCCACGATGCGCCATCCAGTCAACAGCCATATTTGCTTCCCTGAAAACATGATAAATTTGAACCTCATCAAAATTAGCAAGTTCCTTTTCTGTATCTAAGATAATGGACTTGATTATCCAAGGGATTTTCCACAGTTTTCTAATTGAATTGATGACAACCAAGTTATCACCTTCAACAATAATATTTGAAATACCCAGGGACTTAGCTCCTCTAATACCTTCCTGCAACCCCTTGGCCTCTGCCAACAGAATGGAGTCTGAATTATCAAGACTCCCAGCCCCACACAGCATTTTTTCCTTCCTCATCTCTAATGACAAACCCAAAAGCCGCTTGACCATTGGGTAGTTTAGACCCATCAAAATTCATCTTACAAAACCCCCGGGGAGGGGGGGGACCAAGTAGCATTGGTTCGCATCATCGATTTCTGACGGGGCCTAGACAAAGGATTTAGCTGAGAATCAAGGTCAGAAAGCATATTACTTTCAGAACGCAGATTTGACACATAGTTTTTTATCATCATACTTGCTTTTCTAGGAGATATACTCACATACTCTATATTAATTAGTAATATGCGAATACGTATTTAAAGCAATTTTTTTTAATAACTAAATTAGAAGTCGGCCAAAACATCAATCATTTCATAATTTAATAAAATTCTTGATGCAACTCTTTGCATATATTACAAGAAATAATCACCTAATCCCATTCTAAAATCCATATAACAAATTTTGGCATTCGTATTAAACTTAAAGACTGAAATTAAATTTTATAATTTACGAAATTAGTCTATGTTATCAAATATTATTAAATTTAAATACTGAAAATAAAATTAATAATTTTCGAAATCTGTTCATAATTTAGAAATTACTAATTTGTGAAATTACTTTATTTTAACTCTTAATTATTTTCCAAATGTAGCATAGGTTGATATTAAAACCCTTTAATTAGTTTATAACTTATAATATAATAAATTGTTATTTTAACTCTTAATTATTTTCTCATAAAATATTTTTTTTGGCATGATAATATTGTAGAAGAAGATGGCCATAAAAGATCTGAAATGATTTATTTTCGTAAATGAATTTTTTTTTTTGTTGCATAGAATGATAATATTGTTGAAGTAAATTATCATATTTTTTAATCGATTATAAACTAATTTTCATATCTTATAAATTTTATTTCATAGATTATAATTGATATTTTTGTACATCATATCAAATTAATTTCAGAATTTATAGAGTATAATTTAGGAAATTATAACTATTTTTGAAAAGTCAAAACTGCTTAAATATAAGTACATAATAGGAATTAATATACCATATTTGATTTTATCTATAGTATTTAGCCATAAATAGCATACTATTGATGTGTATAAATATGTGGATCACATTAAAGTATTATGATAGCCATTTCTTAAGAATACTATTGTAAGATTCTCACATCACTATTATGTTTCTCTCTGAAAACAACAAAAAAAAAAATCTATGTTATCTAATTGTTATGTGATGTAGCTATAATAATTTGACTTTTATATTATTAATATATTTCTCTTTTCTTTGAGAGATATCAAACCAAACATTATTATGTAATTTTATGTTTGTCTCAGAATAATTTTAGGTTTTTGAATTATCATATTTTTCTACACCTTTTTTAGTATAGATAATTAAAAACGATACTACCATATTTATGCACTGAAAAATGCTCTCTTCGTTTCTATTTGTTCTTCCTGTTTAGAATCTTGCTGACACTATGCACAATTGGAAAGAATCTTCTAAATTATTGTTAACATATGATAAAAAAATTATAATTATGCGGGGTCAATGTTACTACTTTAAGATCAAAAACGTATATTGACAAACGTAAAAATCAAAATAAGAAGAATAAAAGGAAACGACAATGAGTATAAGTCAAAACTAAAACAAGTAGTAACATACCGAGCGAGAATTATTGGACACTCGCGTCAACAGGTTCGTTATCACGCCACTTCTCAGCTTGCAACTTTGCAAGTACGAGTCGCATTTGATAATAACATGGGAGATATGCAAGTAAAACACGTCTTCAAATAACATTCGGCATTATATGATCTAATTAGCGTACTACTAGGTCCTTCACCTACCCTTTTAGATAGGAGTACAAGTAGTAACGTTGAACCAAACTTAATGCATGTTAACACCAGCAAATGTAAAACTTTATATATGTAATTAATTTAGGATAATATATGTTTGACTTAAAAATAAAAAAAGGGGATAATAGAAAGCAATCAAGCATAAGTGCATTGTTATCCTAGTAAACTTACGCATTAACATGTTCATGCATTGTAAACATATGACGAATCAGCTAAAGGTGGTAGCAGGAGTTTAAGGAACTTTTGGTTTAAAGCAAGGTAATCTTAATTCTTAAGGTATCAGGAAATGGGTTAAAATTATATAAAAGTTAATTAAGCTTGAAATTTAGTAGAAACCTGAAGGGAAAATAGTGGTCGAAAAGTCTCAATAATATATCAATACATACAAAAAATGAGCATGCCAATAATATCCATATACAACACATCGCATACCAATTACTATGTCGACAGCACCACCAACTCAGATGGTTACTCCTAATTATATCATCATTTATTAAGAATAACATACAGCATAATTAATCAAGCTAGAAGCAGCCATCTCCTTTTACGATAATACCATCAATATCAAATATACTTCTATGAGCTAAACTTTGAAAACGACCCCGTTTCTTTTTTTTTCCCGCAATCTATCTATACCAATACATTAAAAAGGTGTTTTTAATCAAGGAACGATGTTACGTGGCGCTCTCTCTTATGTTGTTTTACTACACTTGATTTATATAGAACAACATAAAAAAGTAAATACATTGTATAGAAATTGACCCCATAACTTCAAGTGTATTTACTAAAAGTATTAATACCATTAACCAAACGACGTTACGATCTTCCTAGGAACATTTCGGGAGAAAATATCACCAGGCCCGGAAAAGTCCAAAAATGTCCCCAAAAACAGCCAAAATTGAAGGTTATACACACTTCGGACTTTCCCGGAGCCCGAGCTCCGAACGCCTCGGTATGCTTCCTAGGGAAATGGGAGGTTATTGGAAAGGAGTCATGTGGCTTGGAACGCACATATATATGGATGTCTTTACGTTCATTTCGAGACAATTTTAGGTTTCATGAGAAATGAAGAAATGGGGTGTTTAGATGCTTTTCTAGGCAACACAAATTGTGTCAAGCACATGCGCAACGTTACAAGTCACATAGGCCTTCCTAGGAATGTTTCGGGAGAAAATATGACTACGCCCGGAAAAGTCCAAAAATGTCCCAAAAACAACCAAAATAGAAGGTTATAATACACGCTTTCGTACTTCCCGTGATCCGAGATTCGAACACCACAGGATGCCTCCTTGTGACATGGTAGGTCATTGGAAAGGAGTCATGTGGCTTGAAACGAATATGTGGATGCCTTTACGTTTATTTTGAGGCAATTTGGGTTTCACGAGAAATGAGCAAATGGGGTGTTAGAGGCTTTTCGAGGCAATGTCAATTGTGCCAAGGACCCGCACAACGTTACAAGTCACGTCGACACTCCTAGGAATGTTTCAGGAGAAAATATGACCCGACCCAGAGAAGTAAAAAAAATGTCCCAAAAACAGCTAAAATTGAATGTTATAATACACGCTTTTGGACTTTTTCGGGGCTTGAGCTCCAAACGCTACGGCCCACGGGATACCTCCTAGGGACACGTGAGGTCATTAGAAAGGAGTCATGTGGCTTGGAACGAATATATGGATGCGTTTATGTTCATTGCGAGATAATTTTGGGTTTCACGAGAAATAAACAAGTGGGGTGTTTAGAGGATTTTTGAGGCAACACAAATGGTGCCAAGCACCCACACAACGTTACAAGTCACGTCGACTTTCTTAGGAATGTTTCAGGAGAAAATATAACCAGGCCCGAAAAGGTCCAAAAATGTCCCAAAAAACATCAAAAATCAAAGGTTATAAGTTGTAATACTACCTCCATTCTTACCTCCATTCTTTTTCTATTACAACAATGTGTTTGGACACAATTTTTAAGGATTTGGAACAAATGAATAGTTTAGCATTAAAGTAACTCTTTAATCAACTAGAGTAGGAGAAAAATCATCCTTAGAAAATAAAAGCAATTTTATAAGGCAAAGTGAGTAACTAATGATGGTTTTAATAAGATAAAGTAAGATTGATATTGTTAATTAAAGTTGTTTTTATACCAAAATTGGAATTGTTACAACTGATGTGAAACTACCCAAATTAGTAATTATTGTAATACAAAAAGAACGAAGGAATTGAAGTATATTGTAACCTCGTCTCATGTACGAATCTATAATATGTAAGCTTTTGTGTATTATAGGAGCTTTAGTGCTTTACCATTTAATCTACCATAACATCATCTATTCTAAAATAAGTAAGATGTTGATGGAAACTGTGAAATTAAAGAACGCAAAGAGATAGAAACAAAAAAATTGTGGCCTATGTGCAGAAAGAGTCGGTCTTATAAGAGACGTCTAATTTTAATTTAAAATTAGGCTTTTTTTTTTGGTAAGATGAAGGGGATTCATTTGAGGGGGATATGGGAAATTACTCAAATGAGTCCTATGAGGTTTGATCCCTATACTTCAGGGATAACATATGGGAAACGATATACCACTGCTCCACCACCTCAACCTCGATTAGGCAACTATTCAAGTTCAATATTAAGAAGAGAACATATCATTTTTTGAATACAATAAATAGTTTAAGCTATGTCGATTAACAAAAGTAAAATTAACTTGCAACAAGATTTGAACTCGTGACCTCTTGCTATTATAACATGACACAAGTACTTATAGTTTTAATTATTAACTAGTATTAGGCCCGAGTGTTGCTCCAATTTGATATTGTGTTTCCAAACTTGATATGCATTTTATGGAACAAAATCAAATGGTATGGAACTTGATATATCAAATCGGGGCATAACCCGGGCTTACAAATTAGTTTGTCCGATAATTAAACTAGTTAGTTACGTGTGAGGTACGCATGTGCATGAGGAAAATTAATAGCAAGAGTAGTAAGTGCTTCTGCGGTCTTTGTCTTTGCTTAGTCACAAAAGGAATAGTCGTGATTCGTGAAAAGGATTTAATTTTAGATCTTATTCTAAATTTTGTTTCAAATCTAAGACAACTGCAATTTATATAATACATTAAGCTCCAAATTAAGTGAGCGAAAAATAAGGCGTGAGTAAACAAAAACGCCTTGATTGTACTAGGCTTTGCGCGGCAATTCGTATTTGATTATGTTACAACATTATTCATTATAAAGTCATTAACTCAAAACTCCTCTCCCCTCTCTCCTAAAAAACCCTAATCATTTTCTTCTAGTTTGGGGCTGCCATCATCCTTTTGATGGTGGTAAGCCCCCAATTCTTCTTTTTTCTTCTAGTTTTCATTGTTTTTGTTATTAAAAATATTCCATTCTCTCTCTTTTTGAGAGTCTTCTACCCAATTTTTGGGTTCTTTCTCTCCTTTTATGGGAGTTTGGAGTTTGGTTTTATTCTCTTCCCAATTTTTGGGTTCTTTCTCTCCTTTTATGGGAGTTTGGAGTTTGGTTTTATTCTCTTCCCACGTGGAAGTTTAAAAATTGGTATGAGAAATTGTTCCTATTGGTTGAAGTTCAAGATCATCAACGTCGAAGTATTGAAAACTCGGATGCGGTCAACATGGTTAAATCAAGAATCTTCTTCCCCAAACTATGTCAGAATGATAGACGTCCCCATCAATAGCTGCGTGATCCAGCAAATACAAGAGGGCTGCGTTGTATTGCTCGATTTGGTTCATTATAGTTTATTCGAACACGAATTTGATTTGATCTTGTCTGATTATGTCTTATTTTTCTTTAATACTTATTGTAGATGTCGTTTGACCATCAATTAATGAAATTTCTCTTTAAAAAAAAAAAAGTCATTAACTCAAAAGGATACACTATTTTTCCATAGTTCCATTTCATCACGTAAGCGATCCTTATAGTAATTATAAACTCTCTTTGTAAATATTAGTTTACCCACTTTTTTTAAATTTTTCCTTATTAATTTTATTACCAACTTTTCTTTTCGGGTTATTCCTTATTAGTTTACCCAATTTTTTTTTTTTTGTGTTTTTGAAATATTTTCACTAATTATTTATCGTTATTATATTTACCTTCTCACTCTACTTTTTGTGATCCATAGCATTGATTTTAATCCGATACGACAATATAATCAATATTTTCTCTTTCCTTTTATGACCTACTACTATTCAATACCACCTATTAATTTGTTTGCTAATAATAAAGTATAAGTAAAACAAATTATAATCCGGGATGCTAGGATATAGGGTCGCATACTGCTATATAAGAGAATAAACCTTTCTTAGAAAGGTTCATTATCGAACTTATTACCTTTATCAAACTCTACAAGATTTGATCAATGTAAATTAAACCTATATCTTCATAGAGAAGAATTAAGAGCATTGTTGGGAGAGGTACGTACTGCCAGGTCTATTAAGAGGTCAAATCCATAAACATCTAAAAGAGGTATTGTATCTAAGTCTTGGAATTACAAAATGGCTGATAGCTAGGTAGTCGATCATATCAACTGCAGCTGCTTTTATTTTTTATGCAGCTGCAATTACACATTTTATATTAGTGAAGATTAAGTAAATTTTTGATGTTTACAATATCACCTACCTATACAAGACAAACTTTTGTATGGTTGTGATGTTACTTCATAATTGTGCATATTTGTGTTTAAAATGTAGGATGTTATGACTATCGAATTATTAAATATGAATCTGGCCCGCATTCATTATAAGAAAAAAGAACCATTTTACAAGACTAAGAAGGTTCCACCTTAAAAGCATATTAGCAATAGGGGGAGTAGTCTATATGTCTTATAAAGTAATAAACTCATCTATTTTCTTTTAACAATGTGAGAAACTCACATGTGTTGTGTGTTATACATCATAGCTTCATCACAAACCATACGTGTTAGATTAAGAGATTGATTTAATAACATTTTAAGGAAGAGGAAGATGTGTATGTTCAACGATTTTGATTAATGCTGTCCTTTTATTGATAATAATATTTGACCTAATGTTAATTAGGCGTTTGAAGATTCAGTAAAAAAGCTAACATAATTTACATGCAGAACAGTTTTCAAACAAACAAAAAAAAGAATTGGGGAATTCAGGTTTGACACATAAAAATCAAAGAAGGACAAGTCATGTGCATCTCGCATTCTCACTAAATTAAAGCATTATTTCTTTAACAAACCCAAACAAGAATAATAGTAGATAGTGGTTCATGGAAGCCAAACTAATTAGTTAAATTGCTGGTGTTTGAGTAATTTTGGTGGTAGTATAGGCATTACACATATATTGTTATTGAAGGTGTTTTTAATATAAACTAGCATAAGTTGAGTAGTAATTAATATATCAAAGGACTGAAATGAACTGAATTTAATCTAAATTTGGTTAAACTGAACTGCAATGAATTGAATTAATAAAATAAATTTAAACATTAAGAAGTTTAGAATATAAATCCAAAAAAAAGTAGGCGTACTTTTCCAGTTTCCACAACAACGATCACAACCAACTTTGGTATACCTTACGTATTACATTTAATGATCCTAATAATTCCACTTACTCAACCAATTAATCACTATATATACCACATCTTTAACTATGAATACATAATAACATGAAGTATGATAATCATTTTCTAATAACTATACATGCAACAACCTTTTAATTATGAATACATAATGATATATGATGATCATGCTTATGTAATACCGACTTCATCTTATATTTACACTCACCTTTTAGTGTTTTTTAGATGTTAGACAATTATGTCAATTTTTTTAGAAAGTAATGATTTTGATTTGATTTTCTAATAAAAAATTGTTTAAAATAAGCAGAAAAAAAACATATTTATGTCGATGACACCAACTGTATTTAGACGAATAGAATTGGGATAGATGAAATATAAGAGATAGAGTCAATACTTTGAGGTTTCACAAAAATGGTAATATTTTGAAATTTTGAGACATGTACAAATAATTGAATATGTTTGTAATTCCTCCTATAAAGCACCTAAATCTACGTGCTGAAATTAGAAAATAATTTTTTTTAAAATCAATATATAACAAATTCAAACTTGGTATAATGGATCCATTTGATCAGATAGGCCACGGAAAGGTACACAAGTAGCTCGGGATAGTTACAATTGGATAATTTCCCCATGTGAAAGAGTGGTGGCATATATGGGTTTGGAATGGGTTTAATATCTTAAAACATAGTTCCTTAAGCTGGTTTGCTAGAGAAATGATAGGCCTCTACTATTTAGTTGCCAAAAAAAACTAACAGGAGCATGTTGGTATCAAAGTCTTTGGTATCAAAGTCTTAACGACTAAATGTTAGGGCCTTATCATTTCTCCGTTCATTATGCTTGGGGTCAATGATAGATAATTCGCCTTTTATATATGTGGCAATGACCCAAAAACTATTGATCTGAACATTTATTCTTTTCAATGTCAGATCAGTATAATCAAATATGTTATAATGAAATTATTAGTGCCTAGTTGAAGCTTGCTTAGTTATGAGATCTTAATAGAAGTAGCATATCAGTCATGGATGTTTACTTATCCTTGAGGGTAGATTAAAAAGAATGTGATTAAAAGTAGTGCTATGGCTGATGGCAACTTCAACATAAGAATAACTATGTTTTGAATCAAAGTATAGTCATGCCTTAAAATCAAAAGCATTGATGTGGTTTATTGAGTGTTAATAGTTTTAATTACCAAAAAAAACAAGTAAAGTAATACAAACAAAAATTGGATGATGGCTTACTAATTGTTTTGTGTTTAACTTGTTTAAGCTCCCTTTGACATTAAGAAAGTTCCTCTTAAAAGATAAATCCCTCTCTACAAGTTTTGTAATTGAATATTTTGTTATGGGAATTAAAGATTACAAAATTTCTTCTATTATTAATAAAAATTGTTTTTACTAGGGTCATTGACAACACATGTATTTAGACTATAGTTATACTACATACTACTTCCTCCGTGTTTTTATTCTTGCTACATAGAGAAAGTGGGGGATTTTTAAGAAAGGTAGAGAGAGAAAGTAGGGGACCACCACTTTTTGAATAAAAAAACATTTGTTAAGGAAAAAGTATGAGTATTTTAAAAGAGAAGGTGGAGGACCACCAACTTTTTAATAGTATTTTAAGATTTTTATGTTGAAAAGGAATCCATTTATGGTATGTAGCATCTATTATGACATTTCCGTTTAAGGAAAATGTAGCATCTATAAAAAAAACAGAGGAAGTATAAGTCCAATAGGATAATGACATGTAGGAGTATATAGTAGCATGCTTAATTAGTTAATTAAATGAATTTTAAGTATCATGATTACTCTTGCGTAGCAGTAATCTTCAAACCATCGCTTGCGTACGAAAAACATCAGCGCAACGTCATTAGCAAGTTGATTAGATTTTATTAGTATTATCATCAACTTGCTTAAATCTTGTGTATGATTAAGAAGCGACGTTTAGCCTTAGAATTTTCTTGTCAATCATCAGACTTTATTTCAAATCCAGGTGCATATTCTGTGACTTATCATTAGTGCAACATATTGAGCCACTTTCTCTAATGAGGTAAGTGGAAGATAGTACTTGTTTTCAGAAGCTGACACTCTGATGGTAACCTCAAACAAAAACCACTCTTAATTAAGCAAGCAACTCTCCTCATTAACATAAAAAAAGGCAACTAAATCGTTTTCAGTTAATCGATTGGTGAGTTTTGATGAATATTATGATAGTTACTGCTAAGCAAAACATACTTCCAGCTACGGTTACAACCTAAAACTGCATGAACTATCCATGATACTACCGCCCATCCTATAAATATGGTAAAAAAATATTAGGTTATCAACTTCGTTCTTTGGACACAGAGTTTTAGGGATCAGGAGAAATAGCTATGTGCGTGGGTCATAGAAGAAACGAAAATGAATTAATTTATTAGGATATCGTATTAAAGTTAATGTTGTAGCGTGTATTATTCTGTGTATGATCTCATGCTATTATCAATCTTGACGTGTTGAAAATATATTTTATATTTATGACGTATTAGTGACAACCATTTATAAATCTTTTTTTCTTTGGCCATCTTCAAAGTATCTTCATCTTTTTCAAAACTCATCTTTTCTATCTTTTATCTTCTATCTTCTTACAAAACATATCTCCGTCTTTTTTCTATCATCCATCTCTTTCATATAATATAATATGATTAAAACTAAAATTTTTCAATAAGATAGTCAAATTTGCACTTATACTATATAGGCTTTGGAAATATGTCTATAAAAAGTTTTCATGAAACACTGTTATTTAAGAAATAAATTAAGGGAGTAGATTTTATTTATATATATATATAAATTGCATGCATATTCAGATTTCCTACGATTTCGCTCTTTCCTAATTTAAAAATGAGGTTGTGGTGTGTATTCTAACAATAAACTAAATAAGCATTAACAAAGTAAATTGACATGATGAGAAAAATGGTTACTCGAAAAAAATTGCAAACTTAATTTGACTATAAAACTTTACATCTAAATGTTTGTCACAATTTTAAAATACTTTATAAATTATATTAGTTTGTACTGTAATGATTATAAATTACTCTTTCAAATTATATTTAGATGAAATTTAAGAACATACCAAGCAATCGATGTACGCGTCGCGTGCATAGAAGGTTAGTATATATGGTTCCTCCGTTTAGAAATAGTTGCACCATTTGCATAGTGTTTACTATTCACATCTTACACTTTGATTATTGTTAGGAAATCGGTGTTGTAGTTTGATTATCGCGGAACATAAAATCAATGAAATAATAAAGGTGAGAAGACAATAAAGATGAAAAAACAAATAACACAAGGATTTACGTGGTTCAGTCAAATTTGACCTACGTCCACAGGTGGGGGATTAGAGCTTCTTCACTATAATGGAGAAAATCAGAGAGAATAATACAAGGAGTACTAAATTCTAGAGGCTAAAAGTGTTTCATAAGTTGTGTGTAAATAATGAACACTAAGAGGTCCTTTTATAGCATAGGGAACCCCGCACAAGAACCCTAGAATATACTCCGCACAAAACCCTAAAAAGAAAAACTGATTCCAAAACTTATCTTCAAAACCGCGAGTCGTGATGGCTACCGCGAGTCGCGGTATGCTCTCGGCAGTCATTCGTAAAACGGGCGTAACTTTCTCGTTTCTCATCGAAATTGGGCATATGACCTATCGTTGGAAAGCTCTTTGAACAAGATATCACTTCCAATTTGAATCACATCAAAATCATTTATAGATTGAGAGATATGTGCATTCAAAGTTAGCATTATGCCATTCACAAGATTTCAAGTCATAATTAACAATTATCTTTGGTAATTTATATTTTAGGAAAAACATAGTCATATGGGATCTTGTTAGATTCGTTTCAATGTATAATTTAATATTAACTTTTTATAATTTTTACTTATTGATAATTGAAGATATAAACGTTTGAAACCATGCATCGGCAAGCGTGAAAACATGAAACGGTGCAACTATTTCTAAACGGAGGAAGTATAACCCAAGGCAAAAAAAAATAACATGATGTCACATGCATTTCCCCCTCCCAAACAAATGATACTTAGTGAACAAAAAAAATGTATGCATAAAGACTGAATACACAACCTCTCATCTGAAATGCAATCGCATTACTCAACTTATCTACAATCTCATATAAATTTATTGTGGGGAAAAAATATTTAAAGAAAAGATAACATACATCCAAAAAACATATTTATAGACATGATAACACCCTCAAAATTATTGAATTGTTAACAAATAAAAAATGTACGTTCTGAAGCATAGCCGAATCAACAACTAATTGAGTTTTTAAAGGTGAGTACAGCCCCCCATCTCTTACTTAAAGCCGTTGTGTCCTTAGCTAAGGAATTTAGTGCATCTCAGAACCTTAATGTATCAACAACTAGTATTGCTCATGTGTGTGAAAGTTTTCCTCCCTTATGGGTCCATGTGAATATTGATGCATCCTTTATTGACATTGAAACCAAAATATGCATAGCAGGTGTTATTCCGGATAAACAAGGGCAATGGTGTAGTGGGTTTTATTGTTTGTCATATGCTTCTAATGCTTTACATGCAGAGTTGTTAGCAATTCGCCAGGGTTTACATGTTGCAAGTGAAGAAAACTATACACACATTGTCATCTGCACCGACTGCAAGCAAGCTGTGGACCTGATTAATAACAATTTGGATCATGACGATTTTTATAGTGATATTGTTATGGATTGCAGGGAGCTGTTGTAGTATTTCCACGAGACGAGGTTATAGTTCGTTAGAAGGAAAGATAACCAGGTTGCAGATGCATTATCACATAGATGTAGGAGTGGAGGAAGTGATCTTAATGTAATTCATCATATTCTCGCACCACCTGACTATTGTATGGAGCTTTTAGACTCAGATTGTAATAGGCTATTTGCCATGACTTCTTAATCTAATGTTATCGCTTGTTCACCAAAAAAAAAAAAAAAAAAAAAAAAGGTGAGTACAGACTAAATTAAAGGCCCACGGAGATAAGGTAAACCTATCCATTTATATCTCAACTCTCAACAACCATGGATTTTTGACAGTGTTGGTGGCTGAATATAATTCCTTTGGTAATGAAAGAGATGTTGATCTTAAATCCAATTTAGATTAACCTGCCTATATCGGAGAATATCGTAAATTTCAACCAGGATATGCTAAGTGCAATCACTTTCTATGGAGGGAGTGATAAGTGACATTTATGTCACTTCTAGGGGTAGTTTTTAGAGTATTTTTGTAGTTTATTTTCATTTATTTTAACTTTTTAAGCCTTTAATTCTTAATTTTCCATTTTATGGCTTAATTAGATTAATTAGTTATTTTTACTAGTTTTTAGTTCTTATTTTATTATTTTTATATCTCGTATCTCCCCTCGTATTTGATGTTGCTTGTAGGTGAGCATTTTGGAGCTATGGTGTGAGATTTAAAATTACAATACAAGGCTTATCCTCCACCACACTATTGCATATCCTACACCACACCCCAACCTTTCCTACACTCACTCCAACTCCCTTATTCACCTTAACCTTCACCACATCTCTACCTATCCTACACCACACCACCACACCACCACAAACCACAAGCCACCATACATCTTCCCTAATTAACCCAAAACACCATAGCACCACCATCCTCAACCTCACCAAACTCCATCTCCACTGCAATCCAAGTATTTGTCGCAAAACACAAGAGAGCGGGCGCTCCTCTGTACAACGGAGCGGGCGCTCCGTTCAAACTCAACAAAACAGAATGATAGGCAGAATGTAGGAGCGACCATGGAGCGACTTTAGAGCGGGCGCTCAAAGAAAAACGTGCTCAAATAATCATTAAGTAATCAAGGGCTGTCATTTATTGGAGCAAATCAATGGCAAATATCGAACATCAGAAAAATCGAATTGAAGCCATGAAAATCAATGGCCACGATTTGCGCCAATGATGAAGATTGATGATGTTGCAGCGAATCTAAAGGTCACGATTTTGCTGATGGTGATGCTGCGAGTCATTGACGATGATGAGCGTCGATGATGATGCAGGGGTATTAAACCCAATTTGAGAAGAAAGAACAGGCGAAGAAGAGTGGGAGAAGAAAGAGTTTTCTTTTGTTTTTCTTTTTATAATTTCTTTTTCCTTTTTTTTCTTTCTCCCTTTCTTTTCTCCACTTCTGCTGTACCTTTTTGTTTTAGACTTTTCTTTTACCTCTTTTCATTTTCTTTCTTTCTTTTTCTTTTCCACTGTTACTTTACTTCACGCACGTTTCTTCTTTCATTCTTCTTATTTTTATTTTTCTTTTTTTTCTTTTCTTCCATTTTCCTTTTATTCTTTCTTTGTTTTATATTCTTTCCCTTTTCTTTCCTTTTTCCTTCTTATTAGGAGTATAAATACCTTAAGTTATCTTTTTAAAGGGAGCTTTTTCTCCATTAGCCTAGTTTTATTACTCACCACTCTTAGTTTTAGACTTTTTAGGGTTTTAAGGAGGATTAGCCTCCATAGTTAGTTTAGGAAGAAAAGGGAGAAAACTCAAAGAAAGATGGAAGATTGTAGATTCAAGGGTGACATTTGTATCGAAACTTTCAACCATTAATCAATGAGCATTTCTTACTCTTTCTCCTCTTTTATTGTTTTATTTTCATTGTTTTTCTTAGATTAGTTGTTCTTGATTAGTTTAATTATTTATGATTTATTTTATTTAGTTTAATGTTAGATTAATGATTATTATCATGTTATTAAAGTTTAATTTCTCTAAAGTCCTCATTTTTGTATTTATGGAGTAGTTTGTTGGTTAGGGTTTGGGTGAAAACCCAACCATGATTGAATTGGGCATTTGAAATTGGATTTAGAGATTTTTGTGATTAAATTATTGCTTGTTTAACTCTTCTAATCTATGTTGCATTCTCTTTGATCACTTGAATGTCGTATTAGATGGAGTTGATTGATTTAGGTTGGCATGAGAGTGTGACCTATTGATTTCTATTATTGACTTGGGTTACCTTGAACCTCGGGATATGTTAGTAATGGATGAGAGTCCTTATTTGATGTCTTTGAGGATTTCTCCGCTTATGAGAGTAGGATGGGAGTTGTGTGTTGGGTCAATAGCTAATTCAAGTAGTGCTCATGTATTATCTCTATGTTTGATATTCTTATGTCTATTTCATGATTAGTTGGTGTTTAATCCCATCTCCTAACTTTAGTTATCTTTGATATTTAGCTTTTTCGTTGTTCTTAGTTGGTTATTGACAATTTCCGACTTGATTCCGGCCTAGCTTATTGTTTTATCAATACATTTTGGTGTTCCTTAGTCCCTGTGGATTTCGACCCTTACTTATCACTTTACCAAGTTTAGTGATTTAGTTAGGTTTTGTTTGATTTTAGGAGGCTAGTAACGACCTAGTTTTTCCTATGTCAGGGAGCTTGGACAAAATTACTAGCTTCCAGCAATGTTGCTACAGCACAGAATTTCTACTTGATCAAACATATTTAATTTGCTGAGTTGAATTCTATTTATGTTTATTTCCAGTGATAATCATCTACTAAATAGAATAAATCTTTTTTCCACAGGATGCACAAGATTTTACATACTAATTAGTGCTAGTCCACTCTTGGTAAAGAGAGATTTGGGGTAAAATTGAAGGTTTGAGCTCATATTAGAGATTTTGACTAGTCAATCTTTTAATTTGAGTGTTTGGTAAGAATAGGTTTGAATTAGCTTATTGAGATCAAAAAGCTATTTTTGAAAAGTTGGGGAGAGGCGCTTTTTGAGATTAGAGGTTTGAGAATGAGTGGAGCAATCACATTTATGTCCTAAAGTTGTTAAAAATTACATTAATAAATTATAAAAGGGTGCAACAATAAATTATACACATGTCCTTATTGGTCATTTAACACAATAATGTAGCAATCAATTATCAACTACTTACTCCCTCCGTCCCGTAATATAGTGCTCACTTCTCATTTTTCACAAGAATTAAGGAAAATGGAAGGAGTTTTAGGATTTCACAAAGATATATATTTAAGTAAATGTTTATTGGGTATTTTTGTCTTGGAACTAGTTTTTTTCTTCTTTTTCCTTTAAAATAAAATGAAAGAGCAATAAATATTCATTGGAATGGTGTAAAACAATAAATAGGGGCACATATTTTAAAAGAAAGTAAGGCGTATTTTGGAAATTTTTATGTAGAAATGAAGGATAATTTAGTCCAAAAAAATTGATAAAAAAGAAATAGGCACAACATTTTGGGACACCTAAAGAGGAGTGCAAGCACTATATTATGGGACGGGGGGAGTACCAAACATCTTTATACAAACAGCTAATGCGATCAACTATTAACAATCAGCTAACAGCAAACAGTTATCCGTTAATCGTCAAACATGACCATAATTTTTGTTACTTAGGCTATGTTTAATTCACCTAAAATTTTCTGATCTGAACTTATCTGATCTGATCTGAACTTATTTTTTCTGATCTGATCTGAACTGATCTCATTACATGATCTTATCTTTTAGATTTTTCTCAATATATAAGAAAAAATATAGTCATGTGGGATCTTGTTTGATTCGTCTCAATGAGTACTTTATTAATATTCAATTATTATAATTTTTACTAATATGTAATGAAAGATATAATGATTTTTAAATATAAGCATGATATGAACTGATCTGATCTGAACTGATTTTTTCTGATCAGATCTGATTAGATCTGAAATAAGCAAAAATAAGGTAAACTAAACATAGCCTTACATATATGAAGAGTCAAGGACTAATTAATTACACAAGAAAGTCAATAACTGCATCAATTATTCAAGTTGGTATATGAACTCAAAGTATTGTCCTCATAACATAAATTTAAAATGGGTTTTGGTATCACGTCCAAAGTAAAACCACCTGGTGTACATAATTCCTCTATCATTCAATTTATTAATCACTACATATGGTTTTTGTATCCAATATATATATATATATATATGAGCAAAAATTCCAGTTTTCAACTTGATTTTAGTGGATCCAATTTATATATATAGGGATCAATGCATCAAATTGGTTCATCAGATACGTTTGAGTTGATAACTGATCGGGTTAACATGTCAGATTGATAAAGGACAAGTGGGTGATAGGTCTAGTAAGAAATAATTTGTGTTCACAATAGTTCCTAACAAGTTGGGTGTAGATGAGTGTTTGTCGGGTCTAACTTAGTTTAGATTACCTTCGGGTCGAATATTGCCGGATGTGAAACCTTGATTTCAAGGTCTAACAGGGTTGATATTGAACTCAGACATGTATAAATCGAGTCTGATTCTAGTTTTCTCATGTCCAACTAAATACGGGTTGGAGCGAGCCGTGGTTGGATTCGGGACTTGGCTATCTGGGTCGCAATAGCCCAGATGCGAATTATATGTGGGTTGGGAAGTAGTTTTGGTCTATAAACAATCATGATTCATGAGTAGTTTTGGTTGCCCGTGGCCCCAATTGCAAATATTTCTATTTTGGTTTTCCAAGAGAGGAGTTTAATTAAGAATAAAAAAAAAAAAAAACTCGAATCTGGTGCACACTAATTAGTTTGCACCCAATAGAGTTATGCAGGTTGTTATAATTGCAACTTCTACTATTTTGTCTTTTTCTCTCATATTTCCTTACTTTTTCAATTTCTCTCTCATAACTGTGTCATTTGCTCTCTCTTCAAGTTTTTACTCTATTTTTCAGTGTTCGTGATATAGTTAATTGTATGATTGAACCTGTTACAGAAGATTAGGATTATATTGTCAGTTTCAATATAGTGTGTTTGTGTGTGTTATAGTGTGTTTCTCTGTGGTATGATGTGTTTCTTTGTGCTATAGTATGTTTATTTGTGATAGTGTTTCTTTATGCTATAGTGTGTTTGTTTGTGATCTAGTGTATTTCTTTCTTATGTAGTGCATCTGTTTGTGATAGAGTGTGTTTCTGTGTATTATAGTTGACTGTACAATTGAACTTGTTATAAAAGATTAGGATAATTTTATCAGTTTTGATATAGTGTATTTGTATGTGGTATAATGCGTTTTCGTGTGCTGTAGTGTTTTTTTTTTTTTGCAAGAGGTATAAGTGTTTCTTTGTGTTATAGTGTATTTATTTGTAATATAGTGCATTTCTCTCTCATATAGTGTATTTCTCTCTTATATAGTGTATCTGATTGTGATATATTGGATTTTTGTGTATTATAGAAGTGTGTGTCACAATTCATGTGCGTGAACCTGATGCATACTAATTTTATTGTGAATTAGGTCCACACAAATCGAATTTAAGAGATTTTTTTCCGTAAAAGCAAGGGCTTGGAAAACGGGTGCCAGCAGTTCGGTTGAAACTCGGAATTAGGTAGTAAGTGAATACTTTGGTCTTTTGGCCACCGATGAAAGGGAGTCCGGATCCTCTAGAGTTTTCGTGAAACTCTACAAGGTAGAGTTATATCTGAGCCATACATTTTAAAATCAAGGACTTATATTGGTGGAATGGAAAGATTTAGGGGTGGATTTTGATGAGATAAAATAGGAGGGATTTTGGAAAGAGAATATATGAGCCATTGATTTTTTATTCAATGGTTGATATTGCTCAAACTCTACCTTGTAGAGTTATTTTGCAACTCTAGAGAATCCAAACACGATGAAAGGAGGATTCCCAGTCATGTAATTCAAAATCAATTGAGAAAGAAAAAGCCCATGCTAAGGAGGATGTGTCGTGTGACCTTAATTATCTTCTATAGTTCTATACTAAATAAGTAAATATAGTAGATGATGAAAAAGATAATATTCCTATTAGATTTCACACCAGTTGCACACCTCTAAAAGGTAATCATCACCAATTTTAAGAGTCTATCCTATAGTTATCTGATGTACTTTTTTTTGGATGGGGTGAGTCAAAAACTCAATTATAATGGATAATTGGCCCTAAATAAGTCTAACTATAGTCAATGTATGCTAAATATTACAAATTCAATTATTAGCTCATATCAATATCAATTATTGAGTAAGTTATGTTAAATGATACGTTGGTGACGTGAGATAGAATCTAAATGAATATCGCCATTAAATATTTTAATTTACCATGGTGAATTGACATAGATTTCAAAATTGGTAAAGCTCTTCTCTCTCTTATATATTATCTACTCTTTCAACGAAGTCAAAAATTCGAATAAACATCTTCCTTTTTTTTCTTATTCTTTTTTTGACAACGAGAAATCGTACAAGCAAAAGAACAAAAGAAATAAAAACTAACAAGAAAGAAAAGGAAGCTAGATACTACAGTCAATGATTGGTGTTGTGCCACCAATCAATCAAGAAGTACATTCAACGAGAACCTTAGACTAACAAAAAAAACAAGATCCTCAAAGGATTAGACGAAACTATAACTTGTTTTCTTAACCTCTATTTAAGCAAGGAGGATTCCATTACAAGGAGGGTAATTACGAATATTTCTTATAAAGGGTGAGAATTTGGCTCTTATTAAAGAAGTTGAAGAAGACCTCACAACTAAACTGCAAAAGTAAACATGACGCGAACCGGATATAAAAACTGGGTTAGTGTCAAACTTTATCAACACATTTATATAAGCAGGTCAACATGTGTCTTACCGTTTAATAAATGGGTTGGGTTAGTGTTGATAAACATAAATACATAAATATTGGGCATAAAAAATCAATTTCTTGTTAATTTTCTTTAGGAATTTTGTATAAATAGGTTGAATGGATCGACGCCGGTAAGCGCTTAATTAAACGGGTCAGGTTAGTATCAAGGGATTTCGTCGCAATTAGTTAAATAGGTCAGATTAGTGATGAAGTTTTTTACACGATTAGTAAATAACACAAATAGAAATAGACACAACACGACCTACTAAACAACTCTAGTCATAATTCAACTCCAACAATCTTGATCCTCCTTTTTTTTCTTCATTGGGGAAGAGCAATTAAACACAAAATTAAATTAATCATATGCTTGGTTAGGTCAGTCCTGAGTGGCCGAAAAGCATAGAGAACAAAAAGAGGTGGAGACTCAATTGGGTGAGGAAAAGAGCAGCTTCACTGCCTTCACAGTCTATGCATTCATACAAGGATCAAACCACCAATTTTTTCACGTCAAATGAAACATGCTTTAAATTAAAACATTGCTTTAAATTAAATTAAAATCAGACTCTGCCCTCTATTTTTGACTACTCCAGTGTTAATCGATTGACTTCATTTGGAACGTGACCATTCCTTTGCGAACAACCACACCGACATGGCAACACACTAAACTTTTTTTCTATCAGTCTATCTGTTTTGAATAAGTCCCGATTTATTCTGTTATACACAAAATTAAAATCTAAAAACGATCCAATTACTTACATTACTTAATTAATGCTTCTATTATTAGTTTAATATAAGTTCTTTTAATAATATAGTAATACAGATTAGGCTAATAATAAATTTTCATAATTTTGGAGCAAAAAGTAATGCGAACATCTAAGCAAATTTGTATAATTATGAAGAATCCTCAGTTTTTTTTTCTTTTACATGTTTGGTCGATGCCACATGTCACTCTACTTATAATCTCAATATATAAAAAAATGTCTAGTTATTAAGATTCAAACACATGACCTTTGAGATAAAATGTGTAGTTACAAGTCACGTCGGCACTCCTAGAAATGTTTCAGGAAAAAATATGACTAGGTCTGAAGAAATTCATATAATGTCCCAAAAACAGTCAAAATTGAAGGTTATAATACACGCTTTCGGATTGTCCCAGGGCCCGAGCTTCGAACGCCGCGGGATGCCTCCTAGGGACATGGTAGGTCATTGGAAATGAGTCATGTGGCTTGGAACGAATATGTGGATGCCTTTACGTTCATTTTGAGGCAGTTTTGGGTTTCACGATAAATGAACAAATGGAGTGTTTATAGGCTTTTCGAGGCAACATTAATGGTTTCAAGCACCCACATGTCGTTAAAAGTCACTTCGGGTTTCCTATGAACGTTTCGGGAAAAAATATGGTCAAGCCCAGAGAAATCCAAAAATGTCCCAAAAACAACCAAAATTGAAGGTATACACGCTTTCAGACTTTCTCGGGATCCGACCTTCAAACGCCAGCGATGCCTCCTAGGGACGTAGGAGGTTATTGGAAAGAAATCATGTGGCTTGGAACAAATATGTGGATGCCTTTATGTTCATTTTGAGGTAATTTTGTGTTACACGAGAAATGAACAAATGGGGTATTCAGAGACTTTTCGAGGCAATGCAAATAATGCCAAGTACCTCGCGCAATGTTACAAGTCGTGTTGGCTTTCCTAGGAACGTTTCGGGAGAAAATATAACCAGGCCTATAAAAGTCTTAAAATGTCCCAAAAACAGCCAAAATTTGAAGATCATAATACACATTTTCGAACTTTCCCTTGGTCCGAGTTCCGATCGTCGCGGGATGCCTCCTAGGGACATGGGAGTTCATAGGAAATGAGTCATGTGATTTGGAACGAATATGTGGATGCATTTATGTTCATTTCGAGGCAACTTTGGGTTTCACGAGAAGTGAGCAGATGGGGTGTTTAGAGGCTTTTCGAGTCAATGCAAATAGTGACAAGCACCCGTGCAACATTACAAGTCACGTCGGCACTCCTAAACGTTTCGGGAGAAAATATGACCAGGCCCGAAGAAATCCAAAAATGTCTCAAATACAGCAAAAATTGAAGGTTATAATATACACTTTCAGACACTTCCGGGACCCGAGCTCCGAACGCCACGTGATACCTCCTAGGGCCATGGAAGGTCATTGGAAAGGAGTCATGTGTCTTGAAACGAATATGTGGATGCCTTTACGTTCATTTCGACAATTTTGGATTTCACGAGAAATGAAAAAATGAGGTTTATTTTCAGAAGTTTTTTTAGACAATACAAATGATGTCAAGCACCCGTACAACATTACAAGTTATGTCGGTCCTCCTAGGAATGTTTCGGCAGAAAATATGACCAGGTCCGGAGAAGTATAAAAATGTCGCAAAAAGAGCCAAAATTGAAGGTTATAACACACGCTTTCGGACTTTCCCGAGGTCCGAGGTCCGAGCTCCGAACACCACGGGAAACCTCCTAGGGACATAGGAGGTCATTGGCAAGGAGTCATGTGGCTTGGAACGAATATGTGGATACCTTTACGTTCATTTCAAGGCAATTTTAGGTTCCATGAGAAATGAAGAAATGTGGTGTCTAGAGATTTTTCGAGGCAATGCAAATTGTGTCAAGCACCCGTGCAACTTTACAAGTCATGTCGGCATTCCTAGAAATGTGTCGGGAGAAAATATGACCACACCGGGAGAAGTAAAAAAGTGTTCCAAAAACAGCCAAAATTGAAGGTTGTTATACACGCTTTCGGACTAACAGGGACCCGAATTCTGAACGCCACGGGATGCCACCTAGGCACATGGGAGGTCTTTGGAAAGGACTCATGTGGATCCCTCCTAGGGCCATGGGAGGTCATTGGAAAGGAGTCATGTGTCTTGAAACGAATATGTGGATGCCTTTACGTTCATTTCGAGACAATTTTGGGTTTCACGAGAAATGAACAAATGGAGGTGTTCAGAGGCTTTTCGAGGCAATGCAAATGGTGCCAAGCACACGCGCAATGTTACAAGTCACGTCGGCACTCCTAAAAATATTTCGGGAGAAAATATGACTAGGCCCGGAATATTCCAAAAATGTCCCAAAAAACAGCCAAAAAGTAAAGGTTACCCAATCCGATTAAAATTTTGCCGAACTAATACTACCTCTGTTCTTTTTCAATTACAACAATGTGTTTGGACACAATTTTTAAGGATTTGAAACAAATAAGTAGTTTAGCATAAAGTAACTCTTTAATTAACTAGAGTTGGAGAGAAATCATCCTTAGAAAATAAAAGCAATTGTATAAGGCAACGTGAGTAATTAATGATGGTTTTAATAAGATAAAGTAAGGGTGATATTGTCAATTAAAAATGATTTTTATACCAAAATTGGAATTGTTGCAATAGATGTGAAAACTATCCAAAATTGTAATTATTGTAATATAAAATGAACAGAGGAAGTATATTGCAACCTCGTCTTATCTACAAATCTATAATATGTGAAATTTTGTGTATTATAGGAGTTTTAGTGCTTTACCATTTAATACTACCATACATCATCTATTCTAAAATAAGTAAGATGTTGATGGAGAATGTGGAATCAAAGAAAGCAAAGAGATAGAAACAAAAAAATTGTGACCTATGTGCAGAAAGAGTCGGTCTTATAAGAGGCCATCTAATTTTAATTTAAAATTATGCATTTTTTTGGTAAGATGAAGGGGACTCACTTGAGGGGGATATGGGAAATAACTCAAATGAGTCATATCAAGTTTGATCCCTATACCTCAATGATAACAGATGGAAAGCCATACCACTATTCCACCACCTCAACCTAAATTAGGCAACTATTCAAGTTTAATATTAAGAAGAGAACATACCACTTTTTTAATACAGTGAATATATTAAGCTATGTCGATTAACAAAAATAAATTTAGCTTGCAACAAGATTTGAACCTATGACTTCTTGCTATTATAACATGACACAATTACCATCTCAACCAACTTTTAATCATGCTTTAAGTGTCCCAATTATTATACTAGTATTTTTTAAATGTTGAGTTTTCCTTAATATATTTTAGTGTGAATGTCAAAAAATCCATAACAAGTTCGAAAACACAATAACAACCCAGAACAATGCCGGACCCAAATACTAGTTATTCTTGTCAAACCCGTCATATTTTGCTAGATAAGGGACACCACTATTTTCGAATGAACCACTTGCCAAATCGATCTTCTATTCCATCAATGAAAAAACACCACAAAATAGTCTCATTAATGTAATTTGTTAATAACCCAACAAATTTTGTTAACGGGCCTACATTCACATTCTTAGCTATTTGATCAACTTCAAGCTAACATACAACTAATTGTCTAATCTAGCTAGGATTGCACCGACTATCAAAAATTAGTTGTACCCATACAAAAAAAGAATTGAGTTGCACGATTTTCATTGTTTTGGCCTTTGGGGAAATGTGAATTAGTTGATATGTAATTTAACTTTTAACTTCATTTTGCATGTGTAATTAGTTTGTAACAGAGACAAGATTTTGTTATTTGAAGGTTCGTAAATAATTACTTCTTTAATTTATCGTCTCTTTTTCTTTAATTTTCTTTGAGGGGTTGAGTTTGGTGGCCCTCATAGACTACAGTGGATCAGCTGATTCAAGATGTATAGAGTGCACGCCTTGGCCTCACTTTGAAGATTTGTTAAAGAGTGCACTAATCACTTGTTATCATCACTTCCATAAATATCACTCTTTAATGGCTAAAGAATTTGTTATACCAAACATTTGATCATCATAATTGATATCCTCACTTCTCATACGATGCTACCTTTACCTTTTCTTTATTTAAATTTTCCCATAGACCTTATTAAGTAGATAAAAAAAAAGACTTCTTTTAAAAATAAAAAAAAGTTATTGCTCTTTAAGACTTCTTTTAAATTATTTGTTGTCTTGTAGACTATTTGAGTTTTTTTCATAAAGAAAAGGGTTATGATTGAGTTACTTGAGTCATTATAAGAAGTCTGGTCTAAACACACCGATTATGTAGGGTGAGTTTCCTTCACTTTATTTTTCCTAAATTAATGTGAATTCAACTTATTTGAACTTATTAGATTTTTATTTAAAATTATTGAATTTTATGTTCTAAGGTGTTAGAATTTAGGAAATTTTTGTCAACACAATATTTTAAAATATAAGTTTTGCTAGATATAACCTTTTATTGAAATGTATACATTTGTCTCATACACTATGGGGATGGCGAGAAGAGACATAGTTTACATCCTAGAGGAGCTATAATTGGAGATACCATTATTTCTGGTACATAAGTTCCTATAAAAATGGAAAATGCCTTACCTTTTGACCGATGAAATCTCCAAATTCTTCGAAACCTCTCCTCTCCGCTCTTTGCCACCATCTGACCGCTACTTACCATTTTAGAAACGAAAAACGCGTTACGCTCCTCTCACATTCGTTTGGGATATGTTCAGCTTTGGGTTGAAAGGTAAAGAATTTGGAACGTTGATACATAACTAATGGAATGCTTAGGTGATGGTTGAACACAATGTTATGAAGCCGAGTAGGCGGAGTGCGTGGTCCAAGTGGAGCATCTGACTCCTTCATGCATGCTCCACTTGGCTCGAGGGGATATAGCGAGGGAGACACCAATGATTTGTTTTTGTTTATAAATTCTCATGGCGGGTGGGTAATACCCGACTGAAAGATCTTGGCTTTCGTGCTTTGGTGGGTCTCCGATATCTTTTCGATGACCTATGTTATAAAATCGATTTTCTATATTTCTCTTAAAATAATCGAAAATATTTGATTAGGAGAAACAAAAACATGGCACAAGAAGATTGTAAAAAATTATATATATTTTGGCGAGGAACAACCGTGATCCATTTTCCGACATTGACCAAGTATTTCTAGTGTTGACTGGAAAATACTTGGTCAATGTCGGAAAATAGAGGGAAACAAAGTTGAAACATAAGAGATGTTTGCTCTGCCCGACTTGGTCAATGCCGAAAAATGGGTCAAAACTCAAAATTATTTCTCGTAAATATTTTTTTATTTTAGGTCTTCTTTTGTCATATTTTTTTAAAAAAATATTAAAATATTATTTCTACTAAATTTTCCTAGATTTTATTTGAATTATTTTGAACTTATTGGATCTGAAATTTTTTTGAAAAAAAATGAGAGGAACGCATTTGAAGATTTTCTTTTTCAAATATTTGCTTCCTTATAGGCTTATACTATGGACTATGGTAAGTGGATATACCCAAACTTGCTTGAGTCATCACAAGAAGTGTTGGAGACTTGATAGACCAGATAATTTGTCAAAAAAAAAACCTTGTGGCCTGGGTTTCCTTGTACCAAACAGGCAAACACATTACACATGAATATTGTTAATTAGTTATTATGGGCTTCCAAGTTGGTTGGTTAGTCGTCCTAACTGCAGAGCACTGACATTAATTTGGTGGACGCTTTCAATTTTGTCAAAAATTTGCGGTTTTAGGAGAAACCTAACAAGGCCCAATAGAAGCACTAAACAACAGAAATGTTTACATTTGGAGAATCTAAGTGCGATGTTCAATGATAAACTAGTTATTAGGCACGGGCTATGCTCCGGGTAAGAGAAATTTTCATTTATTAATATTATAATTTGAAATGATAACACTAAATATCACTTGGTCTAGTGGTTAAAACTTTACTATATATAAACTTGAAGTCATGGGATCGAATCCTACACCATGCAATTAAAAATGAACTTAGGGAGAGCGCTACGTGGCACCGTTCCTTGTTTAGGAACGCTTTTTAATATATTAGTATAGATTACATTCAATTAGATAATTAAAAAAAGAAGTAAAGTAAATAAACTTGCCAAAATAAAATAACTTAAAACCCGATCGTTAACATTTTTTTCAGTTGTTAGTTTTTTATGAAAACTAAAAACAATATTCTGAAAACAAGGAGATGTAGTTTCCAATTTTCATTTGTCGGCTATCAAATCGACATGTTTAAACTTTAATATAAACATGACTAATTTTAACTTCATTATACGTCTTATATTATACTTTTACATTCATAGCAAAAATTAGAACTGATAATAATCCCGAATAGGTTCTAAACTTACACGAAACAAAGAAACGATCCTCCAGGCCCCATACCAACTTTACCCTTAGAAATCACAAGCACACATCTAATAAGAGGAAAAACATCCACATAAAAGAAAGAACTTCTTTAACTTTGTAGCTACCCAATTACACAAGATTATAATTGAATCCATAGTATGGAGAATGAATACATGATGTGGGGAGCAAAGTCTCTAATTTCAAAAGCAGACACATATAGTTGGGGAATTTGTATTTGGTATAATCAATATGTAAGATGCACGCCAAGAAATTATGCAATATTATTGAATAGCTAGCTTCAACAATTGGGCATCACATGAACTTAAATGATGATTGATAAAGGCGGGGAACATCCGAACATCCTCAATCCTTATGATTCATGAAGGAAAATATATGCGCAATCAACTTGGCAGGAACAATAGAGTATTATCTGGACCGCAAATAGTTAGGAACATTGATATCCTAGGTGTAGTGTACCATATACTTCCATTATTCTTTATCATGTACGTTTTCCTTCAAGCCTGATTACCACCTAATCAACATCCACATCAGAGGCGGCTTTTAGCATGTTCAACATGTTCCATGGAACAGGGCCCCTTAATTATGAGGGCCCCAAAATAGAGAAAGTTCAAGTAGTAAAAAGAAAAAGTTTATCTACTTATTTAGACTATTTTTTTGTATAATATGATTATAAGAAGTATGGATGAGCTATTATATTATTGAATTCTTCAAATATGAGATCGCACAGGGCCTCTATATAGTTCGAGACGGGCCTATTCCACATGACTTCAGATTTCAGAGTTCATATTAATCTATCCATCAGGCCAAAACTTTATCTAAGGCGCTTGAATCTCTAGGTGTTCGGTGTGTGACTATAGCATGCCCGCGACTCCTAAGGACTGAGGAGGAGGCCGCAATCAAGCTGATAACTTAAGGTTTGTCCACTATGTGTTACTACTTACTAACTTATTTGAAGTCATTAGATAGTAAATAGTTCAAAGATCTTGCAAGGTTATTAGTGCTAAATAGGGAATCATCAAAATCTGGAATTGGAAGCAATTGCATTGTGTATTTAAGACTTTAGTTACTTCATTCCAATAACTATGATGGGCTATTGTTAGTGGCTAGTGCCTAATGGTGGGCTGTATTGGAGTGCATATTGAGTATAGGCATTAGTGGGGACAAAGTATGCTGAGAGACATACGCATCTCATTTCTTTGCCTCTAGGTTTGCAGCCTTTTAGCAACAACTTCTACTTTACAAAGGTATATAAGAGAGTATAAATGGTTTGCGAGCTATGACATTCACAAGCTGTGTAACAAATAACAAATGGCTACAACACCAACCTACTTCAAGCTCATATTAATTCTTGTTAGTGTTATTAGCCCATGTTTGACATATGGGCTTCGTATAACAAAGGAAACCAAAGTTGAACTCAATTTCGTTGAGAATCAATTCCAAACAAGAAATGTGACTTTATCTAAAGATGATGTGCCAAGTAATAGCAACATCAATACAAAGAATGGAGTTAGCATAAGTAGTGGTGGTGGAGATGGTATTGGAGACAATGTTGGTGGGGACGGTGGTGTTGGAGGTCATCATGGCCGTGATGGTGATGGAGGCTACGGACCAGGAAGGCATAGTGGTGTTGGAGGAGGAGAAGAAGGTGGATCCAGAAAAGGTAGTGGAGAAGGTAAAGGTGGAGGTGGAACCAAAAGGCAAGGCGAAGGAGGAGGATGTGGTGGGAGTGGTAGTGGTCAAGGAGGAGGTAAAGGTGGAGGCGGTGGGAGTGGTCATGGAGGTGGATCCGGTCAAGGTGGAGGTGGAGGCAAAGGTGGGGGTGGAGGCGGTGAGAGTGGTCATGGAGGTGGATCTGGTCAAGGTGGAGGAGGAGGCAAAGGCAAGGGTGGAGGCGGTGGAAGTGGTCACGGAGGTGGATCTGGTCAAGGAGGAGGAGGCAAAGGCGGAGGTGGAGGCGGTGGAAGTGGTCACGGAGGTGGATCCGGTCAAGGTGGAGGAGGAGGCAAAGGCGGAGGTGGAGGCGGTGGAAGTGGTCACGGAGGTGGATCCGGTCAAGGTGGAGGAGGAGGCAAAGGCGGGGGTGGAGGCGGTGAGAGTGGTCATGGTGGTGGAGGAGGAGGCAAAGGCGGGGGTGGAGGCGGTGGGAGTGGTCATGGAGGTGGATCTGGTCAAGGTGGAGGAGGAGGCAAAGGCGAGGGTGGAGGCGGTGAGAGTGGTCATGGTGGTGGAGGAGGAGGCAAAGGCGGGGGTGGAGGCAGTGGGAGTGGTCATGGAGGTGAAGGAGGAGGCAAAGGTGGGGGTGGAGGCGGTGGGAGTGGTCATGGAGGTGGATCTGGTCAAGGCGGAGGAGGAGGCAAAGGCGGGGGTGGAGGCGGTGAGAGTGGTCATGGAGGTGGATCCGGTCAAGGTAGAGGAGGAGGCAAAGGCGAAAGTGGTCATGAAGGTGGATCTGGAAAAGGTCGAGGAGGAGGAGGTGGTGGTGGTGGGAGTGGTCATGTTGGTGGTGGTGGAGGAGGTGGTGGTGGTGGTCAAGGTGGCGGTTCTGGATGGGGTTGGGGAGGAGGTAAAGGAGGAGGAGGTGGTGGCGGGGGAAAAGGAGGCGGTGGTGGAGGAGGTGGTGGTGAACAAGGAGGAGGTGGTGGCGGTGGGGGCGGTGGCTCGGGATGGGGTTGGGGAGGAGAAGGTGTTGGTAGTAAAGGTAATTGCTGGTTTTGGGGTTGTCATAGTTCAAGCTCAATGAAATCAATAACAAAGCATATATAATGCATAGTATCTAATACGCAAATTTATTATTTTTAGAAGGGTAATATTGCTCGATTTTTCAGAATATTTACTTTTTTTGTGAGATGTGATACTTGAAGAGATTTATTCTATTTGAAACTTACGCTAATAGTATATTTTTCTTATTTTTGTATTCTTCTTGTACTTCTTTCTTAAGTGAGCTTAAAGGTTTTACAACATTGTTATTGTTTTCATTGAGGATATATTATATATGTGAAGTTTTTTTATCGCTTATCTAAAACAAATCTAGTAAATCTTGTCTGTTTGAAGGTAGAATTGTTACAAATGTTTTTTTTTCTCTCTTTTTTCATCAAGTATCCCGGAGTTTTCCAAAAATTTACCTGGTTCCCTCCATGTTTTCAAAATTCACCAGGTACCTCTCAATTTTATGTAAATACACCCAAATGTCCTTAATGATTAATGGCGTCAACCGTCATTAGTCATTAATTCTAATTTTCTGCTTTAAACTCTAATTAATCTCTAATTCTAACCCTAATTCACACCCTAACCCTAAACCCTAAACCTAGCCCTAACCACCCTCCCACCATAATTGAACGCCCCAGGCCTAGCATATTGTTGGGTATTAGGATGAGAATTTTAACCTTATACAACACCTTGAAATTTGATATGGTATTCCACGCACTGAAGTACCATCACTTTGTAATCCTTAGGCCTTGTTTGGTTGTATATAGGAAGTCATACTTCCTAGAAAGTTATTTTTTCCATGTATTTGAAATTCCTAAGAAGTGTAGAATTGTGTTTGGTTGATAATGGGAACTAGAACTTCCTATGGGAAGCTCTACTTACCTAGAGGGACCTAAGTAAGTAATTCCTAGGAAGTGCAAATTCTCATGGTTTTGCCAACCAAACAACTTCATATACTTCTACTTTCTAAGAATTTACACTTCTCATGATTTGTTTTGTCAACCAAACAAGACCTTAGTATTTTACCGAGTTAGGACTTAGGGTGTGAGTTGGTGTCTAATGTCAACAGAATGACGATTGACGGCATAGTTTGAAGCGCGCTACAAGCTACTCATCTCTCAGTACTCTCATGTCTCACGCAAAAAGCGTCGCCCCACAAGGCCACAACCACACAGGCCCACACTAGTCTCTACTCTCTACACTCTAGCAATCAGCAAACCAGAAACGACATTATTCTCGTGTCCCCCCTCTTCACCCTTCTCAAGTCCAACGATCATCATGTTTTTGCTTTTTAACCACCACTACTTACACTATAGACAAACCGTGCATGACCATGACAACTAATTTTATTCACATTTGACAAGGCCTCCAAAAAAGTTCTAAAATATATTTTAAAGTTTCAACCGTTACTAACAAAGCCCAACCTTACCACTCTACCCAAATCAAATGGACCACATTCTAGTAAATTTATCCGGATATTCTTCTCACTTTCAATTCACCTTCTTTTTCTGTTAAGGTGTTAACCCATATGTGTGCGTATCTCACATTGAAGAAAGAAAAAAAAAATGACTAACATATAAACTTAATATTCCTCTGTTATTAATTGGTTTTAGGATAAAACCTCATCAGGGTTTGTGTGTAATCACTCTCTCCTCCGATGTGAACTTGTGTGTACAGGTCCAATGATAAATTTGTCATCTTTAGCTTTACTTGAACTCACTACTCAATAAGCAAAGAAGAGGCCCATTGTAGATTCCAATTATGCAATAATTATCATCAAAATTATGAGCAATGACTGAGCTAACATTATCAAATTCAATCTCATTTACATAAATGTAACAATTTGATGTTCATGTTATTGCTAGATATGTAATCTACCATTGATTTATGTAATTATCTATTTACTTACATTATGAAAATTTGATTATTTGAATTTTACTCATGTACATTATACATTGAATCATTCACACTAAAACTACCACATCTTACACATGAATTGAAATTGGCTCAAGTGTCCATCTTTCCTAGCAAATTCTAAGGTTCAATTCCTACCACAAACATTTGCTATGTAGCTTGTAATAGGGTCTCTAGATGAGGATCCTATGCGACATACATTTTTTGTTATTTTGAAGTTGCATTATTTGAACATTTACCATTATCATATAATCTCCTTTGACTATCTTTGTGATTAAAAAAAAAACATGGGATATCCATATTCGTATATACTTTCAAATTTTAAATTTTCATACTCTTTACTAACATATAAAGTAAAACTCTTTAACATTTTTCTTTTTTACGTTCTTTATATATTATCCGTTCATAGTACAATTACTCTAAAACAAGGAAAGAAGTATATATATAATGCAAAAGTCAAAATGTTGTAATTTATCAAAAATATAGAACAAGTACTATGATGGAACGTGGGAAACAAAATCTTCATAAACTTATGGTAGCATTAAATTGTTTCTAGTCCACTACACTTTGTCACTAAACCTGAATTTCCTAACCATTAAATATTGAAATTGCTACCAAATTTACACTCCTTAACAACACTAATTATACTACTAAATACTAATTACTAATACTAGTCTAACTTCCTATACCTCTAACTAATTAACCTGGTTCTACAGTTAAAACCGAGCTCTAAAAACTCCTTTTTTTTCCCTAATCCTACCTAAACCTAAAACCAACAAAACACTAATTACTTAGTACTAATAATTAACATAAACCATGATTATGTAAAAAGGTTAAAAGCATACTACCCAAAACTTGAAACCGGGTGTGAGAAACTTCCGGATTCGGGTTGACCCGTCGAAGTCTCTTTCTTCTTCCTCATCTCCAACACTTTCCTGTGACTATTAGAATGAAGCTCACTCGAGAAAGTCGGGCTACAAGCGGGCCGGTATTCGGGTAACAGCCGGCCCGACTTGTACCTCACTCCACATGCATTGCATAGCGACTTCGCCCCCATGGGCCCGGCCCGCCACTGTGGCGTCTTCTGGACCCCACAGTGACTACACCTCCTCACGGGCCCGCCACTACCATTAATGAGGCCCGGCCCAGAAAACTCTCTTTTCTTCTGCTTCTTGTGCGGGCCAAACTCCGGGCTGAAAGAGAGTGCTGCGGTCCAAACCCGACCTCCCGTTCTGGCCCGTTTGCTTCTCCGTGCCTTGCTAAGGTTCGACGGAGCGAAGCAAGCGTCGAGCTCGTTACTGGGCCTGGGTCTGGGCTTGGGCTTGGGCTTGGGATTGGGCTGCTCGAGCCCGGTTGGGTATGGAGTTGAAAATTGGGAGAAAGATTCTTCAACGAAATGAGACAGCCATTCAAGGTCTGCTTCTTCTGCCTGTTTGTAAAATAAAATTAAAAAGAAAAAAACAGAAAAAACTGTAAATAAAAAGTAGAGAAGAGAGAGAAAGTGAGGAGAGAGAAAGAAGGGAGGATATATAAACTGTACCGGGACAGAGAGAACAGAGTCCAAAGGAGGAGAGAGAAAATGGGGGATTTTTTTGGAAGTGGGAGATAATTTTTGTTCAAATTGTTGTTGTTGTTGTTGTTCAATTTTGGGTTGATGTTGTTGATGTTGTTGATGTTGTTGTTCATAATCTTCTTCTTCATTGTTGTTGAAGTTTAAGAGTTGGTCGACGAAGAAATCATCCCCAGAAGAAAAAGTAGTTGTAAAATCACTGCAAAAATCCTCCAAAACCATGCACTCCATTTCATACAATTAAAACAAGAAAGAAAAAAAGGAAGGATAATAGTTGAGAGGAGAGAGAATAATATTTGTATAGTGGAGGAAGAAAGGGTTGCAAAGAGAAGGAAAAATGGGTGGTGACTCGTGAAGTTTGGTAAAGCATTCAATATCAGACTAACTTTCTCTCTCTTCAAGAATTTAAATTATGTTAGGTTTTTGGGGTTTTAATGTTTCTAATTATTCATCGTTTTCACATTTGTGGTAACTTTTTGGCAATTTAATTTAATTACATTGACTAGATACTTTTCTTCTTTCATCTTTTTGTTATATTGGTAAAAAGAGAAGAGGGTAAAATCATTATTCATTAGTTTCAAAGTAGTAGTACGAAGCGAAGACAAATGCCTGACAAATTTTTCTGAGGTTCTTTATACAGTCAATATGCAGGGTGGTGGCCCGGTTTTTTAACTTCGAGAATCCTAAAAGGGTTTTACAAAAGGATAAATATTTGTTTGTTTTTAAATATCTGGATGTTTGGGATTTACTCATGCTTCAAGATTTTTAAGCTCCTATTGTTTGAGTTTACTGTCATTAGATTTTTTTTAGGAACCATTATAGAACGGGATGAAAGTTAGGATATCTTTTTCTTATGAGAGATAGTTAACGAATGAGCAACATATGATGCTTCCATTAACTTCTCTCAACATGTGTGTAACTACACCAATATTGAAATGGCGAAACGAATATGAATGTTTTTTTTTTTTGGTGTTTGCACCCGGTTCACCCTTCGAGCTACCTTCGGATCGAGGCCAAGTTCGGGGTGGTTAGGTTACATTCCTCTCCCAAGGGTTTGCGGGGATTCGAACACAAATTTGTCCTACCAAAGCCAGTCCCCATCACCACTGGACCAACACTTATTTGGTGAAACGAATATGAATTTCATTGATGAAAGTATGAATAGACCAAAAGTAAAGTCATCATTAGTAATAAGGTCCTAAGCATTGTGATGGAAACTATTTTAGGACTCCCCATGCGCTTTAACAATAAAGAGAGATGTAGAACCAAACTAGGTTTCAGTTATATCTCAATATGTCTCAAGTGATTTCCAATAGTAATTGTGGGCTTGTGACAGTCGTTTAACGGGAATCAATTAAGCCATCAAAATTTAACTTGTAACTCCAAATAGAGGAAGGGCGTTATCGCAAAGAGTTCACTTAAGGGGGTTCTCCATAAAGAAATGTAAGTTTCATGATCTAATAAATGTGGTCAAAACTCAAGGGACTATTAAATATCATCGTATTATCCATTTCAAAAAGAAATAAGTATCACCATATTATGTTATTCAAGATACTACACATAACATAACTTGTAGTTGATGCTTTCTAGAAATACTTATATATGGTTTTTCGTTCATGGTTTATAAACCAAGTGCGCATATTGGATTATTGATGCAGTGTATACTTTTAACAACTTAGTTGATCATCATTTTATGGCTCAAGTTAAACTTATTATCGTTGATTTATCCTATATATACTGTCTACATAAAAGTTATGTGTCAAAGCTAGGTTGACCTAAAACAAAAACAAGTGTAGATGTTAATATTAATAAATTAAAGGAGAGATATGTCATGGGTAGACAACTCAATACATAAGGTTGTTTATATAGTATAGGTGATTTTAGGAATAATTCTCCTAGTTGGGGGTGATTTCAACAAAGAACTTCCTCGTTTCAGAGTTATACTAGTTATTAGGCCCGGGCTATGCCCCGGGTAAGAAAAAATTTTATTTATTAATATTGTACTTTGATATGATAACACTAAATACAACTTGGTTTAGTGGTTAAAACTTTAGTATATGAACTTGAGGTCATGGGATCAAAACCTATACTATGCAATTTCTAATTTTTTTTTTATTGTACATGGATTACATGAACTAAAACTCCTTAGGGAGAGCGCCATGTGGCACCGTTCCTGGTTTATGCACGCTTTTTAATATATTAGTATAGATTCATTAGGTCATGTTAGTAGAATTTTTCCTTTTAATTTTATTTTTCCTTCTTGGGGCAAGCACGTGAAGTGTACATTTCTATTACTTCAAAAAGAAGAAGTTTAAAGTCTTATAAGTTCTAATCAATACCAATTAACATTTTTGAAAGGTTTCAATTAGTTACTCCCTCTTTTTTCTTCTGTTGTTCATATTGGTTTTTTTTTTTTTTTGTGAGATAAGTTGGTGAAAACAAGAATTATTTTAGAAAACGGATGGAATATATATATATATATATATATATATATATATATAATTATATATATAATATATATTATATATATATATATATATATATATATATATAAGTTTCGATAAGTTTTAGCACCATATAAAACCATCTCCAATAAGTTCCAAATAGATTATAATAAGTTTGAAAAAGTTCTATATATTTCAAAGACTTCCATTTTAAAAAGTTTAAAAAAGCTCAGGTTAAACAAGGTGAAATAAACGAATGTGAAATGTCCTGGTGTTACCGACCCCTACAAGAATAATGGATTGAGGAGATGTTCATAACCCCTCAGGGAGAAACATGAAAAGTTCATATAAGTGGAAATATGTAATTAAAGGTAGGGGTGTAAGCGGACTGCTAAAACTCCATATATAATTCGATCTGCAGTTCAAACTTGTCCGACTGGATTAGACTGAAGTTTATTTGGATTGGACTCGAACTGAATTTTTTGCATCCAAATATTTTCGGGCTGAATTTGGACTTACCCCTTTGAAGTCTAATAAGTCCATTTCAAAAATATTTTTATATATAATATATATATTATATATATATATATATATATATAATATAAAAGATGTATGTGACTTATTTTATGAAATGGATATAATCATCTTAATTTTTCAAATTCAATTATGAGAAAATATTGTGAATCATTGAATCTAAATCGAAAAAAATAATAATATAATAATCGGCCTGGATTTGGATTTAACAAAAAATTATCGAACTAGACTTGACTGGACAAAAAAAATTATTTGGATCGGACTTGGACTCAATTTCTCGAGTCCAAAAAGCTTTAGACTGGATTTAGATTTGCTAAAGTCCAATACAGTCGAATCCACTTACACCCCTAATTAAAGGCAGATTAACGAATCTAAGGAAATATTAAACTTAAAACTGTTTGATGATATAATAATGTTATACATGTATTTTTTTTGACTCGGTAACGAACTGGTTCAAATAGGGTCAGCCTTCATGAGATGAGGGGTAAGAAGAAGGACCCCAACTCATAAAGAAACTTTCAAAGACTGAAAACTGAGGTTTTATAACCATAAGTAAATATTTCTACAAACTCCCAAATTAAAACTAATGAGAGTCGACACCCGACCATGTGGTTGAGAGTTTGGAGCTCCCATGATGACCTCATAATGTTATATAGTATAATAAATGATCAATGTGTTATAGTTAAATCCAAAGAACTTTAAACTTGAAGGCATCTTCAAAACCAAGCTAATAAGATTGAAGTAGTGGTAATGAAAAAACCTTTTAATTCTGGAGGTTCAATTTTTACTAGGGACACTTTAAAAGAGGGTTTTTCCTTAGCACCCCTTATCTCATAGTATTGATCCGCAAATCGCGACCGAGTTAACCTGCGAGAGGTGGCGGTCTGAGAGGGCCCTTCATCTTATCATGTAGTTCAAACTGTGAGCCCAAATTTTAAAGCAGCTTCAAACATTTCCTTAAACAACAATGTAACAAATAAACAAAAGAAATTTCCTAAGATACCTTTGAAATTTGGCTTAATTCTCAAAATACTCTTATTGAATTTTGAAGTTCAAAGTTTAAGTAATTTCAAGGGTACATTCAAATTAATACACTTGAATTTCGGTATATGACAAGAGTATTTTGAGCTCAAAAACAATGTTTAAGGGTATCTGATAAATTCTCCAAATATAAATAATAATTTAAAAATTACGTCTGTGCCACGTGGCGCTCTCCATAGGGAGTTTTAGTTCATGTAATCCATGTACAATTAAAAAATTAAGAAATTGCATAGTATAAGATTTAATCCCAAGACCTCAAGTACGTATACTAAAGTTCTAACCACTAAGCTAAGTTGTATTTAATGTTACTATCGTAAAATATTATATTAATAAATGAACTTTTTTTTTACTCGGGGCATAACCCGGGCCTAATAACTTGTTATTGTATGAAAAGAATTCCAGTTTGTTCTAGGTTAGGTCTCAAACCGCACCAAAATAAACCGCGAAACACCCCCCCTCTTAGTTAAGCTAGACGAAGAAAGTCGATGACGAAAATATTCCAAATTCGGGATTCCGACCGGTGGAGGGAAATCGAAATTCGACTCACAGATAATTGATTTCATGCTTTTCCCCCTCAAATTAAATCTCCTCTCCCATAAATTTCAATTCGATTAGCATTGTTAAATTATCACCCGAATCAAACATTTCAAACAATCTAGGTTATGAGAGAAGAAGCCCAATATATTCATGGAACTTCGACCAAAAAAATTATATCTCGCGAAATTGCTTTGAGCTATGTAAGAATTCTATATTTCCTTTGATATTCAAAGAATTTCGTTTAATTGATACTGTGTTTCAATTTCCTCTCTCCTGAGCTTTTTCCAGAGATGACGAATTGAAGAAGTTGGAGTTACACATGCAGGATGAAAACAAGGCGTTGAATTTCTTATTTAAAAGGCTGTAAGTATATTCTTTTCAGAACCTCAAAATTTTCTCTTAATTATCTATTGTTATTACTCTGAAATCTGAATATGAGAATACTGAATATCCATGCAAAAGATATTTGAATTTGAATGTGAATGATTTGAACTTTGAACAATAATTGCAGTTGTTGCTGCATTAGAGCGTATGTTCTGCTTTTGTAGTAAAATTCAAACATAATTTGCACCCTCTTTACCTATGAATTAGGATTAGGTTCACCACTTCACCCTGGCTAGCTAACTCATGAAGTATTATGATTGTGATTGAATCACATTCAAAAGTGTTGGAGTTTATAATAAATGCTCTTAAAGGAAACTCAAGAGTTGCTTCAAAAGAGAATGTGAAGAGTCCCACATTGATAGAATAATAGGAAGTGTAAGGGGTTTATATACATTACACTTTCTATACCCATTGAGTTGTGTGACAAAAGGACTTTTAGTGGGCATGTGGTGAGTGGAGTCACCACACGCGCCCGGTCCGGGTCATGGTCCTTGGGACATGGGCCTTGGGGAATAAACTTAACTTAACTAAAGTTTTGGGTCAAAAATCTGTCAATTTTATGACCGTTTTTAGCCAGTAATTAAGTTACCGTTTTTTCCCTGATTTTCTCCCTTAATGAGCCGTTATTTCCTAATTACGTGCCATTATCTCCTCTCTCGAAAATATCTTTCTAGGCAATATTCAAGATCGTTTTCAATCTGTTTTTCCATCTACACTGGAAACGCAGAGACCGTGTACCCCTGGAGGTTGATTGCTATGAGGCCGTGTGTTGTAGCGGGGCAAATTCAACTTTAGAGCAGTGAATTTTTCACGCCACGGTTTTCCAGATAAGTTAAATTTATGTTGTTAGCGGTTTTAGTTCCTACAAAAAGTGGTGCAAGAATGACTGCGTATTAGCTTTTAGCATTGTCAATTTGTCACGGTAGCTTTTGAGACAATGCATTTTCAAAGATATAACCGCACCAGTGTATTTGTGTTCCTCAAGCCAAAGCCACAGAGATTGCAAAGATCTAAGTCGGCGTATGGAAAAGGGAATGGGTCACCTAAGTTTGTTATTGTTGAGAATTTGAGATATACTTCAGAAGATCTAAATGGGAGAGTGTCTCTGGTATACTACATTTGAATCTTGATATAGCGTATGGATGATTTCGTGAATGTGAGGTTTCAAGTGGGCCAATACCAATTGGGATCTTGCTAGAGAAATTGTTGCTGTGAAGATCTACTTATGTTTGGTGCAACCAAATTGATGCTGGAATATATCAGGACGATTGATTTACGTATGGAGCAGATAGGTATGCCTGTATGCCATTGAAAGATAGACGCAGGTATGGTGCTAGAGATTACTGATATTAAGGTAGGGTCTTATGTGTATATGGAGGTTAATAAGTGTAGTGGATTTTGAACTACTCAACTAATATGCTAGCGTTACTTGGCTGACTTATGTCTTGGAACAGACATATTTAATCCTTTGCCAAACGGAGGAAGGATGGACCAAATGTCACCACTGATAACTTGGGTCATGGAAGTGGAATGGGATCGTTGGAATTATATATTTGTTAAGATCAGGGAGTTAGAGACATGTAAGGCTGCTGGCAAGGTAGAGTGTGTACTTGTCTTGGAGGTACCGCTAATGAAGTTATCCACCAGTCATTTAGATATTAATAAGAAAGATGATAATTAATACTACTGGGATGAGAATTATGACTTAGTCAGCTTATATACGGTGAATCATAATCACTGAGGGTTGTGGAGTACTTGGAGAATAGTGATAGGAGGTCAAGTTTATGATTTTCTAATGCACCCTAAGAGACTATAGTCATCTTATTATTATTAAGTTTGAGTCAGTGAACAAAAAGAAACTCAATGCTGGGCACCAACAATAATAAAAAGATCTCATACTATGTTGCTGCCCAGGATCGAACTGGGGACCTTTAGTGTGTAAGACTAACGTGATAACCACTACACCACAGCAACAATTAATGTGAATATGTCCCAAGTAGTACTATATTCGATACTAATTGTCACATTGTGTCGATGTTCATGTAGTCAAGCCTTGGATTATTTTTTCTACTCTTTCTCTAATGGATAGAAAGTTTACTCCTTTTCAAATGAAGGGATGCCTCATTTTCCTCCCTATTCATTACCTTCTTCCTCCTCTTCTCCCATCCATCATCAATCATCATACCTCTGCTTTCCTTTTTTTTCATTCTCTTTTAACTTGTTTCGTAAGGTTCTAAACAAAAAGGACAAACTAATTATTACAATTGTCTTTTTCTTTGATAATATTTTTTCATGGAATACTCTTTCCATTGATTTCCATTCAACTAACAGAGCCTAAATGTGCAATTATTAATATATAAACAAAATGAAGAAAGACCGTAATACCTCTCATCAGATTTTGATGCACTTATTCAATTAAGAGAAGAAGCGGAGATGAGATAGTCTTATTACGTTGCCTAGATTGCTGCAATGCTATTGAGAGACTTTTTCCAGTCATTGTATGATTGTAGTTGCAGCAGTATCATGTAAGAAATGAGTAGGAGGATTTGAAGCTATTGAGTTTCCCTTATGCTGATCTATAATCTAAGTAAATAAATAATGGGTGTTGTGCGAGCTGTTCTTTAAGGACCGTTTATATTGGAATTGATTTTTTTTAGTGTTATAGTTACAGTAGAGGAGAAGTGATTAACCTGTTATCCAACTAATACTCGGCAAAATAATTTTAGGTGAGTTTTTCCTCTCTCTCCCCGAACCATTTTTGTCTTACTTATTGTAAGGACGTCCTTTTTAATTTATTTGGTGTTTGATAGCTGCATATACACACACCTTGATATGGCTTGCTAAATAGCATAATTCAAAATTCAGTAATTGAATTTCCATTTAGACTGCTCAGCATCATACTTTAATGCATTGATGGTTTGCCTCAGTTGAAGGGCATTCTACCATTGGAAGGAGATTGGGATCATTTGGTCAATTTGGAAGGTTAAAGAGGAAACCAAACCAATTACTTCTCCTGTTTCCTGCCCCTGTTTCCTGTGTGACTATACTCATCCTCAATTATTATCAAGATTTATGAGTAGCAAAGGACTGATTTTCAAATCATCTTATGAACTACATTGTAAATAAATACATAGTTCTTCAGTGGTGTGCCGGTATAAAGTCTCTTATACAGCATCTTCTGGTTTAGCAACTACATGTTGAAGGGAGGTTTTGTGTGTTAGGTCTCTGATTTTTTCTTTTACAGTCTTTTTGAATGTCATTATAATATTATCAAGACAATAGAGTAAAAAAATTAATGTCTTGAACTCATTGTTTGGCACTGATTGATGGACCAGAGCAAGTGGCATTTCCAATAATAGTAAGTAAGGTGGTGCATCTTAGTCAATGTCTTCTAGTATGTCTAATCTACAAACAACTTAAATACATATAGATTTTGAATCATTAGTCCCTCTTTTTTTGGGACCTTAACTCATCAAGTTTGATGGTTTTATGTTAAGTTTAAGAGCATGTGTCAAAGTAGCAAAATTAAGAGGTACCACAGGGAGAAATACATGCTGGTTTCTTATTTTGGGAGAAATGGAGACCAAAGACTATACAAGAGTAAAGGATTGAAGTTTGGCATTCGGCAAAATAGGCTTTGGGTAAAAATCATTGAAGATTTTGATGCATGTTGGTGCATTTATGTGCGTACTCTGTTCCCATCATGTGTTTGATGCCCAATTTGTGCATAGAAAATTCAGGGTTACAGACTTACAGTCATAGTGGCGAATGTTATAGTTATCATCTAGCAGTGAGTTTTGAGTCAGTCCCTGCCATATCCTCACTCCTCAGGCTCCTCCTTAAATCACATTTAAAAAAAGGTTAAAACACCTGTACTTCTTAGCAATTGACTCCATTTGGCCTGTCACTCTGAGTCATTGAAGAATTAATCCTTACGGCAGATAATCACTGCATATAGTTTTTGGGGTAAAATCATTATTAGTAGAACTTTGCTATACTGGGACCATCTGATGACCCTAATCATATGGACCATCAATAATACATGGACAGTATCTGGATTCTGGGTATAAACGAAATAAGCACACAAGGAAAAAACAGAATTACAGCTGACAATTACGCTACACATAAAAAGTAACGTCTTCTTCTTAAGACAAACAATACAAAAATCATATATATTATATACAAAAATCAGGTACTTCTATAAGTGCTTACAAGGAGGAAGCGGAGCACCACAAAGCCCGGAGTTGCCAGAAAATGCAGAAGCAGGAATGTTAGCCTTGTGTGGAGGAATCTCCCCACTTAATTTATTCCTTGACACATCAAACTCTTTTCAGGCTCTTCAAATTCAACACGTTTCTTGGATTCTTGTGTTGGATGGGAAGAGTGGAGCCATCACCTATGACAAGTTCCTCTGTGCTATCATATGGAGCATAGAGTGATAAATTGGCGAGATCATTAGTGACATGGTGCGAGGCACCTCCAAAAGCCAAGCAGAAGATGAAGGCGTGCTTGTTGTGACAACATGACCTTGTGGGGTATGGAAAGTAGCTGGAGAACTTGGAGGCATGGCACGAGCAAGAGTAGGCACTTGAATGGAGGGAAATGATTCTTGAAGGTTGGACAATGACTGAGTGAGTGACCTTGTTCACGACACCATTGACATTTTCCGAGATAGGACGGGGTTGGCGAGGAGCCTGATCGTGACGAGTAGAAGGTGGTGGGTTAGGAGTACGATGGTTGGTGTTAGCTTTATCACGATATTGAGCGGCATTCACGGTGGCAGGGTATGAGGATGATGGTGTTTTGGTGGGAGTGGCCACGAGCTCTTTGGTAATAAGTTTCTCGTGGAGTTCTTCGAACGATATTGGAGTAACTTGAGCATTTACGGCATCAATGACAGATTTGTATTGCTCATAATCTAGGCCACGTAAGATTTTGTCAATAATATCTTCATGATCCTTGGGTTTACCCCATGGATGCAAGACGATCAGTGCATTGTTTTATAGCTTGCATATAGGAGGTTCAAGACGATCAGTGCAAGATGACAGATCAAGATAATTTACTGATGAAGAAGATAGGCATTGAGGAAGCTGTCCTCTAAGCCCTGTGCCCCTGTCCCAGCTAAACTTAGCTGAAAGAGGATGTTTTGTTCAGAGAGCCAAGTGGGTATAGGCACCAGCCCAAAAGGATTAAATGATAAGTCTAGTGTCTGTAATACCTTTAGTTGATCTAGTTGATGTGGAATTGGGCCAACAAGATGATTTCCAGATAAATATAGTAATGAGAGGTTCTTAAGATTTCCAAAACTAGTTGGAATTTGGCTTATTAAGTGATTGTTATGGAAGGACAGATTGGTAAACATACCGAGATTTCCTGAACATGCTGGTAACTCTCCAGTGATCATATTGTTATCGAAGTAAGATTTCCAATGGTATTTGGTAAATCACCGGGAAGTTTATTGTTATGAAGCTGGAGAAATTGCAGAGTAATAAGTCTACCTTTGGATGAAGGAATGCTTCGAATAAGTTTGTTTAACTGGGTAAATTCACCTATGGATTCTGGTATATTCCCTCTTATCTCATTCAAGGATAAATCAAGGTATGTAAGGTTTTTAAGTTTGCCAATACCAATTGGAATCTTACCAGAGATATTATTGGTATTAAAATCAAGCTTGGTAAGTGCAATCAAATTCTCAATTGATGCTGGAAATGATCCGGATAATCGATTTTCCGAGAAACCCAATTCCAACAGGAATGACAATAATTGTAAATTGTAGTTGGGTATAGTGCCAGAGAGTTTACTGCTACTAAGGCAACTTTTTTACCTTCTGGAGGTTACCGAGTGAAGCGGGTATTGAACCATCTAGCTGATTTGTGTTTAAAATAAGAAGGGTCAAACTTGACAACTTGCCGAGTTCAGGTGGAATAGGAGTATAGGACCACTTATCTCCTTATTGTTGCTAAGATGAAGGAGTTGTAGATAGGTAAGGTTGCCAAGAAAGGGAGAGTTGTATACCTGTCATAAAAGTGTCCAAAATGAAGTCATCCCCAGATTGAAGGCCGGACATTGTGACGTTTACGACCCTTCCAGTAGCAGGATCAGAGTTCACGCCTGTCCATGAAGTGCAGCAGTCCCTTTTTGCCACTCAAGTACATGTTGATTGTTGGCTCTTAGGCGTCCAATCACTAGTTTCATGCATGTGAGGAGGGGAAAGAGAGACAAACTTCCCACATATTGTGATGGGATAATTCGAACTTAGAACCTCAAAGTCAGCTAGTGGATCTCTCAAGTCTCACCACTAGACCAAAGAGACAATAACCACATTATGTGTTGAACATGTATTCTTCGAATCTGAAATAATTTCTAACTTTATTTATAAGAACCAAGAAAATAGGAGAGAACTTGGGGGAGAAATGAAAAATGTGTTGAGAGGATAACAATAATAAAGTAAAGAGATGTGAGTAATAAAGTAAAAACTAATAGTGGAAGAAGTGAGCAAATTTTTGTGAAATGTGTCAAAGAGAAAAGTGAGTAAATTTATGTGAAATAGAGGGAGTATGTCTTTTTTCATCATTTTTAGGTATGTCAATGACGCGGGCTAAATGTAGGTGGTCCCTCCATACCCATACCCATCTAAAAATCACATTTCCATCCTCACCCCACCATTCATGGTGGGGAAAATATTCAAATCCATCCCTACTCCAATGAGTACAAGATATAAACTAGCCCTACCTTAGATTCGGCACGTTCCCGTTGGGTTTGAAAAACATAGATATAGACGTTTAAAAATGGGCGTTTCGTACAGGGTCTGGTCGGGTCTTCGACCCACTACCGTTTTTATACAGGATACTTAGGATTATTAAGAATGTATTAAAACCTTAGATGAATAGAGAAAACAGCCCAAATTTCGTTTTTGTGATGTTAATTTTTGAAAGCGTACCTGAAAGTTAAACACAGTAGTGCACCACTCCACTCTTACTAGTTACAACTTACAAAAGGATAGTTTGTCAAGTAATACTTTAACTGTTTCCTACTCCACTTTCTTATCCATTTCCCATATCCAAGACCCAACAGTAAGACTTTTTCCTTCATCCTTCTTTTTGAGTACTTGAGAAATGATGTTAATCGTAATTTTTTTACATGAATTTATGAAACTTCCGAGCACACAGTTAACAAGTTCTACAAATTTACAAATTTTATCATATGTTTGGATATATTGTGATCATGGCAGAAATCATACAAATGAGTAAAATGAATAAAAATGAGAGTTTCAAATGAGCACAAATTAGTTTTAGGTATACCATGCACATGGTATACCCGACCACCCGTGTGTATGATGAATAACCTCCTACAAATCAGTCTTAGGTACCATGCACATAATATACTCTTAGGTACCATGCACATAGTATACTCGAGTATATGATAAATAAACTCTACAAATCTTTTGTAACCAAAAGTAGAAAGAACTTAGATCAAAGAAACTATTTTAAAATCTATAAGTGCATCTCATATAGTGAGTAAGCTAATAATATATTTATATTACTTAATTATTCTATTATACTTCATCAGCATAAAAGTATTTGAAATTTTTGGATGATGGTGTGAATTTTCCGGGGCGGTTTCATCATTCCCAACTTCCCAGACTATGCCACTGGTCTACCAGACGATATCATTCTTATTTGAAATTTTTGGATGATGTTGTGAATCATTTAAGGCGGCTTTATCATTCCCAATTTCCCACTATGCCACTGGTGTACTAGACGATATCATTCTGAAATACAATTCCCCGGTTGATCCGGCATGTTGCTTTGTAGGTAGGCCATTATATAAACTTAAAAGAGTAGGGTACTTGCCGTACTGGGGTTTGATTAGGTCATCGAAGGCTAGATACACGGTCTCGAGCACGTTGCACTATTGTCGTGCGTTATTGGTTGTTAATCTTTTATGAACATCGAAAAATTTACATTAATTAAAATCATGTATTAGTTTTGATACAACTAGTTTATTCGTCTAATTTTGTATTTTTACTGTTCCAATTCCAACTTTTACATGTCTCGTTTTTTACCGCGAATTTTTTTTAAACTATAACGTAGATATCATTATGTTGGAGCTTATCCTGCAAAATTCAGATTCAGCTTACAAGAACAACAACAAAACCCAATATTGATTTATCGAGGTGAAACGATTGTTCAAATGCAAAGGATTAAGCATTGGCATTTGGCACTCGCAAAAGTGAATTGGTTGATTTGGGTGCGTGCATTGCTCAAACGTTGATTTATAGATAGTTGAGTATCTGAAGTATGTAGATCACTCATGTTTCTATCCATGGAGGCAACTTCGATGAGATATGAAGATCCAACTGTACGTGCTATCTCACTAATTTTTTATTTGACGGTGCTAACTCAAGTTGATTAAAAGTAGTAGTCGAGATCCTTGTATTTCGGCAAGTTGAGCAGCGAGTGGACCCACAAGCTGATTACCACACAATTCCATGAAGGGGATCTTGACGTTGCCAATAGGGGTATAAATGAGACAAGACAGCTCGCGAGCTACTCTAGATCGACTTGGTCAAATCTCGATCAGGTCGACTCGAGTGAGCTCGAATCGAACTTGAGCTTGACTCAAGATGTTGGCGAGTCGACTTGAACAACTCTATATTCAACTCGAAAACTGGTGAGAAACTCGAATACTTAATTATACAAAATACTTAAATTTGGCATATTTTTTATCTTAGGGTTGCTTTTAACACGAGAAACTTGCAAGTTACTCGAAATCTACTCGATCAAAACTCGTTGCAGTCAAAGCTCGGTCAATACGCGGTCAAAACTCGATTCGAGTGAGCTTGACTCAAAATGCTAACGAGTCGAATCGAGCTAGCTCAAATTCGAACGCGACTCGCATTATTTACACCCCTAGTTGCCGATATTCAATGCTCATTCACTTTAGCAAATAGGAACATTACATTACATGGGAAAAAAATTCTTTGACTTTAAAAGAATTGGACACAATATGACAATGCCACAACGGGATAAACTTTTAGTCGGAAATCTTCTTTCCTAATGTAAGTCTAAAGAATTAAAAATAAGAAAATAAATGTAAGTTTAAAGAACTAAAAATAAGAACATAGATGAATAACTTAATGAGGATACAATGTAGAAAAAAAAATTGACGGATGCAACTTGCAAAAAAAACGTTAGAAACCCTTTTATTTTTAAAAGCCAAATTTGTATCTTTTATAGCTAACCTTTTTACTTTCACGTTTTTTGGTGTATAGCTTTGACTATTAGTATATTTGATTGTCTATATTAGTTTCATATACGGTTGATATTCACAAAAATCTATAGGGAGATAAATACGATCCAACAATATCTTACATACCTGAATGTCGCAGGATATCAAGTCTGAAGGCATAGGTAATTCTAAGATAAATCATCATGGACATTTTGTATATCTTCCATGATATGGTGTTATCTTCCATGATATGGTGTCTTTTAGAATAGTGAAGGTCAAACAAACTATGGTCCAACTTGCTCACATCCTAGGAAAAAGCAGAGGATAAGTTCTTAAGTTTGCTTTGGAAAAAAATAAATCCGAGTGCATTTATACAAGGAGTGGGATGAATTGGCTAGTGTCCTTGAAGCAAAGTTGAAGGGCATTTAGCCTTTGAAAGAGTGGATATTGAGACCCACTGCTTTCCTACTTATAAATTATAATCATGATTCATTTGTTTGAGAAATCATTTTATTTTACTCTAAACGATAGTGGAGATGATTTATGAGTAACTCCTAGCTTAGAGAAACATGATTATTGATATTCATGGTAAAGATATAATCTTCACACACTAAAGAGATAGATTAAGTCTAATTTAATTTGTTGATAGTGACCTCTAAATTCTAATTATATGTTTTATATATTCAATGCTCAACACCTATTTTGATAATTGACTTGTTATAAATGTCCTTTTTTTCCCCTCTATAATCCATACTAGTTTTAATTGCATGTTGACACTTAAGATCTGCGAATCGGGATTTAGGAGCATGCAGTAAGTACAGAAATTATAGTCCATAATAAGATCCAAGTGCGAAACACCAATATACTTATGTATGCACGTATAAGTTATCCTCTGCAGCTCAGAAATTGAGTACAAGACTAAACAGTCCAGATAAAAATATCCCAACATACGTTTGGATGAGGATAAGAATCCTGGGTGTCCTATAATTTGAGGTGGTGCTCCACTAAGCTATCACCTCTTCCTCAAATGGATTGAAGCTATTGAGCTTTTTTTTTTAGATCAGTATAATGTCACATATGATGTCAGGGGATTAATTGTTTCGAAAACATTCAAATTCAAACTTGGCATTAACTCAAATGGCAAGTGGTGCGCAAGTTGACAAGAGATTGGTGAAGTTTATATACTACTTTATAATTCATTTTTTTCAATTCAGTTTATCACTCTTGTTTCGATTTAGACCACCAAAGCAAATCCTCCTTCAATACTTTTTGTCATTAAGAATAGAAAAAAAAATCCTCAATAACTTTCTTTTAGGTTTAGGTAGGGTTTGATAACATGTAGAGTATTGAATTAGGGTAAAAGCTTGCCTTTAGACCACCAAAGCAAATCCTCCTTCAATACTTTTTATCATTATGAATAGAAAAAAAATCCTCAATAACTTTCTTTTAGGTTTAGGTAGGGTTTGATAACATGTAGAGTATTGAATTAGGGTAAAAGCTTGCCTTCTCATTAATGATTTGTCACCAGTATACATGATACAAGCAATAGAAAACGTAGCAAAGATACAACTCTATTTTTAGGCAACTTCCTAAAATATATATATCGCTACACAACTTCATGATAAAGTTCCATGAGAATTATTTTATTATTGGATCTCCCCATCTTCAGGATTATATTACTATTGACAATTATCAATTCATAGAATACAATAACGAAAAATAAGTAAAACAAATTACATCTTACAAATGCAGAATAAATTATCAATCCATGTTAAACTGAATTTTGGGTTACAATCTGTTACAGGGAGCAAGGGGAGCACCACAAAGCCCGGAATTCCCAGAAAATGATGAAGCAGGAATAGTAGCTTTGTGTGGAGGAATTTCTCCACTTAGTTTATTTCTTGACACATCAAATACTTTCAAGTTCTCCAAATTCAACACTGTCTTTGGAATTCTTCCACTTAAGGTATTGCTTGATAACATAACTGTACTCAATTCCTTAGCATTTCCAAGCTCTTCAGGTATTCTTCCTGATAGCCCATTCGCTACCATCTCCAAAACTAGAAGTTGGGTCAAGTTTCCGATTGACTTGGGTATGGATCCTCCCAATAGATTATTCGATAAGATCAACGAAGTAATGGAATTCATAACAGGTTTGTTACCTATGTTTTCATCAAGTGGACCAGTGAACATGTTGCTAGACACATCGATGGAGTCGTAATGCCCTTGTGGTTCATTAGCATTCTTATCGAAGATAATTCCCAAGGGACCAGAAAACTTGTTTGAGTGAAGATCAAGGATTAACAATTGTGAAAGATTTTTAAATTCTATAGGAATACTAGAGTGAAAGTTGTTATTAGATATATTAAAAGACCATAGGTTACTCATATTTGCTATCCATGAAGGTAACTTTCCTGTGAGTTCATTATCTGAAAGATCAAGATATCCTATTGATGACGAAGATAACCATTTGGGAAGCTCTCCTTTGATCCCGGTATGTCCTAATGTTAACGTTAAGAGGCCGTTTAATTTCGATATCCATTTGGGTATTGTTCCTAGTTTAAGTGGATTACTAGATAATCCCAGTGTTTGTAACAACTGTAGTTTAGAAAGTTCAGAAGGGAGTGGACCAGTGAGCTGATTTCCGGATAAGTCCAGAAACATGAGTGTCTTAAGATTACCAAAACTTTTTGGTATTTGGCCAATAAAGCGGTTGTTTGAGAAGTACATATCAGTAATTGCAGGAAGATTTCCTAAACTTGATGGCAATTTTCCAGTGATCATATTGTTATCTAGATTCATTCTTTGGATTTGAGGAAGATTACCAATGGAATCTGGTAAAACACCACTTAAGTTATTCACCGAAAGCCGGAGAAATTGCAGAGAAATTAGCCGGCCAATGGATGAGGGGATGGGTCCGGTAAGCCTGTTATCATTAAGATATAAAAGATTTAACTGGGAAAGTTCACCTATGGAATCTGGTATACTTCCTTTTATATCATTCAATGATAAATCCATGTATGTAAGATTTTTAAGCTTTCCTATACCAATTGGAATCTTACCAGTGATATTGTTACCATGAAGATCAATTTTGGTAACTGCAGTCAAATGCATAATTGATGATGGAATCGATCCGGAAATTCGATTATTAAATAAGCCCAATTCCGACAAAGAGGTCATTGATTGAAACAAAGAAGTGGGTATGATACCAGAGAGATGATTGTCACTAAGGTATAGTCTTTTTAGCTTATGGAGTTGAGCAAAAGAAGTGGGTATGGAACCAGTTAGCTGATTTGTGTCTAGAAAAAGATGCATCAAATTTGACAACTTGCCAAATTCAAGTGGAATAGGACCAGTTAGCAACTTATTATTACTAAGATCTAGGAACTGAAGATAGGTAAGATTGCCTAGGAAAGGGGAGAGTGTACCTGTCATAGAAGTATCTATGATGAAATCGTCGCCGGATTGAAGGCCGGACATCGAGACGTTAACTACTCTTCCGGTGGTAGGATCACAGTCGATGCCTGCCCATGCAGTGCAGCAGTCTGTGTTGGCAACCCATGTTTTGAGAAGTTGTGATGGGTCATCAGTAATGTGTTGCTTATAATCAAGCAACGCTTCTTTGTCTATTGTGTTGCAGGATTCTACTAATGTAGTATTAGCTAAGACAATGATAGAAAATATGTAGGCAAGAGATTTTTTAAAGGTTTTCATTGGTAAAATTTAGGAAATGCAATTTGTATGTTTGATGAATGATACAAGATGATGCATGATTTCGTTTTATAATGCAAAGTGGGATGTGGATTTTGACCTAGAGTGCATATTAAATGTGAAATCAGTGAGCTGTGTTGGTGTGCTTAGAAAAGGAAGTGGTCAAATAAAGCATATAAAATTTCTTTAGATATTTGCTATGTATTATTAGAGGGTGTTTTTAGAATAATTCCAGCTAATAGCTTTCCTATTTCATTATATATTAAAAATAAGAAAAATGAATATAAGAAAAATAACATTACAATAACTACGGGTCTGTTCTCTTCAGCATAAAACAACTGAGTTGAACTGAACCGAAATAAATAGTGATATGTAAGAGTAAAAGTATTGTCCAGAAATGAATTGAACTGAAAATAAGTTAGGGAGAACAAACCTTTATGCCCAGAATATTTTGGTTTTATCCAAAACAATCCGAAGTTGGATTAAAAAATAGGTGAAGATATATTGGCCAAAGTTTCCTTGTCATGTAATCAACAAAGCTAATCAAATGGATAATTCGTCACGTGACCATGTTTGTGTTACAAATAGTGTATGTGTAGATTGTAGAAGTCATGGATTACGTAGTCTCAAAGTTGCCCTACCGTCGCATTATAAATTAGTATGACCGACGTTATGCAATTTTTTTTTTTTTTTTGGTGAACAAGGAGCAATATATAAATACTAATAGTCAGTTACAATCCCATAATTAGTTACAAACCGAAGAGACATAGTCCATACAATAACTAGGGGGGTAGGGAAACATCCTAGTTACATTGCATCCAAAATCCGACTTCCTAGCTACTTTAGCCATCACATCCGCGCATTTGTTCCTGCTCCTTGCACGGAATTCAATCTTCAAGGTCGGCCTCATGGTCCACCACTTTCTACACAAGCAAACAATATTGGAGTATCTATCAGACTCCTCAAGAGCATGTAATAGCTCCACCGCTAACCTGCAATCCGAATACAAAACAGCACAATCGATAGTTTTCTGCTGGATAATTTGAAGGCCCTCATATATCCCTAGAAGCTCGGCTGAAAGGGCATCCTGTGCATAGCATGTCCTCTGAAAAGCCAATATCCATTTCCCCTGACCATCTGTAATCACCCCCCCCCCCCGAAGGTATAAGATTGCTAACAAAGGACGCGTCTACCTGCATGGAAAGACAAGGACTAGGGTGTGTCCCCCTGAATGGTTTACATTATGTGAAATTGTGACGCTAATATTTGGCATGGCATAGAGAAACTTCCGCGCATTAACAAGGGCTTTAGAGATTAACACATTAGGTACCAAAGTAGTGGCTGTTCTAAATATTTGGTCATTCCTATCTTTCCAAATTTCATGATACATATAAGGAAAAGGATCCCCCATTCAACTCCCTTAAAACAAATAGTAGACTCAAGATGATGTTATGCAATTATTGTACTTCTTTTGTTTTTTTTTTCTTTTTTACTTACAACACTTTATTAAAAGAAAAATAATTAATTACTTGCAAAATTTTCTATATTTGCTTTTTCTTTTTTTCTATTTTTCTCCAATTATATAGGGTCTTTTTTTTTTTCCTTTCGACCTCTCTCCTATCTATATTTTGTATTGGAGATGATGAAAAAAAAATGTTGTAAGTAAAAAAAAAAAACTAAGGAAGTAACCAATTTTCAAAGAATACTCCCATTTTAGGTGCCGGATTATGAATTAGGTATGAAATGTATTGTTTTTGTTTCGGCTTAGTTGTGAATTGAAATATATATGGAGAGGATGAGGTTTATGTGTAATATGTCAAGCCTTTTTTTCTAGTAGTGAATTCATTTTTTATGGTGCAACTTTTTATGTTAATGAAATAATTACTTGATAAAATGACATAAAATTTTCAAGCATTCCATATTGTTTTTATTTATGCCATTTTTAAAGCATCCAGTGATATTTTTTAAAAATGTCACTTCTTAAATTATGTGAATTTCAGGAGATATCGTTTTTATAACTTGTCTGTCAATGTCATGTTTCAAGCATTTAGTATCATATTTATAATGTTTTAATGTTGTTCTACAAAACCTTGATATTAATTTTCAATTTCCAAATTCGATTTGGCTAATTTGAGATGGTCTAGAAATTCTTGTAAATAGTATCTTATGACCCTAGAATGCATATCAATACATACTATAGGATATACATATACTACTATAACAATACCATAAATATTGGAAATGAAAAAAAAAAATTACATTTAGATAATTACATCTACATCAATAACTAACTTTCTGAGTATAATAACATTAGAAATTCTATTCTCGGAGCTTTTTTTACCATCAATGCTGACAGGAAGAGAACGGAGCACTACAAAGCCCAGAATTACCCAGAAACGCAGAAGTGAGAATGTTAGCCTTCAGCCTTGTGTGTAGGAATCTCCCCACTTAGCTTATTTCTCAATACATCGAACTTCTGGTTCTTTGAATACAAATACATTTCTTGAAGTACTTCCACTCAAATGACAAGTTGTCCTACATAATCACTGTGATTTGTGAATAGATGAGTGGGCCTGTGAAGACGTTGTTAGTTAGACACAACTATGTTAGGGATCGTTCGTTCGTTTGGTTCAAGATATGGAATGGAAGCAAATAAAGATGTGAATGGTAACATGAATGGCTACTTCTATTGGGTGTTTGCTCAAGCCCTCAAACCATATATGGAATGGAAAGGAAATAAACCATTATCATAAAATACATAATGGTTTTTGTTACTTGATGGGGAGGAAAATGTAACAAGTTCGGGAGTACATTACCACCAAGTAATGGTAATGGATTGATTAGAACCGAACCAATCAAGAAGAAGGGGTATCAGTAAATATTTCCGTTTCTTGGAGCCCAGAAATAATGAAACAAATGTGCTCTTAGAGTAAGAAGCTTCCCTTTGAGCTCTGTCCCAACTAAGTTAAAAGACAAATGGGTATAAGTCACCAGCTAAAGTGGATTAAATGATAAGTTTGAGTGTCTGTAAAGAATGTAATTGAGCTAGTTGACTTGGAATTGTACCCCTAAGATGATTTCCAGATAAATCTAGTAATGTGAGATTTTTGAGATTGCCAAAACTAGTTGGGATTCGGCCTACGAAATGATTTTTTGATAAGGTTAGATGGGTTAATGTACTAAGATATCCTAAACTCAATGGAAAATTTCCAGTGATCATATTGTTATCCAAGTACATCCTTTGAATTTGAGGAAGATATCCGATGGAATTTGGTAAAACACCGGAAAGTTTATTATTATCAAGTCGGAGAAATTGCAAAGAAATAAGTTGGCCTATAGATGAAGGAATAGATCCGGTAAGTTTGTTATCATTAAGATGTAAAAGGTTTAAGTGGGTAAGATCACCTAAAGAATATGGTATGTTCCCTTTGATATCATTCAAGGACAAATTTATGTATGTAAGGTTTTTAAGTTTGCCAATACCGATTGGTATGTTATCGGAGAGATTGTTGGTATTAAGATCAAGCTTAGTAAGTGCAATCAAATTCTCAATTGATGCCGGAAATGGTCCGGACAATCGATTTCCCGATAAACCCAATTCCAACAGGTATGGCATTGATTGAAACATAGAGTTGGGTATGGTGCCAGAGAGTTTATTGTCATTAAGGTATAGCTTTTTTAAGTTGTACAAGTTACCAAATGAAGTGGGTATTAAGCCATTTAGCTGGTTTGTGTCTAGGAAAAGAATGGTTAAATGTGACAACTTGCCTAATTCAGATGGAATAGGACCAGTTAACTCCTTATTGTTGCTAAGATCAAGGAGTTGAAGATAGGTAAGGTTTCCTAGGAAAGGAGAGAGTGTACCTTTCATAGAGGTGTCTAAGATGAAGTCATCCCTGGATTGAAGGCCGGACATTGAGACGTTAACTACTCTTCCGGTGGAATGATCACAGTCTACACCTGCCCACGAAGTGCAGCAGTTGGTGTTAGCAACCCAAGTCTTCAGCAACGCGGATGGATCATCAGTGATTCGATGCTTGAATCCGAGCAAAGCTTCTTTGTCTATGGTGTTGCAGGATTCCACCAATGTATTGGCTAAGATATAGATGGAAATGAGGGCGACAGAATTTCTCAATGCTTGCATGATTGCTATATTAGTTGTGGATATGCTGGTAAAAAAACATGCAGGGTTCCTTTTTATAATACCAAATGAAATGAGAATTGTAACGAAGTAGTTTGTACACAATATGGCCTAATCACTAATCAATTAAGGTGGTAGTATCCGTTGTAATCTTTGGTCAATGAAAGTATTATAAAATTGTCATGAAAGCTGAAAAACTTATTATGCACCACGTTGTATTATAATTCATATAACGGACATTGCTTGAGTAACCCACTGATAACAGAGTGTAATCATCTCAAATTATAGAATAATCACTGCATTCGATGTAATAAAACCTGGTTTACTGGTTTAAGGATAGCTGTGAGATAACAGGGGATGTCAACTGTAGTAGTATTGATATTATTAATTATTATATGTGGTATTTTTGGGATGGATTTGAAGCTAATTGAGTTTGTTAATGTTTAGTAGACAAGCTAATTAATTGGATAACGGCTACTGTCCTGTCCTAGCTTTCTGTGTGTAATTAAGTTTCAGTATAGGGATTGATGAATCTAGTGTAGTACTGTTATTATTATAAAATGAGTTGGAAGTACTTCTTTTGTTTCGTTTTAAATACAATAAATGAGTACTCTTTCCGTCTCATAATATAAGTTTTGATTCTGTTTTTACACGCGAATTAAGGAAAACTAGAATCTTGTTTTATTTAAGTAAAAAGATTCATTTTTATTGGGAAACACTTACATTGTTTTTTTTCTTTTTAACAAAAAATAAAAACTTAACATCAATATTGCATAGTTTAATGTGTAGAGGAGTTTAATGGGTTATGAGATTCTATTTTATCATTAATAATGGTGCATTGAAAGTTGAAATTATGAGGACTTTTTGTGAGTTAATTATTTTGATGAGGGTATTTTGGGTATAATTATTGATTGAGAATAGAAACAAGACTTATTTTGGGACACTTTAAAAGAAAAGGGGACTTATATTATGGGACGGAGGGAATATTATTTGTGAGATATAAAATATATATTTGTTGCATTTAAAACGAAACGGAAGAAGTAACAATAATACTGAATTACAGGTAACATTCGTGGGAGAGTAGGATCATATATACAATGAAGTAGCTCGATAAAAGAGAGAGGTGATAGCTCAGTGAAGTAGCACCCTGAATTCCAGAATATTGCTTAAGTTCGAAAAGATTATTTATAGAGAGGAATGAGAACCAAAAATACATAATATTTCTACTAAAAGCATTGGATTTTTGGGGGAAAAACATCAATTCACAACTTATTCAAAAAAATCACCTAGATCTTTTTTTTCCTCAAGTAGAGAAAAAGAAACATTTGAATAAGGATGTAACACTCTAGAACTACACTAAACAACTAAAACCCCCATAAAAAAAGTTGTGAATTAATTATAAGGAATAACAGGGCCAAGGCTAGTCCTACACTCTACTACAGACTTCTGATCACCACCTTGACAAAAGAACACCGTGTTTGGACACACCAACAAACAATTATCCACTAAATTTATACGGGTCGACCCAGGCTCCAACTTCATTAATGGATCAGGTATTGGGCCAAACAAGTAATTCCCACCCAATAACAATCTCTCAAATGGAACAACACCAGGCTCGGCCCAAACCATCTTCAAAGCATATGTAGTCGGTATAAGGCCCATAAACTTATTATTCTCTAGTGTCAAAGCTGATAGTTTCGGCATTAAGCCCATAAACCCAGGTAAAAGCCCACTTAACTCATTGTTACTCAAATCAATCGCTATTAACCCCGAGTCAGCACCGAGTCCACTCGGTACCTCAATCGAAGTGAGTTTATTATTGGAGAGAGAAACTTGTTGTAAAACTGAGTGAGTGAAGAAACTCGCTGAAATTAACCCACTGAGTTGGTTAAAACTCAAGTCTAAAACTTGCAAAAACGGTAAATTTCTCAATATTTCCCCCGGTAAATCTCCACTCAGTAAATTCTTCCTCATCGAAATCTCCGTCAGAGAAGACGGTAAATTCGTCGGTACTCTCCCAGTAATGAGATTCTCACTCGTATCCAAAAACTCGAGTTGAGTGAGTCGACTCAGATCAGGAAACTCGCCACTGAGTTGATTCCCCTGCAACTCGACCCTCTTTAATCCCCGCAAACCACGAAAACTACCCGGGATGGGACCCACTAACGAGTTGTAGTCGAGGTAGATCTCCTCGAGTGCGCCGAGTTGACTCAGTGAGTCTGGGATGGAACCCGAGAGCGAGTTACGGGAGAGAACGAGTCGAGTGAGGCGAGTTAGGTTGGAGAGAGAATCAGGGATGTTGCCATGAAATGCATTGCCTGTTAAGTCGAGAGAGCGGAGAAATTGAAGATTGTTCCATGGAATTGAAGAGAGAGAAGCTGAGTAACTCGCCTGGTCAAGACCGAGTTCAGTAACTCGGGTGATGTTGGAAGAGTTAACTCGGTCGCAAGTGAAACCGCATGTGAATTTGTCGGAGAAGAGAGAGTCACATGGGTCGTAAGAGAAATCCCAGGAAGAAATGCAGGAACCTGGTGTGAGTGAGTTTGGAGAAATTGATTGTTTGAGTAGTTTTAGTACTGTAATGTCTGTATAGTAAGTTACAGAAGTTGCATTGTAGAAGAAGAAGGTTGTGAGAGTGAAGAGAAGTAGTAAGATAGAAGATTGATTATTAGTAGTAGTATTATTATCACTCATTTTTTTCTTGGTTGGAAGTTGAGTAATGGGTTGGAAGAGATTATATTTATTGTTTGTGAGTTGTGAGAGTAAATGATGATATTGAATAGAATGAAAAAAGGGACAAGAGTGGGGGGGATTGAACTCTGAGGACTGAGGAGCATCACGGGTGGTGTCAGGGAGTGAGCGGAGGAGAGAGAAAGTGAAGTGAATGGCGGATGAATGGAAGTAAAGGATGGACCTGCGTGTCAATGGAAAAGCACTATTTTCCTGACATGTGTCGCTTAGAGTTAGATTACGTAGCTTTTTTTATCTTAGGATTTTTGACTGTTTTCAATTCAGTTATTATTATTATTGTTATTATAGTATTTGGATTTTTCATTGGGTATTCTCATGGTTTTTCAAAATTTATGAGGTATTCCTATTTTTAGAAAAAATACACGAAGGGGTCGTTTGGTTCAAAATAAGGAATGGAAAGGGAATGGAATGGGATGAAAGGATGGAATGGAAATGGAATGTGTGTACTTTAGACACTTGTTTGTTTTGATGTAGGAATGAAATCATTAGCCTAATGACTCCCTTACTTTTTGTTTCCTATGGTGTGAGGAGGGTTTCAAGATGGGGGAATCAAAATTGGGCTAGTAAGGGAGTGAAAAAAATGGATAACCCAACCAAACATAAAATGAGGGAGTGTGTTACCTCAATCCGTTTCCAAGCCTAAAATATTTCCAACCAAACGGACCCTAAGTACCTTTACTATTTCAATAAAATGTATCAAATTCCCTTTAATGACTAATGACGTCAAGTTTTCGTTAGTCATTAGGGTTAATTAATCTTTCTAACCCCTCTAACCCAAATTAAACCCTCTAAACCTAACCCTAACCCTAACGCTTAACCTTTTAATACCTCACCCCCACCCTAAATCCTACAACCACAACCCATTCTACCTACCCTAGTAGTCGCCCTCCCCCTACCCGCAACCGCCCTCCCACCACCCGTAGCCGAAGCTCTCCCCCTTCCGTATCTCCCCCACCTCATCAACCAAACCTCCGGGCTACAGATTTCGCGAACTGGGCTATAAAACACCAACCAAAATCAACCAAATTTAAGGCCAAAATTGACCAAACCTCCAGCGAAATCAACCAAAAGTAGGGTACCCCAGCTAGAATTCCACTATGGGATGGGGAGGGGGATTCGACAACGGGTGGGGGAGAACGGGGGGAATCCGACATGGTGGGGGAGTTGCGGGAGGGCGGGGAGGGCAGAGCTGCGAGTACGGGGGTGGTGGAAGGGTGGGGTGAGGGGAGGGCAGCTGTAGGGTGGGGTGATGGGAGGGCAGCTGTAGGGTGGGGTTGGGGGGCGGGCTGTCGAGGGTGGTGGGAGGGTGGGGGACTAGTGGTGGGAGTGTGGGGGTGCTGGGGTGGTGGGAGGGTTAGGGTTACGGTTAGAGTTTAGGGTTCAGGTTAGGTGTAGGTGTTAGAATTGGAGTTACGATTAGGGTTTAATTAGGGTTAATGACTAACGGAAACTTGACATCGTTAGTCATTAAGGGCATTTCATGCATTTTGTGGAAATAATTAGGGTACCTGGTACATTTTTAAAATAATAAGGGTATCTATGAATTTTTGGTTAATATTTCACTTATTTCCAGACCTCTAATGTCAAAAATTGCTTGATTGTATCATGTATATTCTGTTTATGTTATGCCATGTTCTAATTTAATGTAGGCTACATATGCTTACAAGATTTGGAGATTTATCATTTTGACGAGAATATTCTGAATAACCACAAAGTTGACAAGTGTTAGTTGTGAACTTGTGGTTCTAATCGATCGCATTTTAGTACAAGATATAGATTCATGTGCACTTTTCTAATACCAACTTTTCATAACCAATATTAGTGCATAAACAAAAATGTTCATGAACAAAATTCTACGCTGATATTCGTCCAAACAATACAGGCTGAACAAAAAGATATGAAGGGTGTAAAATTGTTTTCTTTATGGTCCGAACTTGAAATTCTTATTGTCAAATTTTGCTTTTTCTTCACAAGTAAAAATAGTTATTTTTTGGTATGTGCGTGTGTGAAAGAAAGCATAGATAGGTTAGCAAAATATCAAGTTTAAAATTGTATGAGTTCATGAAATTATCCCTACAATTATTGCATTTATTATCCTTTTTTTCTATCTCTCTCACGAGTGTTGCTAATTTTTAGGATAACTCTATAATTCTCCAGTTCGTTTTAAAATTTTATATATGTATATGCTAGGTCATTGGTAGTAGTAAGATGTCTTGTATTAGTTCATCATATCGAAGAAAAAAAGTAGTATAATTAAATGGTCATCCAATATTACATTCCATATTTCAAATTTCCAAGATTATTGATCAAGCTGACGTAATGACGCATCGGTTATTAGTGAAAATACATTTCCTTTCAAGATAATCCTGGCTCAGATTTTTTTTTCTGAGGTCAGAAATAGGCTTAACATTAAGTTAACAAATTCGAATAGTCCGATACAATTAATTAAGCCGGAGATTCAATAGGGACCTCCTTCAAGCCACACATCATCACAATAATTAAAAGTAGCCCATGGGCCATGGATCAAATGATGGTGGAGGATGTACGCCACTCCATTTCTGTTTTTGATAGTATTTGTTTTGCATTTTATTATGGTGAATGTAATCCTTGCTCAATTTTATTAGTACATTTTCATTCTATGTTTTGTGATGAACATATGTCAAAGAAAAACTTACTCGAGTTTGAATAAATAGGAATTTTGTTATAAACTACTTTATATTTTAACTTTTTATGAAATTAAAAATTATTGTCAAAAATTAACTAATAAAACGAGGTTATGGACTAAGGCCACTAGTTTATGCCAGAATGTGATGGGTTGACTAGTGTCGGTCCCACATGCGGATATAACTATCAAATAGGTAGTGTCGTATCTAAATTTTTGTTCATTTCATTTACTATTGTGTCAAAATTATCGGCACCAACTAGGCCCGTTTAAATAATCGTGTCGAAATTCATGATACCAAAATCAACCCGTTTAATAAAGTGGTTACCTTTTCGACCAATTTAACCTATTATTTACTCCAAGTCCTGTAAAAAGTTTCAACAATAAATTGATTTCCTATATCCAGTATTTTATCGATTCATTTTTATTTAGACAATAACTAGCTAGTTTGTTAGAAGATTTAAGGAATTCATTAATATTTTTGCCAACTTATGCTGTTATATGGTCTTAAAAATGTTAATTTTTTCTTATATATTTAAGTGTACAATATTCATGGAGTCACAGTATACCCGAATAAACGATAAAAAAAAATATTTGTCGTACTTGGCATTTGGCAAAAGGTTCACAACTTCATACTTCAAGGGTGCGTTATCTTCATCTTAAAAAATAGTTTTAGGTCCCATCAAAGTTCTAAAAAGTTTTAATCAAATTCAATAAGGTTCAAATATTCAATGATCATTAATCAATAAGGTCTAATAAATTTCAATTAGGTTCAATAAAAATCAGTTTTAATAAATTAAATTTAAATAAGTTCAAGTTAGTTCAATTTAGAGTTTTCAAGATGAATGAAGAAAATGCATCCCAATTTCTCCATTGTTCAAAAATTCTATATGGGCAGCATGTGCGTATTATGAATCGAATACATTACCAACGTCAAATCGTCAACGTTTACTTCAGCGTCCTATAAATCATAATTGGTCCATAGCTACTTTCGGTAAGGTTGGCTGCTGCAAAAATTTAAAGCCATCTCTTAAATTGTAAACTTCAACAAAATCAACACTCAGTAGACAACCAAAGAAAACCTTGCATTCATACATTGATCCTATGTTACGGAAAACCCATCTCAAAAGATTTTCTAATATTTTATGTCTTTAATTACTTATTATATTATTATCGACATAATTATATAAATATTCAGAATAAGAGAAACGGTGTGATAAGGATCATAACTTCATTGAAAGTTAATAAAAATTTAAGAGTTATAAATAAAAAAGATGACAAAAATAAAGCGTATTTTAGTTTTTTTTGGCACAATTATCAAATAAAAAAATATATCAAGTAAAAAAGATATTCATTTATGGAAAAAATAACAAGTAAAAAAGACAAAGGAAGTAGATAGATTTAATAATTAACAGACCAAAATATAGAGAAAACATCACCAATTAGCAATATGAGGGTAAGAATTACACTCATATGAATAATCTAGGAATTATATGCCTTGAATCTGTTCGACATAATGTTTGCAGGGCCGCCCGATCGGGCCTGAGTCGAAGATGTCAAGTAGGCTGTTTTGCAGGGCGCCTGATGGCATCGGGCGTAGTAGCAAACAACGACCGGACGAAGGTTGCCCGATTGGGTCTGAGAGCAATTCTTGGTTTGGGAAATATGTCACCCGGTCGGGCAGTGATCAGTTTTGATGAGGAAACGAGTTTTCTTAAGCGGGGTATGAATAGGATTTAAACCTAGTTTCTTTATACCACGAATTAATTCTTATTCACTCTATAATCTGATTTTCCTCATATCAATAAAATATTCTCTCTCTGCTCATGGACGTAGTCAAATTGGTGAACCACGTAAATCTGTTGTGCGTTTTTCTTTGTTTTACATTCGATTATTTGTTTCTTTCTCACGTTTGTTATAACAAATACTATTAACACCAAAGTAGGATTGCAATTAATTGGAAAGTTATATAAATGGCAAGAGGAGAATATAAGAATGATCCAACTATTATAAAAAAAGTTATTTCCATCGAGTGGATACTCTACGTAATAAAGATAGACATTAATATATATAGTGAATAGTGAATACCAACCCAACATAATTTTTTAATCATTTATTTCTAGTAAATAGCTAATCTTTTTCATGATATTCTAATGATCCACCATTAATCTAAATCCTAATCTCCTTGAAATTGGGAAAACCAAAAAAAAAATACTAAGGTACTATAAAAGGAATAAGATAATAGTATAAATAATACATAACTTATATACAAACGGGGTAATCCGCAATTGTTAATAAATATACTACAATAGTGATTAGTGAGTATCAACTATCAAGAAAACATACATACCTTTAACTTTGAAGGACTGAAGGTTCTCAATCCAGTTCCACGTGATAGCTAGTTATTAGTTTATTACCAAGAAACCTGCAAATCTAAGCAATGTCTTGTACGATTTCGACTCTCAAGGGCAGACACTAAACTTTTTGTCACAAACTAGATTGGGTTTGTGAAAATTGTAGCCAAGATCTGTCCTAAATGCAACTTATTTGACCAAAGCTTGTCTTATTACCATTGGCTTTCGAATCATTTACAAATTTTCAAGCATCTGAAAAAAAAGCAACTGTTCCGGTATGTAATAAATGGTAGGGTGTGAACCGGTATCTTCTACGTATACGTAAACCGGTTCGATGTTCTGCAAAACAGTGCACGTAAACTAACCTCGGGAGTTGATCCGAGGAACGCCCCTCCAATGCCTAAGTCAGTAATGGGTAAACTGGTAGCTCTCAAGTGGTGTATGACTGTGTTTGTGAACGTACCTTATGACTCAGATCAACGGGGTATTTATAGGAGCCGGCAAGAATCCTTGTTCAAGTAGGACTCTGCTCCTATTCGTTGGACGCAGGTATATTCCTTTGGGATATACTTTTATCTATTGAAGTTTTATCCTTAGGCTCGTAGGCACATATAAGTAGAAACTGTATCAAGCCTAGGTCCATGAGTAATGGCCCAGTGAGGATACCGTCTAGGTACCTTTATGAAGCCGATATAATGAAGTCAACGGTTCTGAAGCAGGTGTATTGACTAGAATGATTTCTATTGGTCTGGAAAGACCGGTATATAACTTGGTCAGCTCCATACAACAACGCTTTCATATTTGAACTCTAAAAACATCAGCATTATGCAACATTACATTTTGGTATAGGAAAAATTGACAAGAATAGTTCTTATTATGGACGTTCCTTCATTTTCAATCCCAACTAAAGATTATTTCTAAGCAGTTATTTGTATAAACATGTTTGGTAAGTAGCTGATAGCTGATTGTTATTTAATTGTATATGAACAATAAGGACATAGACATAATACATTATTGTACCCTTTATTGTTTATAAATGCAATTTGAAGAACTTTGGGACATAAATGTAATTTATCTACTCATTCTCAAACCTCTAATGTCAAAAAGTTCATCCCTAGCTTTCAAAAAGTTTTTTTTTGGACCCAGCAAGCTATTTCAAACCTCTATCTACCAAACACTCAAATTAGTAAATTGATCTAACTAGTCAAATCCTTTAATATGAGTTGAAACCCCTAATTTTTTCCCAAACTTCTATTTATCAAACAAGACCATAATTTTTCATTAGCCTATTATTCTATACTGTATGAGATAATTCATGTGGTTTTTCTTAATAAATTTGAAAAACAAACATCTTACACGAATCCAATTCATATACTACTACTTTGAAATTATTCACTTACATGGACTTGAATACTAACAACATATTTTCTTTTTTCTTTTTGATCAAATACAAAATATTATTTATCACATCAACTAGAAATTGCAAGATATTTTTGCACCTCTTCGTTTAGTTTGAGTTTTTGTTCTTTCATGATAAAGAATAATACTTCTGCAATCCATTCTACATTAATGCAATATAAACATTAAACAACCACTTTACTGCAGTAAAGGGACGTTTGGAATGATTAATAGAAATGGAATGAAAAAATTTTGGGTGAGGGAAAATGGAAATAATAATTGTTATCTTTAATAGTTGTTTGGTATCCTAGTGGAATGGAAACAATTATGATTGAGGAGGGAAATGTAATTGCTTCCACTAGTTTGATAAGGGCAACGAATGGAGCCTGGAGGGATTGTGAATCCCTCAAAAAACGGTATTTGTTACTTAACACTCATACCAAACAATTAGAAATGAAAACACTTATCTGAATCCATTTTCTACCTCATTTTTTTTATACCAAACACCCTCTAAGCCACTAACAAGAAAAAAAATAAAGAATGCTTAAAACCAAGTTGTCCAAAGGCACAATATATAAGTAGACAAATTCAAACTAAACATGTTTGATTCAACAAGGTAGGCAATGCTTAGCACTGTATAGCATATAACAATATTACATGATTGTAGTATATATCAATTCTCAGAAGTACATAAGTTTGTTTAGGCAACCTTCATTATAGTATTTTTTTTTATATAATTCTTCATAATAGTATTATATTGATATATCCTAAGATTCATATATAGAACATGTTTGGTGCTGATGGAAGTTAATGTAGCTAGCATAGTGAGGAATAAGGCCTAGCAATGAAGCAATTCAAGCAAGGCGCAGATCTTGGAAATTAATGCTATAGCATCCTGCCTGTGCCTGCTGAAAATTATGATGGCGAGAGTGTCGGCTCACGCCAAATAAGTTGGCTGCTGCACCATTGTTTGCATAATTAGCTGCATCCTCATAAACACCCTGATTATTATCATCCTCTAGACCAAATTCGGGGGCCTTAAATCTGGTTTCCTATCATTTCAAAACACAAACAAAACCAATTTGAATACTTTAATTTAGCCAAGACTAGTAGACATTCGGATATTAATAGTGTTGTAAATAGAGATGACAGTGAGTAATAGACCCTACCCGGATCCGTGGATCCAGATCCATTTTTGACAGATCTGGGTCCTCAAATTTTGGACCATGTGGCCCGAGTAGGATCTAGGTCCTCCTTGAAAAAAAGGGATTTGGATCAGGTCCTAAATTATTACCCAAATCCATATCCATTTACCCGTTTTTATAATATTATTATTTAATATTATATTATCATAATATTAGTTATTACATGTAAAACGGATTTTCACTTGAATTTCGGATTATTGTTCTAATTAATGTATGATTTTCATGTGAAAATTTATTGGACAATTGAGGTTAATAAAAATTGAGTTGATAACTAATCTACAGTTTGATAATTGAATAGTGGTAAGTAGTTGCAATGGTTATTTTTCAAAATTAAATGTATTTTTTGGTTGATATTAGATGACTTTATTGTTTAAAATCTTTAATTATTGTGAAAATTAGAGTAGTTTAAAAACAATAGACAAGGATCTGTTTTGGTTCCGTTTAGGACCCAGATACGTAGGATCCGTACGAATCTGAATCCTCATTCTTATTACCCTGTGGATCCGGGTAGGATCTAGATCCTTGCTAAAAAACGGATCTGAATTTGGATCCTATCCCTGACCTTTCCCTACCCTATTACTTATTGTATGGAATATATCTTAAGGATTGTAAGACTTTATTAATATTAGTTGCTTTGTTCAACAAAAAAAAAAACTACAGGAACTTACTCAATATATTCCACAAGATAATTTTATTTTGGTGCGATGTTTTAAATATAACTATTAAGGGTAGTTCATCATTATTTATTTTCAGTTTTCAATTTTCAGTTTTTTGTTTTATGGATAATAAACTGAAAATGACAGTACAAAACTGGAAACTATTTTTTTTTTCTTCTAATTTTCATATTTTGTTTTTGATTTTCAAAAACACTGAAAACTGCAAACAAAAAGTGATAACGAACAAAAAGATGCTTATATATCTTTGTAAATTTGGTTGAGAGATGCTTACGAGATTCAATAGGAGGTTATCACGAATTTCCTCGAGGCTCCTTACCTGAGAAATAAAGTATTAGGCTTAGCTTGTTTAACCATTTAGGGGTAATTAAATAGTGTACGACGTAAGGGTTAGTAAATACTGACCTTCTTCCTGGTTGTCCCAGTTTGATTCTTGATCACATGATACTGCATTTGCAAAATTACTAAGTTTTGACAGTGACAAAATATCAAGCAACGTATTACACATTTAGGCTATGTTCAGTTCACCTGAAATTTTCTGATCTGAACTTATCTGATCTGATCTGATCTGAACTTATTTTTTCTGATCTGATCTGATCTGAACTTATTTTTTCTGATCTGATCTGATCTGAACTTATTTTTTCAACAAGATCTTATCTTTTATAAAATATATTATTACTATTATATTATTACTTTGTAAATCATTATTATGCAATACATTATAAGATCTTCTTTATAGTGTTACTATTATTATCATTTTATTTCTATTACAACTTTTATACAACTTTTATTATTAATAATAATTATTATTATTATCATTATTATAAGAACAACAATAATAATTATAATCATAATTATTATTATTACTAAAAATAATTATATAACTCAAGTCATTATTTTATAAGAGCACTTATACAATGTTTCACACTTTCCCTTAAAAAAAAGTTTCACACTTGAGAAGTCGGCAAACTGAACTCTTTTTTTTCCATATAAAATAGAACAAGATATACAAACAACTATGACTTGAGCAAAAAATAAATAAATATCGTGCAACTTCAAATAGCTAGAGAGATTTGGAATTCGGTAGAAGAGGTATACCGAATCTAAATTTATAATTTGTATTCACACTTAGCTTATTTTGAAATGTAATCCGAAATTAGTAGTTTCGTTGTCATGAATTTGAGATATCATATTTTATATATTTCTTATTTTTGCGTCAATCTTATGTTCTTAACATGTGGCTTTTAATTTTCTATTATTTAATAACAACAAAATAACTTAATATAATAATACAATGACATTTATAATGGTAACAACAAGATTAATAATAATTACCAATATTAATAATTAATAAGTACAACAACAACACAATAATAATTCTTTTGAACAAATGTACTAGTAAATAATAATACCCCCTTTGTATTTTTTTATCTTTGTCACTTAGAATCTTGACACTATTCACAATTGAGATAATCTTTTGATTTTTCTAATATATAAGAAAAAATATAGTCATGTGGGGTCTTGTTTGATTCGTCTCAATGAGTACTTTATTAATATTCAATTATTATAATTTTTATTAATATGTAGTGAAAGATATTTAATAATAATAAGTTTTTAAATATAAGCATGATATGATCTGAATCTGATCTGATCTGATCTGATCTGATCTGGTCTGATCTGATCTGATCTGATCTGATCTGAACTTATTTTTTCTGATCTGATCTGATCTGAACTTATTTTTTCTGATCTGATCTGATCTGATTAGATCTGAAATAAGCAAAAATAAGGTGAACTGAACATAGCCTTAGCTAGTAATCTTTCTATCGCAATATGGAGGTGAACTAATGACAAAAGTTATATGTCGATTTCACATTTAGTTTATCAACTACGGATGATATCTTGACAGATCCACTAAACTACCATAGGGAACTATCCTTAGTTGAAAATATAAAGGAGTGAAACTCTTTGTAATTGTACCTATAGAGTTGAAACTTGTGTTTATCCCCCCAAAAAATCAAGTATAACATCTTAGATAATTATAACTCTTTATCATTTAAAGCTATAGTATGGAGGAGTCAAAACTCATGACACCTTAGAGCAACTCCAGCGGGTGATTTTAGGTTTCTGTTTGCAATATGTTAAAAGTTAGAGCTACTTGCTTTGTCATTGGAGTGGAAAGAGGTTGTAGCTTGGTAAAATCAAATAGCTCCACAAAGCAAGTAACTCTATTTAACTTTTTTGTGGGCCCTACTTCGCTCCTTTCCATCTCATTTCCCAATTTCTATTACTAAACGATATGTGAGACCTACAAAAACTACAAGTGGTTATACCTTTCCATTGAGAAAGGTTATAGCTTGGAAATAATATTGTAGTTTGAAAATCTGATATGACACACAAACCTACAAATGGTTATACCTTGCCCTTGTAATTGCTCTTAAATTAAAGACCAAACAACTTCATGTTAACCTCACTTCTTAATCAAATATCAATCCCAAAAAACAATGCAATTATCAAACGATGACATTCCAAAATTAGTTGGTGACAATTTTCTCAATTTAAGAGGTATATTGAACAGTGTTAGACTCACAAGAGAGAAAAGTAAAAAGTTCTGTATGTTTTGAAAATTTTGGGAACTTGTACTAAAGATAATTCTAGACATCCTATTAAACAACCCCTTTTTTTCCCAACCTTGTATTATGAGCATCTTGAGATTCGATGTACATTCTGATAGAGTATAGAACTATTCCTGGGGTCTCAACCATCAGCTTAAGCTTTTGGTTGAGTTGATCCTTTGACATGATATCAAAGCCAGCCTGACAAAAAGGTCACGGGTTCGAATCTCATCCACCCCTCCTTTTTCATTGGAATATTTAGCGCCAGGTATGAGGAAGGCCTGTGTTGCATCAACACTTCAAGCCCTAAGGACTCTTACGTGAGGGGGCATGATAGAGTATAGAACTATTCCTGGGACCTCAACCATCAGTTTAAGCTTTTGGCTGAGTTGGTCCTTTGACACATTCTTATTATTCAAGAAGCTTGTAATGTTAACAAATCACTACTAAATGATCAAGCATTATAGAACGATATTATTGTAGATGCCTTATGACGCACTATCTTGTCGAAGACGAAGATAAAATCCATATCTCACCAAAAACAATAGTGTATTTCCTCGTCTCTTTTTTAAATAGTTGTACCCATTGTTGTTAAAATCCCGATCCGAATCTTACGATTCTACGATTTTACGATCCTGGAAGACCTTACCGATCCCGATCCTACGTAGGATCTTAATTTTGTAGGATCTTTCGATCCTGCGCAACCACAAAAAATCACATGGTAGGATCTTAACACGATTCTACGATCCTACGACTCTACGATTCGATCCTACCATATAAAAATCATAAAGTAATTTCACATTTTATATTTCTCCTATTAGATTTTGATCGCATGTTACTTCAATCTTATTGTATTGAAAAACTATCATCATTTGCTAACTAAGAAAATCATTATTAATATGTGTAAATTTTTAACATGAGGTTCTCACCATATTTTAGTATAATTATCTCAATTTCACCGAATTGTAGGATCTTACGATCCTACGATCCGATCCCACCGATTCGATTCTACCAGCCCCTACGATCCGAAGTAGGATCCCGATCCTGATAACATTGGTTGTACCAAAAGATATTAACACATTTACCTTTCGATCACGAATGACAAGTCGGGCGTTACTCATTTGTTGTTGAAGAGCACCCAATTCTCCTATACTAAGCTCCTCTAGATCGCCTCCCATCCTTCGGCTATTAACAAACACAATCCGATCACTCATTTGTAGGAGATCAAGTACTATTATATTTGAATCAAATCAAAGTTCAATAATGTTGTTGAGAGATAATCGGCCTATATTTGCAGCATAAGTATTATACCTAATCTCTCTTCGAAGTTCAGTGTTGATCTCTAGTAGCTTTCTCTCTTGCTCTTGCATTTGCTGCATCAATACATCAACGCCGATGCACAACAATATTAATTGAAAATTTGGGCTATGAATAGTTATTATTAGGAAATATTAACACTAAGGGTCAACTATTAGTGAAATTATTAAAGAGTAACAATTATTAATTATTCGGTGTAAGTCTCAAATATAAGGGGTCGTAACTTTGCACGAGATTAGCTGGTAACCCAACCTGTTGTAGCATATCATAAAGTCATATGACCCATAAAATTATACAAAACAATCTCACTATGTGGGTGTCTTGAAAGCCTATAATTGATAGTTGATCTAGACCTGTTACAATTGTTAACCGATAGTTGAATCTCTAGGGTTAAATTTTCTTTATTATGAATATATATGCTCCTCATTAATACTCCCTCCGTCCCATAATATAAGTCCTGATTCTGTTTTTACACGGGAATTAAGGTAAAGTAGAATTTTGTTTTATTTAAATAAAAAGATTCATTTTTATTGGGAAACACTTACATTGTTTTTTCTTTTTAAAAAAAATAAAAACTTAACATTAATATTGCATAGTTTAATGTGTAGAGTAGTTTAATGGGTTATGAGATTCTATCTTATCATTAATAATGGTGCATTGGAAGTTGAAATTATGAGGACTTTTTGGGAGTTAAATTATTTTATGAGGGTATTTTGGGTATAATTATTGATTGAAAATAGAAACAAGACTTATATTTTGGGACACTTTAAAAGGAAAGGGGACTTATATTATGGGACGGAGGGAGTATTATTTTGGATAGGGTTCCCAAAGTGATCTTTGGGGGATATCAAATGTTTACCATTTTTGCCTTTGGAATAAACTAAAATACTTAATAATAGCCCTATGCTAAAAGATTAGATTTCTCATCCGTCAATAAAAAGATTAGATTTCTCGTTATATGTGAAGATTTGACTTTCTAAATTTATGCTTAAAGTCCACACCCTTTCTAATTTGAATTTTTATAACATCTAGTTAGGACCGTCTTGAAAACTTTGAGGCCCCGGTTCTAAAATGAAAATTGGGCCCCAATATTAATAAATTAAAAACGAAATAGTTCGAAAGTTAAAGGTGAAAGTTCAAATATTAATGATAAATCGTTAAATTTTTCTTATTCAGAGTGAAAAATAATAGTGATTTGCTTTAATATGAACTAAAATTATTATAATAATTATATTTTGAGGCCCTTATAATTTTGAGGCCTGCTGTAGGGCTCTTTGCACACCCTCATCTACCCCTCTGCTGATCTAGTAGTCATAAACAATTTTTTCTAGAGGTAAGATGAATTAAATATCTTGCATGGGAGATTTGAGATTCTACTTTATAAGAATAAAGAATCGAATTCTTATCACAAGGGTGGAAAAATGGCGTTCAATCAATTAGGCCAACCTTAATTTATAGGAGTGAATAACAATTAGGTCTATATCACTCCAAAAGAATGGAAGGAGTATTTGTCCTAAATATATACTCATAAACATATAGTAGTCATTAACAATCAAACAAGTCCTCAAACTAATATTAAGCTTCCCTAAAACTCAAATATAGGATCTAAATCCTGTCTAATTCTTAGATGATTTAATTACAATCATATTATGAACTTAGAGATTTTTTCTTGTAAGACTTGCATTTCTTGGATAAGGAAGAAACGGTTTTCTTAAAGAAAATTAGGATGGAGCAATGATATTGAGTTAAAGAGTACCCTAACATACTTTTAGGGTTTGTTCTCCACAGCTTATTTTCAGTTCAGTTCAATTAAGTTCAGCTCAATTCAGTTCAGTTCAGTGCAATTCAGTGCAGTTTCATTCTTTTATAATCATTTTGTGAAATATTATTATTATGTTGGTCTAATTTATTTTACTAATTAATCTTATTATTATTTATTTCATATCATTATTTTTAATTATTATTATTATCATTATCATCATCATCATCATTATTATTATTATTGTTGTTGTTGTTGTTGTTATTATTATTTCTATATATTATTTGTTTATTATAGTTTTATTCATTATTATTACTATTATTATTAGAAGGAACATAGTTTAGGTCAAAAGCACAAATAAATGCGTTTTTAGCCCATAAACCAATCAAATCGCGTCAAAACGATTTATGATGTAATTTTGCACAGTTCGACCCAATCATTAATTTTATTACTAAATATTATTATATTATTAAATCTAATTATTAAAATAGGAATATTAATTTACTTCTTATATATTATTGTTATTATATAATCATCATCAAGTATTAATATATTAATACAAATAATATAAAATTATTATTATTAATTATCATTATTATCATTAATTATTATTATTATTATTATTATTATTCATAATTTATGATTATTAATATTATTTATTCATAACTATCATTTAAAAATATCCAAAATACTATTATTATTCATTATTTTTACTTATCATTATAATTATTATTTAATATTCATATTATTATTGTTTAAATATTATTTATATATTTATTACATTCAATTTAATTTAATTTAATTTAATTCAATTCAATTCAATTCAGTTCAGCTATTTTATGTCGAAGAGAACAGGCCCTTAGATCAATATATTAAAATTTCCATACAAAAATAATACAAGTAATTCACAATATCCTTAGTTATTAGAGACAATATTATGATCTACTAATCAACTAATTTGTACTAATACTACCTTCCCTTCTTAATAAGCGAAACATTTTCCTAATTTGGAATAGTGACAATAAGTGCAACCAGGTTTTAAATGATAAAAAAGTTTGCTCTTACTATTACAAATATGCCACCAAAGTAAAGGGGGCCACAACTTTTTAGTTTCATCACTTGAATTGCTCTACTTTATTCTGATCTCAACTTTCTCTCTCTACATTCCTTGGTATTCCCCCACTTTTCATATGTTTAAGAAACAGAAGAAGAATATAATTAAAAGGTGTTTCTAAACAAAGAATTGTGCCACGTGGTGCTATCCTTTAAAATGTTTACTTCATGAATCACGTTCTCCAACATATATAATAATATAAATTAGAAAATGCATGCATGGTGTAAGATTCAATCCCAAGACTTCAAACTTACCTGCTAAAGTAATAACCACTAAATTAAAAAATAATTGGTGTTATAATTCTAAAGCAAAATATCAGTAAATAAAAATTATAATTATCCGAGACGTAACCCCAACTTAAAAATGAGTGAAAAACTAAACCTCGTAGTGCTTACGCCACAGATCAACACCCTCTACCTTCTGGTACTCATCGTACATCTTCTTAAGCCTTCCAAAAATCCCAATAAATATACACATATATAAAAGTAAAATTAGCCAAGTGTTTAGAAAAGAAAAAAAAAAAGAGGACATATTATTGATCAAAAGGGAAATTAAAAGTACGTACGAAGCTCCAGGACTGATGTAGTGATAAACTCTCTTGGTAGAAGAACTGGAGACGATAATTAAAGAAATTTTGGCATCACATAAAACAGTTAATTCTTGAGCTTTTTTCATGATCCCATTTCTTCTCTTAGAGAAAGTAACTTGTCGATTTGTAGTATTTTCGATCCTCTTAATCTCTAATTTTCCTCTCCCCATTATTTTTCACTTTGATCGTTATTTTCTCTCTTTTTTACTCTTTTCTTTCAACTTCAAAAAAATGGCAAAGAGAGAAAGCTTTGTGGTTCCATTAGAAGGCGTGTTTGGCTTTGATTAAGAAGCAAAAGGATGAGAGATTTTGCTTAATATAGAAAGTGAAGAAGGAAAAGTGAGAAATGGAGTGTAACTATTTATGTATGTATGTAATAAAGATAATGGTTACTTTACTTCATCGGTGAAAATTACCTATAGTGTTTGTAGGAATGCAAAAGAGCCTTTATTGATATGTAGGTTATTTTTAATTTAAGTTCTTATAAGTTTACATGATAAGATTTAATAAGTTCAGATAAATAAAATAAAAATATGATATACCTACAAATAAGATTTAATAATAATAAGTTCATATCAGTTGAAATAAGGTGTTAAAAGATGTAATTAATTCAGAGAAGCAAAAATAAGTTTAAAAAAAGGATTGAAAGTATATATTTAGGCCTATTCTTTTGGGTTAAATTGGACTGAAATGAGCTGAATTGGTGCCTAATATAAGCTTTTCCAGTACGAGCAGAATTAGGGTTTATCTAAAAAAGTCTAAGGTTATGTTGGAATATAATAATGTATTTAGAGAGAAGGAAAGTTAATTTGAGTTTGGGTATTTGTTCCACATGGAAGGAATAGATTATTATTGGTGTCTTTATATTAACTCTTGTGCTAGTTATATTAAATTGGATAAAGGCCTAATTACTTGGGCCAAGTTGAGCATTGGGCTTGGATGTGCTTGTATTTGGGTTAATAATATACTTGTATAATTCTAATCAATGACTAGCACAGATTCCGACGTGCGGGTTAAATAAAAGACTTAATGTTTGATTAACATTTAAGTTCTGTCGAATTTTTTTAAATTAATTATTATTTCGGTTTATGAGATAATATTTAATTGGCAGTTTCTTATAAATGCCATCTGATTTTATCCCAAAATAAACCGTTTGGCAAAACGTTATTTCTGATCAGTTTTCTTTTTCTGTCACTCCTTCCCAAAACGTATTCTCTAAAAAAAAAAAAATACTCTCAACCACATTCATGCAGAATGGATAATCTTGCTGTAAATCCATTCTTAAATTAGGAATCCTGAGGGTAAATTAGTAGTTAATCCCATTAGCATAATTGTGTGGCTAATATTATCCTAAGGATAGAGAAATACTCGTCCTAGTTTAGTTTTATGTAATCTTTATTTTGTTTGTAATTGCTAGATATCTAACTGGTTCAACTCCTACTCCAAATATTTGCTTGGGATTTAGGGAGGAGGGGTGTTGGGGGATGACGGGATGTATGGCTTGTAATAAGCTTCTGGATAGGGGTGTTCGCGGTTTGGGTTGGTGCAGTTTGGGATGTAATCCAACCCAAACCGCAAATATACGGTTTTACATTTTTTCAACCCAAATCGCACCTCACTTTTGCCAAATCGAACCCCGCAAAACAGTTTTCTGCGCTTTGCGGTTTATCCATTTTTTCCTCCGCGGCATTAATTTTGTAATCTAAGAGTAAAAAAAATTTGTTAGTTCATAAATATAAAGAGTCCAAATAAATATGAAGTTGCTTACATAATTAAACATAAATAATAATTTATCAAAAGTATCCAAGTTCTTTACTTCAAAATTATTTTTTAAGTTATATACATGTATGGCACCTTGTCAAGTGTATTTAGATTTTTTTTAAGAAAAAATCATATAAAATTGCAGTTTACAGTGCGGTTTATGTTTGCAGAAATTAAAACCCAAGCCATACCGCAAATTGCGGTTTGCTTTAAATCATAAACCAAACTGCAATTTTAAAACTGCAAACCAACCTAAATCGCGAAAAAATGGTTTGGATTGCGGTTTGGTGCGCTCCAGACTGCACTCTGAACAGCCCTACTTTTGGATAAGGACCTATACAACGGCATCTCAAAGGATTTTTTCTTACTTATTAAAAAAAAGTATATTGATTTTGATGTGACATGAGATTCGATGATGAGGTTTTATTAGCTCGACTTCGAGTTTCAGCTATCCATTTCTCCATGTCTTTGAATCTCTACTGTCTTGGCGTACTAGATGATATAAATGAGGGTTATTTACAATAGAATAAATATATATTTTACCTAAGAAAATGTCGGTGAGTAGTGAAAGTGTGTCCAAACTGCAAATTACGGCAATTTCATCTTTTAAATATAAAAACTTGTCTTAAATTTAATTTCGTGGATCAATAATACTAAGTAGTATATATAATATTACTTCTTTCATCTCGAAAAGATATTTTCAATTGCAATTTTAACACTATTCATAAGTAAAGAAAGTCTTCTAAGTTATTTCTCAATATAAGCAAATTAAAAAAAAAAAGTTTTATGGAGTGTAATTTGAGAGAATATTTATAGTACACCTGGGCATACCATGCTCATGGTACACCCAAGACTATTTTCTCCAAATGAGCAAAATGAGCGAATGAGCAAATGAGCAAAATGAGCGAATGAGCAAATGAGCAAAATGAACAAATGAGCAAATGAGCAAACATTTCTACTCATTTAAGAAAATGAGCAAAATGAGCAAATGTAAAATAAGAAATGCCCATATGAGCAAAATTGGTCAAATGAGCACCTGAAGTTCTAATTTATTACAAAAATAGCCCCGATTGTACCATGTTCATGGTACACCCGGGTGTACCATGTTCATGGTACACCCGGGTGTACCATGAGTGAACACAATTCGTCTCAATGAATACATTATGATAAATAAACTTTTCTATAGTTTTTACTAAATATGTAAGTAAAATATTAATAATACAAAAAGTGCAAAACGTGAATAAGAAATATAAACACCTTTTTGAAACAGAAGGAGTATAAAAAAGTGAGATAAGATTTAGACTTCTTATATAAAGCTCAAAAACATACATATATGTGATATATCATTTCCCTAATTTTCAAATTAGTAGTTTTTTTTTGGGTCTTACTATGAGGGAGTTTCCCACGCCTTCAGCGAGTGAACTAATCTCCTGCAAGAGTTTGCTTGGGTACCTCAAAGGACAGCATCCCTCCCAACTGGGATCTTTTTCATATCCAAGATTCGAATCCGAGACCTTGATTAAGGAGCGAGAGGTCCTTAACCACTCACGCCATCCCCGGTTGATATAATTTCTATTAATAAAGATAAACAATCAAATTTTTATAGGGCGCATTTTGAAAGTAGTCTTCGTTCCCGAGTGAAAGGTGCACGAGAAAAAGTAGTGTGATTCACATTCATAAAGTCCGATTTATTTATTTACTCTATCCTTTTATCCTGTGATTCGTGAAAATGCATTTTATGTACTTCCACATGCAATTATATACGTATGGATCGGTGGTTTGGCTCGGCCCCCACCAATTTAAATGTAGTCATTAAATTTAGTTAGTTGGGAACTTTGGTATTATTCTCAGTACGAGCAACTCACGATTTTGCAAGTAAAAGCAAAGTTTCTCAACTTGTGTATAGTATTTATAAGACAAGCAATCAAGGAAACAACGATCCATCCCAAAAAATCATAGTTAAAGTAGATACTAGAGAAAGTTTAACGAAAAGATAGATTTCATGGAGGACAAAGATACGATGAGTTTATTAAGTGAGCTAAGAGATACCTTCAAAAGTGGTAAAACAAAAAGTTTAGAATGGAGGAAAACTCAACTCCAAGCTCTCTCAAATATGGTAGAACATCAAGAAAAATTGTGTTTTCAAGCTCTTTTTGATGATGTTGGGAAGGGAAAACTTGAAGCTTATAAGGATGAGGTTTTCTTTCTTTCTTATTCTCTTCTTTCTGTCACGTTTTATCTATATTTGTCGCTTTTTAGATCTCGAAGTTGTTGGTTAGTGTGTGTCAAATGTATAATATATATATATAACAGACTCAATCATTTGATTATGATGCTGCTAAGAACTAATTAATTTTCATTGTATAATTGTCTTTCTTGATTTCAAATCTTTTTCGTACTTAGGTAAAAACAATGAACATGCTATATGATTAGTTACATCCGTGTTTGGATCCTCTAGAGTTGTAAAATAACTCTACAAGGTAGAGTTTGAGCAATATCAACCATTGAATAAAAAATCAATGGCTCATATATTCTCTTTCCAAAATTCCCCCTATTTTATCTCATCAAAATCCACACCTAAATCTTTCCATTCCACCCATATGAGCCCTTGATTTTAAAATGTATGGCTCAGATACAACTCTACCTTGTAGAGTTTCACGAAAACTCTAGAGGATCCGGACTCGTTAGATCCATAGACAATTTTCCTCAGCATATATAAAAATAGTATTTATTTGATACTCGACAGTTTGGCAGTTTACCTAAATATTATTGATCATGAATAATCTTGTATATTTTCTATTTTAAAATAAGATGGTTAAAAATTAATAATATCAAATTAGTATGCGATGTAAGCGCTTAAGTGTACACTTGCTTTAGATCATGTAGTATAGGTGTACAATAACATGATTTTGTTAGAAGATCAGATAATTCTGTTAAATTGGTTGGTGTACGCATCTTATTTTTCAGCACCTAGTCTTTAAGTGACTCATTCAACATAATACAAAAAAGATCTGGACGCAAAAAAATAACATGTTTATATCTTAATTATAATTTTCTATGACTGCTGGATAGTACCTCGTGTTAAATTGATAAACATGGTAACTAAAGTTCATGAAAAATTAGGTATTTTGAGATGGATTAACAAAAATATTCACATCGACATAGAATTACTAACATGACCATTTTTTAGCACTTTGTCAACTTCATTGATCCAGCCAAATTCTAGTTTATGTTCATTGTAAACGTGAGTATCTAAGATGGTCACTTATTTTATGGGAATACCGTCACATGTAAAAGAGACAATAATAATCTATGTATTATCTATTGGCTATTACAATATATTACTCTCTTCGTCTCTTTTAGATTGCTACATTCTACTTTAAAAAATACTCTTCACATGATAACTTTGACCTTATTTAATTTTATAAACGTAAAGAAAAACATATTCATGCGGGATCTTATTTGATTTATCTCAATGTGTACTTTCTATATACTTCAGGTGGGTGGGTAGGATTTTCGGGTGGGTGGGTAGCGATTTCGGATGGGTGGTGGAGTGGTGGTGGGAATTCGCCGGGCTTCTGTGGTGGTGGGTAAGGAGGCTGCGAGGTGGGGGGAAGGGATGGGCAGCTGAGGTGGTGGGGAGGGGTGGTGGAAGAGAAGGGAGGAGGTTTAATTAATTTTGGATTAGTATATAATAAGGTTAAATTAAGTTAGTTTAATTTTGATTGATCCTGATAAGTAAGGGTAAGTGAGTAATTTTACAGCATAAAACTTTCCAATTTAGGAAATAAAAAAAAGTGTAACATCTATTTAGAAACATGCAATTTAAGGAAAGTGTAACATCTAAAAAAAACGGAGGAAGTATATAATTTTTATAATTTTCTCTTAAATATAATAATTCAAGATATTAAGCGCTCTTTTGGTATACATGGGAATTTAATTCATGTAGAAAGTTTCATTTACTAGGCTTATATTTGTTTGGTTGAAATCAAGTAATTTGCAATTCCTATGAATTTTGATTGACTAAAGGGGGTGGGTAATTAAATTCTCACATTTTGTGGGAATTTTAATTTTCCAAAGAATTTTCATTGCACCCATTTTCTCAACATCCTGTCAACCAAACAACTTCTCAAATGAAAAAATCATGGGAATTTTCATTGGATACATAAATTCCTAGTCGACCAAACAAGCACTAAGGATTAAAGTCATGCCTTGAAAACTGTGAAAAACATAATATAGCAATAAAGGAGAGAAGAAGTAATCTCTATTATAGTATAATGGAAGGGGGAGCTATAGTGTCCCCTATAATTTACTTAACCACCCATTAGTAAATCAACTACTACTACAAAAAAAGGGGATAACAAAATCAAACTCGAATATAACTGTAAAAAAATTAACTTAAATGTTGAAGGTATTCAAGTTATAATTGAGCCACAAAAAAAAAAAAACATTGACTATAAAATTTAGTATATTTATGCTGAAAAAAGTAAAAAGAAATGCTATATCAATCAAGTATCTTATAATTAATTGGGGATTACCATCACCAAAATTGATTGATGCTAGGAGCCCCTTAAGAACGAGGAAGCTAGGGTTTTTAAGAGAGAAAGGGAGGAGAGATGATGTAAAGATGATTATTTTGTTAAATAATTAAGAACATTTAGATCAAAGTATTTATTAAATTAATCAATCAATAAAAAAAATCTATCAGTAGTTAATTAGCTTAGTAAAAAAATATTCTTATATTATATAATAATATAGACGATGAATATATAAATGATAGAATTAGCTTTTAGTTAATTAGGTAGTCGTTGCTCCCAAATTATGTCTAGTTCATATTAGATATAAACATGACGTTTATTCATATGAACAAGAAGTGATTTGGAGTATTAAGTAAAGAAAATAGTATGTCTATTGAAATAGATAATATCATTATAATAGTTTGGAACTTGTTAGACTTTTGGTTGATTGGTTCTATACGAAGACAGTCTAAAAGAAATTCATCTTATCACAAGTATTCGGAAGGAGAAAATGAATCATGCATTTCTCCTCCTACCCCACCTCCAATTTTTTTTGAGGGGACCCCACCTCCATTTATAACAACACAAGTAGAAATCTTCAAAACTCTGAGTTAACTGATTTGTCAAATTATATTTTTTTCTGTATGCCTTGACAGGTTGGACCAACGAAGAAAACTATCGATTACGCTCTGAGTAACTTGAAGAAGTGGATGGCTCCCAAAAAGGTGCATTCTTAGTTATACTTAGAATGCTTACATTTCCTTTTTAGAATTTTTTTTGCGGGGATATAGCAGGATAATAGTGCATTTTGTCGAGATATACGTCACTAAATTTTTTTGTAGGGATGTACCAACATAAATTTAAGTTTTGTTAGAAGTTACCAAAAACATTATTTCTGGCGAGAAAGTCAAATTTTCGCCCTTTGACTTGCTTAATTACTTTTTGTATAGTGTGTGATATTCAATTGGTTCTATTACATTCATTTTCCTCCAACTTCCTCACTATCACTTTGTGGCTCACTCGCGGGTACCTACCAAATCAAAGGCCGAAAATTTGACTTTCTCGCCGGAAATAGTGTATTTGGTAGCTTTTAACAAAACTTAAATTTAGGTTGGTATATCCCCACCAAAAAAATTTAGTGAGATATATCCCCACAAAATGCACTATTACCTTGGTATATCTTCCCAAAAAACTCTTCCTTTTATTTCACGTTATTATTTCGATAGCATCATGAAGTATGTTATGAGCAACTAGTGATACACTGATACTTTAATGATGTTAGCATCACCTTCAATCTTAAAAGTTTTGGAAATAAGTTTCAAAAGATTCCAAAATTTTCCTACTTCCAACTATTTCCAAGAGACTTTAACTTCAAAAAAATTTACCATACACCTGGTCCCGGGTGTACTGTAAGCATGGTACACCGAAGCCCATCTTTTTGCTTATTGTTCATTTGAATAATCATCCAATGAGCAAAATGTACTAAAAAAGAAGAGTTACAAATGAGGAAATAAGCAAAAATTTGTCTTTGGTGCATCATGCACATGATACGTCTTGATATACGATGAATGAACTCCTTCAACTTAATTTTAAAGAAAATTATGAAGTATGTTATAGCCATAATACTTTACACCTCTGTATCGAAAATAAATAATAATGCTCCCTCCTTTTTATAATATATGGAAAATGATATACATAGCCCTTAGGGCTATGTATAAGGTGCTTAAAATGGAAATATAATTTTGAATCAAGCATTTATTACCTCAGTTGATGTGAAAATGTGTCTTGAATTCTTAAATTGTTTCCATTTAAAGAAATGTATTTAATGCTTATATGTAGCCCTAAGGGCTACATATAACATTACCCATAATATATACATCTTATACTTTATAGTTTACACGTTTCAAATACTCTAAACTTTGGTCAGAAACTCATAATTGATGATTTTTATGCGAAAGTACATGATCACGTGGAATATTATTAGATACGTCTTGATATATATTTTCAACCTATCAACTTCTTACAAAATTTTGTTGATACTTATACATATCAAATTTTGCAGAGTCCCACCTTATCATAGAGCTTAGACTTTTTTATTGTACAACCATCTAAACCACTAATTGGATTAGGATCTGGGCTGATCCAAACAAAAGTGTTAGAATTTGCGAGAAGCGATCAATTGTAAATCCTTAGGGTCACTCAATCACTCCCCTAATTTAAAACGCACTTTGACTGATTGATTATGCAGGCAGGTTTGACTTTGCTATTATTGCCCTCGAAGGCAGAAATAATACCTGAGCCATATGGCCTTGTTCTCATACTGACATCTTGGAACTACCCTTTTGGTCAGTCATTACCACATCTTTATACTTCATTCTATTAATATCGAAACAATTAGCTAATTCAATCTTATTAACAATGATGTTTAACTTTAATGATTAGATTTGGCATTGGAACCATTGATTGGAGCTATAGCTGCAGGAAATGTGGTAGTGATAAAGCCTTCAGAATTAGCACCAGCAACCTCTTCTTTTCTTGCTAACACCATTCCTCAGTACATGGATAACGCGGCGATTAAGGTCATTGAAGGAGGTCCTGAGGCTAGCCAGCAACTCTTGCAGCAGAAATGGGACAAAATTTTCTACACTGGTGGGTGCAGGGTGCATTGTGCATACCCTGTTGATTAATACTCCATACAAGTATTGTTAACTTAATTGTCTGACTAATTTCATTGAAGAAAATGCAATCATATTGCAATGCACTAAAACATCATTTAATTTGATCAGGGAGTCCAAAGATTGGTCGCATAGTGATGACAGAAGCTGCCAAGCATTTGACTCCTGTGGTTTTAGAGCTAGGTGGGAAATGCCCCATGATCTTTGATTACTCCACAATATCTTCCAATCTCAAGGTATGAAAGAGTGGTTACTTGGTTAAACATAGAAAGTTCAAGTTCCTGAATAATAAACACTAATAAGTAGATCTTCCCGCGTTCAATGGAGGAGGTTGCGTACCTAACAATCTCTCAGAAGAAATAAACAAAATCCATTTGAGTTGCATTTAACAATCTCCAATTAAATCAAACAACCTTGAATATGAAACTTGAAGCTAATAATGTGATATATTCTTGCTGATTCGTTAAACTTTGCAAATTTGTTAAAGGTGGCTCTTAGAAGGCTAATATCTGCTAAGTGGGGGGTTTGCTGTGGGCAAGCTTGCGTGGCGATAGATTATGTGCTCGTGGAGGAGAAGTTTGCATCTTCATTGGTTATACTCTATATAAACTTCATTCCTATACTATCATGTACTTTATAAAACAACTCTTTTTCATGAACAATTTCGTGATTAAGTACAATTGGTATAACTAATGTTCTACTTTTAGGTTGATTTGCTAAAGGTGATAATAAGAAAAGTATATGGAGATAACATAGAGAGCTTGGCAAACCTTAGCAGGATTGTTAACAAGCGCCACTTTGACAGAGTTTGTAGTTTCCTTAAGGATCCTATGGTGGCAGCTTCGGTCGTGCACGGAGGCTCATACAATGAAAAAAATTTGTAATGTTTCTTCTCAACTAATTATAAATCTACAAATACAAATGATATGCATATAATAGTAAAGTTAATAGTCAAGATGGGATATGTGTAATTATCATGATATGAAGGAAAATCTTCTACTTTCAGGGTTATTGAGCCAACAATCTTGCTGGATCCTCCACTTGATTCTGCTGTCATGAACGAGGAGATTTTTGGCCCAATTTTGCCAATTATAACTGTGAGAACATATATACTCCTGTTTTTCTCTTAGACAGTAAACACTCTTATATGGTGGAGTATATATTTGGTGTCCTATATGAAGTTTTATGATGAAAGATTTACTTATTACAGTTGAAGAACATTGAACAAAGTATTGACTTCATCAATATGAGGCCGAAGCCACTTGCTCTTTATGCATTCACTCTCAACGAAGCATTAAAAACACGAATAGTCTCTGAAACATCCTCAGGAAGTGTAACTTTTAATGATGTTTTAATTCAGGTAATTCCTGCAATCTTGTGAAAATAGTAATACAGTTAGTTACAATATATTGTTGCACATCTTCAATAATAACAACATATGGTGATTGTTTGGTTGGTGTACATTGTAGTATGTATGTGATGAACTGCCATTTGGAGGAGTAGGGCAGAGTGGGATGGGGAGATATCATGGCAAGTACTCGTTCGATGCGTTTAGTCATGAGAAAGCTGTTCTGCATAGAGGCTACTACCCTGATTTATCCATGAGGTATCCACCATGGAACGCGTTCAAGATGGAGTTTTGTAGGTTGGGTTACAGTATGGACTACCTCAATCTCATACTTCACTTGCTTGGCCTCAGAAAATATCCCAAAGATGATTGAAACAGATTGAATATAAGTATAATCTCATCATATGAACACTTGTTGTTAAGCTTAATTTGGCTTATTTCTCATTTTGCAATATAGATGTTGGTTTTGTAACACTCAAGGTACATTAAGTTGAAAGTATATTTAAATCATAAGCGCTACATAAGCATTGAAAAACAATACAAAATGTTATTCAATCCTCTGAAGGATACCTGACTATCAAACTGTTCTATTTGTTGTATGGAAATAAGTTGTGGATTTCATTATATCGTTTCAAGGGTGTTCGACATAATTAGAAAAGCAAATCGAATGTGCAAGAGGCTTCATGAGTATCATGAATCATCGTCGAAGGAGGAGCCCCTACAACTGGACCAATATTCAGCTACAATGTTACTAAAGGATGAGTTGCACTGCATAAGTTTAGAGGGTTCACCAGCATGAACTGATTTAGGGGGTTCATTAGTTGGTGCAATATTAGCTAATTGGTTTGCTAGATAGGGACCTAAATATGAAGCAATATATCATAAGAGACAAGCCATCAGTATTGTTTTACCAATCCCTGTTCTTCCTAAGATTCCTACTCCCATATCCTCTTTAATACTGCAAGTGATTTCCCTCAGCACTAGTGGAGCGCTTAGCTGGTACTCCCTCCGTCTCTTTTTAGTAGTTTTATTCTATTTGTGGGTGTTATTCACATGATAACTTCGGCCTTTTTAATTTTGTATATAGAAAAGAAAAACATAGACTATGTGGGATCTTGTTTGAATCCTCTCTCAGTGTGTACTTTCCAAATATATAATTTTCTCTTATACATAACTCAAGATATTAAGGTTTAGAGTTGCGTCTCAAAAACTGTGAAAAACATAATGTAAAAGAGATGGAGGGAGGAATTTATCGAGCTTGTACGTGGGACCAGATTGACATACATAACCAATACTCGATTTTTTTTGAAAAGGCTAAAGTAACACTTGATTTATTCAATTACCCTACTATACTATCAAGTATGAAAGCAACTGGTGTATAATTACAGTAACTTAAGAAATCAAGTGTCAATTATCTATAAATGGGCCAAAAATTAGTTTACTCTAATTTCATAAACCCTAATTTTACAAATTTGTAAAATTACCTTTAAATTGTTGAAATTTCTTCTGCTTTATGGATAGGGATTCGAAATTTGGTTCATATTCAAAGGCCTAAACTAATTTTCGTTGGAGTGGTGTAGATGTTGAAAATTTGCCAAAATTTTGAACTTTATTATACTTCATATACAATTGACGAGGTAAGAAAATCCGTCCACTTCCGGACTGAGTTCATGTTGATCACCTTTAAGTTTTAGTTAGGAATTAAAAATAGGTTGGGTAGGGTGGCAATCAGGTCGGGTTATGTCAGGTTTAGGTCAATCTGACTTCTTTTTCGGATCAATTACCTCTAACAACCCGACGTGATTTTAATTTCAGGTCAAATATCACCTGAACCCGACCTACCAGGTTTTGGGTTGACCTGAAATCAACCAAATATGACTTGATTTATATTTTATAATTGCAACAATTTTATGTTATAAAATCAAAGTATTGCAAATCCTGACTTCAAATGTCAATTAAATCAATGATTCAAACTTCAAAGGCATAAATTAGCCACTAGTCGGGTTAGGGAGACCAATAACAATGGGGATTATATCACTTATGGGAATATTATACTTCTTCCGTTTCAATTTAGTTGTGACACTTTTTATGTTAAGAAGTTTCAATTTAGTTGTGACATTTTTATAATAACGCCACTTTATCTCTCTCCCATCATATGAAATCCTTTTATTTTCTTTCTCTATCTCTCTCTTTTCCAAGAATTATCTAGAAGTTCGTGATTTTAAAAGTGTTGCAACTAAATTGAAACGGAGGAAGTAGTACAACATATATCAAATCATTGACAGCCAACTGTCCTCCATACGCAACAAGTGGGTCAAACGATATACTAATCCATACATAAATAAAAAAAATGCAGACGACATTGAAATTGAACCAGAATCTCATTCTCCCTTCTTTCCATTCAATTATCAGAATCAAAGACGACGGCGGATCCCTCTTGCGCTTGCGCATGTTGAAGCTAAGGCGCTTAAATCCGTCAATATATCATCATCAAAATCGAGGTCAAAATACTCAACACAATCATCATATAAAGCCAGTAACAATATTTGCTCAAACAACAACGTCAATGGCTGACACAAATAAGGAGGTTGAGAGGATAGAGAAACAACCTCCGGCGCCACCAGATACGGCGGCGGAGAAGAAGAAAAAACAATTGCCGCCGCCGCCGGAGAAGCCAGAGGCGGGGGATTGCTGTGGAAGTGGTTGTGTTCGATGCGTGTGGGATATTTACTACGATGAGCTCGACGCTTATGATGAGCTGTTAAAGGAATTCAACCAATCTCCTGATTCTGTATAATTGCTAGAGTAGTATTATTTCTTTGCCTCGATTGGATCCTAATTTTATTACTGCTTTTTTAAAGATTCTCTTTCTCTATTCAGATTTCAGTCTTGTGATATTGTCATTGTATTTTACATCCCCAAGCTGGATGTAATTTTTGCTAATGTAATTACTCTTTCACTCATACGACCTGTTTGGTAGTCGTTAATAAATTGTGGTTTATGAATGAATTTTATGTCTAATTTTATTAGAGAAGCACTTTTAAAATCTCTATGAGCTGATATTTTTTCTCCATGGACAAGCAATTTTACCCCTAAACTTGTGTTTTTCTCTAAGGCTTCGTTTGGTAGGGCGTAAAATATTTTCAGTGTAAAATGATTTTCATGGAAAACAATTTACAATGGAAAACACAATTCCAAATTTAGTTTTCGGTTGTTTGGTTCGATGTAAAAAAAATGATGAAATGAAAGGAAAATGAAATGAAATGAAAGGAAAATGAAAGGGGAAGTAACGAGGTAGTGAGAGGAGTGTACAAGAGAAAGAAGGAAAATAGTTTTCCCTTCATTTTGAAAGGAAAATGGTTTTCCATCCTTGGGAGAGTAATTTTACCCTAAGGGAAAATGGTTTTACACTCTTTTGCCAACCAAACAATGTAAAACTGAAAATAGAGGAAAACAGTTTTCCGGAAAAACGTTTTACGCCCTACCAAACAGAGCCTAAAGAGAAGCAATTTTCATTATCACTTATTACCACCTACAAGGTGATATTGGATGTGAATGAAAGTTCAAGAAAAGGAGGAGATACTTTAGGATAATGCATTAATATGAAGATGGACAATGATATTTTTCACAAATTTACACAAATTCATTTACATTACCATCATTTATAACCAACAATCAAACGAGTCGTATTATATTTCATTGTTTCTAATTGTTTTTTTTTTGTTCTTCTAGCAATATCGGATTCACTCATTTGATCATGTAGCCCTTATATACACGTTTTCAAATGGAAATAATCCAAACATGATGCAACTAATATTTAGATTTTTCCCAACATATTTTGTATGTCACGTGACAATGCAACCCTCTTATATATTCGAGAAAATAAAAGGAATTTATGGAATTTAATTCAATAAAGGAATTATTTAATTGGTTAATGTGTAGTTAATTGTACTACATAGGATATACATAAGTTGTAGAGAACGTATTGTGTCGGACTCGTCCGACCATAATCTTGGTCGGACGACTTTCAGGTGGTTCCAATTTTTTTTCAGGTAGTCTTCATTTTTTTTCAGGTGGTTCCAATTTTTTTTCAGGTAGTCTTCATTTTGTTTTCAGTTAGTCTTCTTTGTTTTTCAGTTGGTTTTTGTGCTTTAGTTAGACTTACTTGGGTTTCAGTTGGTCTTTATTCTTTTTCAGGTAGTCTACATTTTTCTTCAGGTAGTCTTCATTTTGTTTCAGTTAGTCCATTATTTCTTTCAGTTGGCCCATTATTTCTTTCAGTTGGTCCAACTGAAAGAAAAGAAAGTCCAACTGAAAGAAAAGAAAGTGCCAACTGAAAGAAAAGAAAGTCTAACTGAAGAAAAGAAAGTCCAACTGAAAGAAAACAAAGTCCAACTGAAAAGAAAACAAAACACTAACCTCTACTTTCTCTCACTTTCTCCTTCTTCTTCATTATTAAACAACACTCATTCCCTTTGGATCATAGTTAAACAAAACAGATGTTGAATATTCTTCTAGTGAGGATTGCAAAACATATGTTAAATATTCTTCTAGTGAGGATTGCAAAACAGATGTTGAATATTCTTCTAGTGAGGATTGCGAAAGAGATGTTGAATATTCGTATACATCAAAAAGGTTCCGTAGCATCATATTCTCCGATTTCATTGCATTGAGTTCTGTTTTGCAACCCAGAGTATAAGCCATCTAGAAAAATCCACGAACTTCATGTCGACATTACTTTGTTCTCCTCAACACTTCATGGAAACAACTCTCATGTGCATCAGCAGATAAGTCAGAAGTAAAACAATGCAAGAGCAAGCAGCTGATGGATGGCCAAGAGAAAATTCCAGCATTTTGCGCACAGATGTTGATTATTCTGATGACTACCGACGGAATGATCGCAAATCCTTGAAGATTGATTATGGCAGATTTGAAGGATTATATGAAAATCCAGAGAAGAAGAAGAAAGAGGAGAGAGAATGTGACATAAAAAGTGAAGCAGAAAGAAGATGTATTGGGCTCAGCCCGTCTGACAGTAAACAATACGTCAGACGGTCTGACCCAATACTTTCACTAAGTTGTATTATTATATTGAGAGTTTGTTTACTAATATATATACCATTGAGACATGTACATGGTCACATTGAAAGGGGTTTTAGTATCAAGATGTTTCATAAAAATCCATTTGTCTCCACGACTTCATTTTATAGAGGCGTGAGGCTTACAAGGCTATAAACACTCTACAATAGTATATTTATCACATAAAAAGCGCTATCTATATCATTATAGAAAGAGTGAAGAGGTGCTCTTCTCAGCAATAGACATGTCTCTTAATTGAAGAGATTGCCACTAATTATAAGTCAAGCTATGGTAAGCATGCCCAATTGAGGGTGCGATATAAAGATGACCAAGAGGAATTTAGATCTTTTATTTTCTAGATAAATATATTGTCCTTTTTTAGATTAATGATCGAGAATGCATATGGGGTAAATAAATGGTTTTTTGAGAAATTATTTTATTTGCTAGCTTATGTATCATCATCTTAAGATAGGAAAAAAAATTCACACCAAAAAAAAAAAAAAAAGATAGGAAAAAAAAATTAATGAATACAAATATCTTAAACGGTTATTCTATGTAATTCAAATGGACATCCTGAGTAAATTTTAAATTGTCTCATAATTGCATTATGATTTGGTATTGAAAAATCTCTAGAAAGCTTGTTTGGATATTAAACCACAAACACCTAGTGATATATTTACTCCCTTCTTTTCCTATTGTAACATAAGAATTTTTGTTACACTATTCACACAATACCACATCACTAACTATTGTCATTTTACGTACTGGGTTGTTGTCTTGTTACATTCGTTTTGATATATACTTAAAAAACATCATTATTTTTAAATAATTTTTACTAAAACGCAATTAAACATGTAAATTTATGCATTGAAAAACGTAAAAACACATAGGTTATACTTCCTTTGTTTTAAAATAAGTGAAACACGTATCTTAAAAAACTCTCACATAAAAGAGAGAAACATTTCACTTATATCAAAGAACGTAGGAAGTATTAGAAAAAGAACATATAAAGTATTTTTTTAAGACAAGTTGAAGTCCTTTATATGTAAGGGAGATTTGGGATGTGGTGAGATTCGATTCCAAATTCTCTAGAACGAAAATATACCAATACGTTAGGTTATCACTAGCTGCTTATAAACGAGGGAAATACAAAGTAAAGTATTATACTATTATCATTTTTTTTCCATAACCTTGGTAATTGGTATGTTGAACGGTCGACAATTGCTTGTCTTCAGGTTCACCAATATCCTTCTCACAAGTCATTCTCAACCACTCCACCAACCACTTTCCTACAACCATTCTCGTCGCATGGGAGGCACCACCACCAAATTCTTTCAAACTCAACTTCGACGGATCAGTCCGCCATAATCTCAATTCCTCATCAGGTGTACTACACAAATTTGCAGCAGCAGGAGTAATTATTAAGGACTCCACAGGGGCACTCCATTCGGCATTAGCAATCAACCTCGGCACCACCCACAGTCTACATGACTGAAATTCTAGCCCTTCATCATGGGCTCATACTTGCACTCAACCGCAACATCAAACACATCATCAACTCAGTTAATGCTATGTTTGGATATGAAGATTTCATTTCAAATTATGGATTTGGATGAAATCTATTGTTTGGATGGCATGGAATTTGAAATCATGGAATTTGTCCAAATTCTTATCATAAGGCTTGTATTAGTAAAATATAAAATTCAAGTTATTACCTTGTCATTTGAAATTCTCTCCTCATACATATCCTAACTCCATGAGTATCTATATCCCAACTTCACTCATTCTTTCTAATATTTATTTATCTCTCTCTTTTAGTAAACCCACACTTTTTCTCTTTCCTCCATTAAACCTCTATTTCTCTTCCTCTATCAAACCCCCTTTACAAAACAATGATTAGGAATTGAAATACAAACTTCAAATTCCAGATTTCAATTCCATTATTTGAAATGAAATACAAGTTTCCAAACACTACCTAAAGGAATTTGGCAACCACTGTGGCAAATCTCCACCATTGTTCAAGATATCCAGACCATCCTAGCCTCTTTTACTTCATGGAACATACGACACATCTACAGAGAAGCTAATCGCACGACTGACTGGATTGCTAATGTCAGTCATTTAGTTCAATGAAAATTATGTATAGATGATTGTCCCACTACTTCTGCTCTTCATCACATTCTTGTAAGTTGTAACTGATAAGGTAGGAGCTCCCCTCGTGTGGAGGGTTCCTAACCTTTATTTTTCTTACCTTGTATTAAAAAAAAAATGTTGCTTCCCCATTGTAAAAAAAAAAAAAGAATCATGATCTACGACTTCATTACCATTTTTATAGATTTTAGATTGGGTGTGGCTTGATGGATTAAAAGCCTATGTATATAACGCATGTTTATAAATTGAAAACATGGCAAATAGTACGTTACGTGTTTATGATAGAGATGACCACTAGTAGGTGTTGGGCGGGCTGACTAAGATTTCACGGTCCAGGAACGGATCGTGAAATTTATGGTGTCGGTGGGCTGATTCATAGTTGAAAAATCTTGGCCCATATCGGTTTGTCGCTGTTTTCAAGGTTAGCAGAGACTTATGAGGTTTGTGAGCCTAGCGGGATAGACCGAGCTAGCGGTCTAACATGAGAAATTTTATCTTTTTTCTTTCAAAATTATTGAATCATTGAAATTATTCATCATTGTTACATAAATAAAATCTTTAAAATTAGTTAATATATATACTTATTAATATAATAAATAATTTTATTATTTTTGAATTCGATTGAATTATGATAAATGCAATTTGATTAAAATATATATAATTGGGTTGAATAGTTAGTTGGGTTGGGCTGGTCCTATTCAGTCGAACTGGACCAATTTCGTGAACCGGACTGGATGATTTTAGTAGTGGACTTTTATAGGCTGAGCTCAAAAATTTCATCGCATGATCCATCTATCCATTTCACTGTTCAAGACGGGATGGACAAAGCTTTTCGCAGACTTGACCCACATGATCCACGAGGTAGGTTGGACTGAATGAGTTGGATTGACCTGCACGGCTGGTCATCTCCAGTTTATGACCAGTTGCACGCGTTGACAATAGTATAAGAAAAATAGAGAGCAGAGCATAAGAAGACGGCGTCATCTCAAACTAAAGAGAGAAAGATGAAAAAATTTCATGGAGATGCTTCGAATTCATCTCAGATTAGGAGAATCATCTTCCTAATAATGGCGGCCATGATTTTGGCGAGTGAGAGTGGCGGAATAAAAGCAGCCATGGCCAGCAATTCTGCTTCTGCCTTCGTCAACAACATCATCTACTCCAATCGTATCGCCATTTTCTCCAAATCTTACTGCCCGTAATTCTCTCTCTCTCTCTCTCTTAATCATCAAACCCTAAAACAGTATTTCCGTTGTAATTAGGGTTTCTTTTCACATATCATATCAACTTTCGAGTTTCATTTTGCGATCATCATTTTTTGCTGATTGAAGTTCACGCATTTGACATTCTATTTTGATTTTGATAAAATTGGGAATTTTTTTTATTACGGATATCAATTTTTCTTTTGTTATGAGTGAATTATGAAATTAGATTACAACAATACATTAAAAAGCTTAGCGAGTTGATACTTTATTAATATTGTACAATCTGCTCATATGATACATTGATACTGAACTTTCCACCTAGGATACTCCATGGTATTTGTTCTTTATGAAAATGAAATGAAGTTTGTACACTTTTACCATATAGTTTAAAATGTTACATCATACATGCTGTCGTAGTGTTATTTAGAATTCGCAAGTTTGAATCATATTGTGGCCTTCTTCGGCGTGAAAGTATCGATATTATTTTATGATTATTGACATTGATGTTAATCCTATGAACAGATACTCTTTGCGTGCCAAGCGTGTATTCAAAGAACTGCAAGAACAGCCATTTGTTGTGGAGCTTGACCTTCGAGGTACTTAGTGAGTTGATTGTTAGTTTATGTCATATGATGGTGGTTTCTAATGTTCTTGCATATGATCACCATTTTCAGATGATGGGTCTCAAATTCAGGATGTTCTTCTTGAACTGGTTGGTCGACGTACTGTTCCACAAGTTTTTGTGAATGGCAAGCATATTGGAGGTTCAGATGGTGTGTTATCTCTGATTGGATTTTAAATTTCTCCCACAACCACATAAATTCTGTTTACCATGTTTCAGCTTTAAGTTTCATTATCTATAATGATGTTCATCTGGTCTCTTATTCAGATCTTCAGAGTGCAGTCTTAAGTGGGGAATTGCAGAAGCATCTCTCCAATAGCTGATGACTCTTCGATAAAAAAGAAGGGCCTAATTGGTTTTGTCAACACAGTTAAACCATGTCATGTTATTGTTCTTTTTGTCTGATGCCAGAAAAACAAAATACATTTTGTAAGCTTTTCAATACATTGTAAAGAATTCCCCCTTTAGAAATCTCAGTTAAGGAATTGAAGTGATAACTTGATACTGATTTTGCTTGCTTTTGCAAATTGATTCTGAATTATTGAATGAGAATGACATTATCTTTACTTTTAAAGGTGCTTTCAGCTGCTATCAATCTAATCTTTATGTGTCTAAACCAACGACCAGCTCATGTTTAGATTTCTGGCTCCTGTGACATTGAACCAAAACCACAATTGTTCAAAGTACTAAGGTCATCATTCTATTTCTTACGTAACCAGCTTTGCGTTGTCGGAAAATTTAAATTAACATTACAAATTCGTTGAATGACACCTTTGTATGTCATTTCTGAACTTTCTTTCTCATGCTCTATGTTTTGAGTCTCTTAAATTACCAACTGAGCTGCTTTGTAACATGATATTTCAATTCTATTCCTGGAAAAATAGAAGAACCAGGAATTTTGCTGGATGTGCGAAATTTTCGAGCTACATGGAAGCACTACCCATCTGCATGCTGCAAAGGTCAAGCATCACAGAGGCACCTATGTTGGTCGCCAATCAGACTTGGTTGCACTGAGTATTCCTTCTTGATCTTTGGAGAAAGTCAAATGAACCTCCCAGTGCAGTGATTTAAGCAAGTTTTCAACTTCTCCAATTGTGCTGGACTCATCACGAACAATCAATTTCCCTCCAGGTCTAACTATTCTATCTATTTCTGCCATGACCGGCATAAGTTTGCACCTGCATGGACAACCAATCAGAAATTATGATCTGTTAGTAGTAATTTCAATGCTTAATGATAATTTGTTTTCTTTTGTGAGGCAATAGAATCTCACCTTTCTTTCAGTTTCGAGAATAGATGATCCGCATGCAGAAGATCATAGGTTCGAGGGTATGTACTAAAAGATTCACACCAATCATGGTAGATTCCGAAGAGGCCTCTTTCATAGATTATGGGAAGTGTGTCGGGAGAATTTACATTGACAACATTCAGGACCCAGACCTTAAGGTCTCTCAATGCTGCTGCAAATCTGAAAGGGTGGAAGTTAGCAGAAATATTTTCGTCGTATTTGCTTCAAATATATACTTTCTCTGTTTTCTTTTACTTGCAACTTTTGAGATTTTGCACTATTCACTTGATTGCATTTGACATTTTGACTACCTGTTGGTGATTTATATATAAGGAAAAATATAGTCATGTGGGATCTTGTTAGATTTGTGTCAATGTATATCTTTATCGTATCTAATTTTTATAATGTTTACATATTTATAATTAGAGATATGAAGAGTTGAAGTTATGCATTGGTAAACGTGAAAGTCAAAAAGTTGCAAGTGAAAGAACACGGAAAAATAAGATAAAAGATAAACAAAGAAAAATATATCTCTTACCCTCCATAAACAGCTCTCATGTCCATAACATTCCTCACATTTGACCAACTGATGCCAAGTCCATTAAGATATGACTTGTTCACCACATTTTGCCAGTGTTCATAATCTTTTTCAAAATCATCAGGAGCTGGTTTTCCATATATTCCCATCTGAGATTTATTCAACCAATATGGAGGTGTCTGCAACCTTTTAGCCCATCTAATTGGCCATTTGCTTCCCCTTGCTGCCTCGTCAGTTGGCACCCGATGCATGCATGCTTGCAGAGGAACATACCTGTCGAAAAACATCATTGATAATTAGGCGTCTTTTCCCCCTTTTTCAGGATTGAGAGTGGTTGAGAAAATTACCATGCAGCATCTGAGTCATCATCATTCTTACACATTGGAGGTTTATTTTCCTTTCTTTGGTCATAACATTCATTGTTTGTAGGTTTGCGAAATATGGCAGCTCCAATCTTATTTATAGAATCTTTCTGTTTCTTCTCAAGCTTCCAGCACATAGATGCAGTCAGTGCAGTCATGGCTGAGAAAAATCTGTGTTTGTCAGTTTCTTAAATATGCTGCCTTAGAGTTATTATCTCGTTGGTATTGAGTTGAAAAGGAGAAGTTTTTAGACCACAAATACCTTCCCATATCTCCACATCTTCTTGAAGCTTTTGGTACACAGGCGTAGCTGACCAAATAAAATGCCCTCCAGGTCGTAGTACTCGGTTCAGTTCAAGTAGAAGTCTACCACCTTCATGAAAATTCCAAGAACAACACGAAAACTTCTTCAAATGAATCAGTGAATTGATACCATAGGATTTTATATTGAGTGCTTGTTTGGATGACATTGAATAATTGATTACATGGGAAGTATTTCTTCGGAAGTGAAAGAATGTGAAATAATTTGGTTGACAACAATATAGGAAATCCTTCCTAGGAAGATCGACTTCTCACAACATGGAGGAAGTTGCTTACCTAGCTAGGTCCCCCTAAGTTAGTGAAACTAAACTTCTCATCGAAACAACCACACAAATTTTTGCATTTCATAGTAAGTGAAAAATACACAAGATAATTAAGCAACTATCAGTTTCTATGTTCAGCAAAGCAACCACTAAGAATCGGTCAATTACTGTAATGAAATCCCCTTGTTTGACTGAAACATACTCCAGAATTTAGTTTTAGGGGATGTCTTTCTGTTCCCTTTTTTTGTCAATATGTGGAGTGGTAGGATGACTATGTTGAGGTAATAATGAAAGGAAGCGAAGAGTAGAGTCCTTACCTTCTGCATGCCAAGGAACCCTACAACGAGCACAATGCACAGCATCAAACACTCTGCTAGGAAATGGGAGTCTCTGAGAACCCATCACAGCAGATATTGCAGGTATGCCTCTTTCAAGGGCAAACTGGACCTGAGCCTCATGTTCATCTTTGGGTGCAAATGACATTGTAAGTACATCTCTATCAAAAAGATAGCCTCCAAAGCTTGCAACACCACATCCAACATCTAGTACTACTCTCGTGTGCTTGCCCCATTTAATACCTGGAATTGTCTGTAGCCAAATAAGAGCCAGAATCAGTAATTCCGCCTCTATTTTGCAGCATTACTAGGTGTTATGTGCAATATATGTGTGTGTGTGCATGCGTGCTGTCGCGCACTTTCTTTGCTGTCGTTCTCGGGTAAGGATGGTTTTGAGTGATTTTTTTTCCTGTTTTATTTGTTTTGAAAAGTTTAAAAATTGATTATGTTGTTATTCAGGCATGGTGAGATAAAAACAGTTCATGCATATTCTATTATCGTTGGTTATTTTCTACTTTACACTGATGATCTCTCTAGCATACACCCTCTGCATTCCTCGATTGTCTTTTTGTTCAGGGTAGTGATGCAAGAACCTCTTACCTTTTCAAGGAAATCAATGTAATGGAGAGCACCATGAATAAATTGAGTTCCACCTCCTGGAAAAGTCAAGAACTCCCCTGCAACTTTCACCCAGTTCTGATGTCCTTTCACCTTTGCTAATTCTGTGTGGGGTACATTGTGAAACCAAATCTGCAAAATTCCACAAACCGGTCAAACTTTAATCACTCTCAAACTTATAATCTGACATAAAAATATATGCTTGTGATTCTTAGTAAAGATGAACGTGTATGTCATGTTAACAATGTTATTACTTCAATCAAAACAACCGTGTGTGTATCATGCCGATGTTATTAGACAGTTTAAAGTATTTGGGACTCAATCGTACCCTGTCCCTGCTTTGTGGCCACTGGACAGATTTCTTGTACCCTTCAGGAGCTGGGACAAGGCAAGTTGGGGGATCTTCTGGGCAATGCCTCTCACGGTGCTCGAAATGTTTTGTAGTGCGCAATTTTTTTAATGCTTTCTCATTATCCAAACAAGGTATATAGTCATGTCCTGCTGTCACATTACAGAGCTTCCATGTATACCCATATAGGCTCTCGCCGCTCTCCTCATCTTTGCCCTTTACATTCTCCCCCCGCCTTTGTTTCTCATCATGGGAGTGATCTAGCTGAGTCGACCAAGACTTTTTTGACTCATTGGACTCCTTTGGAATCCCCGAGTTTGGGAGTGAGTGTGGCTCTGTTGATTTCTGATCAGTTGATCCAGTGGCTTGCTGTTTGTTTGTCTGAGTGCTTCCATCATTCTCCTGCTCAGGATCCACCTGCTTGGCTGATTCATCTTCTTGCTGTTGAGCCATTGGTTTGTCTTGCTGGTTATTCTCATCCTTATCTTGTTTTGTATTTGAATCTTCGCTACTATCCTGTTTCGATGGATCTTTTTTCGTCTCATCGCTAAATGTGATTGCTTTTTCATCTTGCTGCTGCTGTTCCTGTTGTTGTTCCTCCACTGTCTGTTGTTGGTTATTATCCTTTTGTTGTTCTGGATCTTGTTGTTGTTCCTCCAATGTCTGTTGGTTATTAGCATTTGGTTGTTCTCTTTCCTGTTGTTGTTCCTCCAAAGCCTGTTGTTGGTTGTTGGCCTTTTGTTGTTCTCTGTCCTGTTGTTGTTCTTGTTCCTCCGAACCCTGTTGTTGGTTTTCATTAGTTTGACTGCTTGCATTTTGCTGACTTTGATCACTATTGTTTCTTCCTTCAACCTGATCTTGCTGTTTAGGTTTGTTGGTGTCCTGATCAAGTGAAATACTTTGTTGAATGTTCTGCTTCTCAGTGAGTGTGCTTTCTTCTGAAACTTGTATTTGGTGTTCATTTTGCTTTTCATGTTCTTCAGCTGACTCTTTGCCACCCAGACTCTGAGCATTTTCATCAACCAGAGGTTCAGTGATCTCTTTTGCCTTACTACCAGCATCATCAATTTTGTGTTCATTTTCCTGCACTGAGTCCTTCCTTTCCAGATTTTGCTGGTAGGAACCTCCCACTGCCCTTTTCTGATCTTCCTGAGATTTCTGAGACTCATCGTTTTTTAGGGCATCATCAGGGAGGTCTCCAGGATTATCTTCAAATGTCCCGGAAGTGGCTCTGTCATTAGGTTTGTTGAAGGTGACGGGATCATCGGATTTAATGACATCATGGGATTCATTAGGTGTAGTAGTGGTGGAAGTGCGGGTAGTGGCGTTGGGTGAAATGGCATTATCAGAGGTGAGCATCCATACACCCAAAACACAGAGGGCTATGAAGACTACAGTAGTGATGGTGGAGACATATGAATTTGAGGAAGATGGTCGCTTGTTATTCCTCATCCTCCCAAAAGCCATTTCTAGAAATGATTAGAGGAAGAAAATTTGATTAGTTTTGTGATTTAGAAAGATTATTATTCAGATGTGTAAAAACAAGAAAAACTGGGGACCTGGAAGAGAAATATGAGGAGTTATGTTTAGTTTGTGGAGCTTGATGCATGCACAATTGAAAGAGAGTCTCAAAGATCCAAGAGAGTAGGAAGAGGAAGTTAGTTACATAGTTTCCTTACATCAAGGAGTAGAACCCTCTCACTCTCAGCTGAATATATACTAAAAAAAATTATCAAAAAAAAAAGAGGGTAAAAAATATACTACTTATTTTATCAATTTAGATATTTGGACATTTAAAATAGCCTTGATGAAAAAAATTCTGCAAGGAACAAGATAATAGAGAAAGCGAATTAGATAACACTGAAGAAGCTGGTATGGAAGCGACACTCGGCGAATTAAGTAACACTGAATCAGCCATACGAAGCCATGTTACCTCCTAGTATACGTCTAGAGGTATACCCAGGAAAGAAATTATGCTAGTCCATTAGTTGTCTATAAAGAACAGCTGGATATTTACAAGTTCCTAGCTCTTGTGTAATCCTAAGCAATATGAAGTTCTAACTAGGACCAGCCCTTTTCCCCAGCAAAGTCAAGTGATGCTCCTATGGAAGCTGCAATTTTTAGAAAATGCAGGACTTTGTTTTGTGAAATAATGTATCTAGCAAACAACTCTCAACAATAATAGCACAATGCTCTGCAAAGTTGAGCCTATGTAGGATTCGAACCTACATCTCGTGCAACAATTAGCACAACGCTCTACCAATTTGAGCTAATAGGCTTTATATTCATTTGACCCAAAACTACAATGGCCTCGAAAGCAATAGCTTCAATTGAACAATCATTAGCTATAAGGGCTTACTTCAATGCTAATTTCACAGAAGCATCATCAATAATTCAATATCCAAAGTTGTAGCCTTGGAAGAAAAAACATTGTATGAACTACTGCATGAACTAAAACTCAAGGCTCGTTTGGTTAAAAATGGGAAGTATACCTTCCATGAATTTGAATTGTCCACGAAATTTTATTTCTTAGGAAGTTCTATTTTTCATGTTTTTGCCAACCAAACAGCAACACATACATTTACTTCCTAGAAAATTCCTAATTTCCCATAAGGTTAACCAAACAAGCTCTAAGAGTGTATCTCCGGCGAATGCGATCGACCACAAAATCTGGGGTCATCTTCGATATCAAGCACAAAAATTCAAACAAAACATAGCACAAATGAATCACTGATCCCAGAAACAAAGAATCTGGACATTACCTGCCAAAAAAAAAAAACACCCTCAAAATTAGACACTTTGTGCATATCAAAATTGGCCAAGAAACACAAGGTTTTTATTTTTCCACAAAGTGTAATCTATGCATTACAACAAAACACTGCTTTGAAACTTAAATTTAACACCAAAACATGCAAGAAAGTGAAGAAAACACATTGCATTTTATTATCCAAAAAATGAATTAATTAACTAACCAACAAAAATATATTCTGACAACTCCATTTATGCAAAGTGTGTCTAATTTCACCTCAACCAAAACAATAGATAAACTAGTTAATTAAAACTCCTAAAAATTTAAAAAAAAACCCCAAATTTGCAAAAAAAAATTAAAAAAAAAAGAGGAACCTTCAGAAAACATCATAAGGTTCAGGAGGGGGAAGCGACTTAAGGTGGTTCTCCATAGAAATAGATAGAGAGAGAGAAAGAAAGAAAGTGTATATGTTATATATATATGTATGTATGTATGATTGTATGTGTGTATGTATGTTTGGAGAATAGGAAGATGAAGAAACGAGCAACGAAGAGAGAGAATATCAAAAATCAGATTGAAAACTATATTTTTTCCATCATTGGATTATTATTATTATAATCCTCAGTAACATATGAATCTACATATGGATGTTCTCTTCTTCAAGCTTCAAGTTTCATACAATCTAGCCGTATTGCACCACCTCTGCGCTTCCAGAACCCTCCATTTTTCTCACTGTTGCGTATGCTACTGCTTTTATACTAGGGTAAAATTAGAGGATTCTGTATGAGATAAGATTGAAACGTCGTCGTTTTGTTGCTCTTTTAGATTATGGATTTCATGTGAGTTGTGACAGCTTTATTACTAAGCGTTTAAGCCCAAAATGTATCTACTCATTGGGCTTAATAATTACCTTAAATAGTCCACAACACCAGACCCAACTACTACTACTAGTAGTTGTATCTTGTATGTTCTAATCCATTCTTTGTACTCATATCAAGGAATATATTTTTTTTTGAATAGTAAAATTAATTCATTAATAAAAAGTCATACGACATCTACATAAGCAATCGAATCAAACAAATACATAAGTTAAATCAAACAAAAAATTCCTTCATAAAAACTACGATCGTCAAACAAATCTTGCAATGTGGAACATCTCCCGCTTATATCGCTGGAAAATACAGCCTTGTTGGAGAGACAATCTAACGATCCTTGTAGTCGTGAGGATGATTTTCGTCGGATTCATCTGACCGTATTCGAAAAATTGATAACCTTTGTGATCCCGCATAATTCTTCACCAACAAAATAATTTCACGGCAATCCATTAGATCTAGTATCCCGGATTGTAACCTGTAGAAATTCACCTCTAAAGAGGAGAAAAACCCTGTCTTTCGAAGGAGGTCGAAAAACCTTGTCTTTCGAAGGAGATCGAAAAACCTTTTCTTACGAAGGAGATCGAAAACCCTTTCTTTCGAGGGAGAAATCGTTATTGGAAACCTAAAAACAAATAAAAAAACAAAGGTGGGGGCTTTCCAACGGTAAAAACCGATGGAAGCCCCTTTAAAAATCAACAATGGAGGCTAGGGTTTTTGAAAGTAGAGAGGAGAGAGGGGAGAGAGAAAGGAATATATGATTGAAGTGGTGTTGCTGTGTTAACATCTACTTCCTCACTACTGTTTTGAATGAAATAGAAGTATATATTTTCGGGTTTTTCACCAAATATTCTCGAGTGTTCGCTTTATTCACGAGGTATCCTCGCACTTTTTAAAATATACGGAGTAACTTTTAGTTTCACGATAATACACCCAAACGCCTTTAATGACTAACGGCGTTAACCGTCGTTAGTTATTAATCATTAATTCAAATTTTGTGTTTTAAATCCTAATTCTAACTCTAATCCTAACCTCTACCTCTAACCTTAACTATAACCCCCTAACCCTACCTCTAACAAGACCACACATGAATATATTTTCACTTATAAAAAAAATCAAAATAATAGGTCAAAGTTAGTGATTTAAGTAATAAGTGTTATATTTATTTTAGGAGTAATTATTAGTTTTCAGTGATGACGCGTAGAGGTGGGCCCGGCCAGCACATAGGTCGAGCCGGTCTGACACGATCCCACTCAAGACCCGACCTGTTGTCCGCTACGTGAGTCTAGCACGGTCAACAAATTTTATTTCCCGCCCATCTCGGCACGAACCCGCATATATGGACCGTGGGCCGAATATCCAATTTCTTTGTTTTTTAGTCTAAAATTGCCAAAATAAAAATAACATAAAACAAGGATCAAGCCCGCAGGAAGCACGATCCCGGCCCACATGCCCGTGAGCCTGGGACGGGGCGTGGACAAAATCTGAAAATTTCAGTCCCAGCAAGGCACGTCCCGCAGCAGTCCAAAGTCCACGGGCCAAGTCCATGAACAAGCCCGACCCGGCCTATACTCAGGTCTAATGACGCATAGATTTGGTCTCATGATTGCAGATTTACGGTATTTGATTAGTATGTGTAGGTTTTTAGGGCAAAGAGTTGGGGTCAGTGAGGTTTCAACAATAATTCAAGCATATTACTACAAAAAAGAACTAATGAAGCAAAGCAAAGAAGCTCAAATATTAAAGATTCAATATTAAGTTCTAAAGGAAACTCATATTCAGATCCAACGAGAAGTTACATCCAATTCCAGAATAGAGAATAAATTATGTAGACAATTCTTTATAGGATTTCATATCCATTTCTTGTACAAAACTCATATCAAGTTCTAGAAGATGGACTATGCCTTGCTGAGTTGAAGTTTCATAAAGTCTAGAGATATGAGTTTAATTTTAAGATTTATGTAAGTGTTTTGATACATATTTGGCGTATGGAACAAGGGAACATTAAAGCAATTGTAATGGAACAAGTCTTTTTCCTAAGAAAAGTATGTTCTAATAAAAGTTGTTAAGTGCTTTTAAAAGGATTATTACCGGAAAATAAAATCTTGGATTTTTATATTACAAGTATATTCTTTTTCTCCAAGGAATTCCTTTAACAACTTCCTAAACACTCTGATTTACTTGAGAAAGATATTTGCATGGCCAGCAAGTTGCTCGAATCTCTCCCACATTTCTCTTGTGTTAGTTTCTAGTTAGTTCCTAAATTTTAAGAACCCTAGCCGTCAATGAGGAGATTGTGGAAGAAGTGGGTATATATAGGCTTCTATAAAAGGAAGACTTTATTTCAATTTTTAGTTATTCTGACTATTGTGCAAATATCCCAAGTAGTATTAAAAAGTCGGTGGAAAGGCAAGAAGAAGTTCCCAAGTTCCCATTTTTATGCTTTCTCCGTTTCAATTTAATTATGACACTTTTTATTTTAGAAAGTTTCGATTTGGTTGTGACACATTTATTTTGAGTAATAACTTATCTTTATCTCTCTCCTATCACATAGAATTCTTTTAGGGCCTGTTTGGTTCATAAAACTGAAATGGAATGGTATGGAGATACATACCAGGGTGGTATGGATTCATATACACATACCCATTCTAAATTGTTTGGTTCAATCTTGTAATTGATCATATGTCCATTCAAAGTGTTTGGTTTAATCTTGGAATGGTTTCTAAGTCTAGTTTAAATTTTTATTTTTTTATTTTTAACTCTAAGAAAAATACCCAGGAAAAAAAAGACCCAGAAGAAAAGAAAATGAAAAAAATACCCAGAAGAAAAGAAAAAGAAAAAAATACCCAGAAAAAAAGGAAAAGAAAGTAGAAGACAAAGCAGTATCATATTAAAGCAATAAACAAAGAAGAGGTTTGACAATGCTAGAGTAGAAGAAATAGGTAGTTGAAATTTCTCTTTCTCTACTTTAGGGTTTGATACTTGTAGGAATGGAGTTAGAAACTTTGGGGGGTTGGTGGGTATGAGATTCAGGGGGTTTGGGGTGGAATTAGAATCCAAGGAGTATGAGGTTCCATACCAAATTACCTCAACCAAACACTTGTATGATTTTTAATAGTATGACATCCATTCCAATCCATCCAAATAAGTTCAAGCAAACACCCCCTTATTTTGTTTCTCTATATCCTTCCTCTTCAAAAATTGCCTAAGAATATGTGATTTTAAAAATGTCACAATTAATTGAAATGGAGGAAGTAGAACTTTCTAAACACATAAATCAGAGTTTATAAAATACTGAATTGTAAGTAGGGTAGAGGGTTTAATTTGAGCAAACCTTTGTAAGAGTTGAGAATAAAGTAAGGCTTCAAAGTAGTAGCTGGAGAGTTAGCCGTGCGATTAGAGAGAATCAGAGTGAGTACTTAAGTTTACGAGTGAACTTAAGTTTGGTAGAGTTCCAAACTTCAAATATATTGTAATTGAGGATTGAGGTGTTCATGTCCTATTTAGTATAGAGGTTGTGTTGTGCATGTACATGTTATGTTTTATGCACATGTTATGTTTTGATGATGAAAATTAATATAATATGTTGTAGCATGAAAGTATGTAACAGTTGCAACAGATGCATGAAGAAAGAAATTGATAAACGAAGACTTTGAAGAAAAGAAGAATCAAGAATGAAGTTCGAGTTTATAATTTCTTAGAATAGTAACTTTAGATTCAAATATAATATGCTTAGTAATATGCAATGTGCTCAATATAGAAATATAAAGTTAATATAATTATTACTTCTTTGAGTTAAGAAAGTAAATAATTATATTAAAATTATATTTCTATATAAAAAGGAAATAAGTTTTCAAAATCAGAAATCAAAAGGGATTAGGAAAACGAGTTTTTAAAGAAAAAGATTTTCTTAAAATTGCGTGTAAAAAGGTTTTAATAAAAACAAAAGATTTTGATAAAAATGTATTGAAAAGATTTTGATAAAAACAAGTTTTGATAAAAGATTTTATAAAACGTGTTTTATAAAACGATTTTTGAAAAAGATTTTATAAAAAATCGTTTTGAATAAAACGTGTTTTAAAAAAAGATTTTTATAAAACGATTTTATTAAAACATGTTTCTGATTTTCTAAAAAGGATTTGGAAAAATACTTTTTAGATATAAACAGACTTTGAGTTGAAAAAGAAAATCTAGATGGAAAACTTATCTTTGTTTGTTTAAAAGATAAAGATAGAAAAAGATAAAGTTTTATCCCTTAAATCAAGGATTAAAAGATAAAGATATTTTTAAGTGATTTTCGTCCTAACCAAGCTATAAAAGGGAATCAGAATTCACTTTTAAATCTCACGTTTTCAGAGAGATAAATCGAGTCTAATTAAAAAGCTGAAAACTATTTCCTTGGCACTGAGCATAGCACTGAGCGTTAGGTTTAAGTTACTATTTCATAATTGTAATTGTCCTCTATTTGCTTGACTAAGAAGCACATCTTTGAGGATCGTTCTTTCTTGTAACTTTTACATTATAGAGAGTGTCAACACTTAGAGTTAAGTGTTGGGAGTCATTACTAGGGTTAGTAGTGAGGGGAATCGTATTGTATCAAGAGTTTGATATTATAGGATTCAAAGAAATAAAAGAGTTTTTGTTTCTTGTGGACGTAGATCTCAGAGGTGAGATTGAACCACGTTATATTTGTGTCAAATCTAATATCTTTTAAGTTTATTATTCGCAAAAACAAATTAGCAATTTTCGAGTGTTCAGCTCAGAGCCTGGCACTGAGCTGTGAAAGGATTTTTGCGAAAATCGATTAGATTTCACCACTCAATTCAACCCCCCCTTCTTGAGTGTTCCCTTGGGTTCCAACAAGTGGTATCAGAGCAGGCTATTCTCGTAAGACTCACATCTAGAGAATAGAAACCATGAACACACAAGATGACTTTCGTGACAAGTATTCCAAGTGTCCAATTTTCAACGGGAAAGATATGGATGGTGGAAGACTAGGATGAGGATTACATTCAAGGTTCTGATTTAATGCTGGAGAATCATAAAGACTGGCCTCTCCTATTCAAACAAAGATGCTGAAGGAAACCTGATCGACAAGGAGGAAGATATACAATTCTGTTGACTATGGAAAGGCCGAAAAGAATTTCAAAGCTATGAGTATTCTCCAATCTGGAATTGGACCTGATGAATATTCAAGAATCTCGGCATGTACTACAGCTAAGGAAATTGGGACACACTGGAATTGGCACATGAAGGTACAAACGAGGTAAAACAGTCTAGGATAGATTTACTAGTCCATGAATATGAATTGTTCACAATGAATAAGGACGAATCTATTAAAGATATGTTTACCAGATTCATCAATAACTAATGAACTAAGATCCTTAGGAAAAATATATTCTTTTGAAGATTTAGTTAGAAAAGTGTTAAGAAGTTTGACTAATAAATGGCTTCCCAAAATCACTGCTATTCAAGAGGCTAAAGATCTAACAAAACTCTCACTAGAACAACTAATTGGTTCTTTAATGACCCATGAACTTGTTTTAGATCCTAAATCAAATGAACCAAAGAATAAAGGGTTGGCCTTAAAAACTGAAGTAGAAACGGATGATAGTGAAAGTGATGAAGAAGTAGCGTCTCTAACTAGAAAGTTTCAAAATTTCTTAAAAGAGAACAGGAGCAACAACTTCAGGAGAAGTGGAAACTTCAAAGGTAAAGGCACTACTTCTAACCCTAAGAAAAGTGCTACTAACTCTGGTTGTTTCAAGTGTGGTGAGTATGATCACAGGATTAAAGAATGCCCTCTGTGGATGAAGAAAAGCCTAAGAAAAACGAGAGCAGTCTAAGAAGGAGTACAAGAAAGCCATGATCGCAGCAGTCTGGGGAGACTCGGATTCTGACGAGGATCAGTGCCAGGCTCAGAGCCACGAAGCAAAATTATGTCTGAATGCTGTACAGACAACTCTGAAGACGGCACTGAGCCATGACGACTCACATCTATGCTTGATGGCTAAAAGTTCGAACCCTCTTGAAGAGGAAGAAGACAGTGAGGTAAGTCTAACTTCTTTAAAACCTTCAATTCATCTTCTTTCCAAAAGTAAGCTTGTCATATTGCTTGAAAACGTAATTGATGATTGTCAAACATGAATGATAATTTTGATAACATGAAAAGGAAATAAAAAATTTGACTAGGCTAAAAATTGGATTAGAAACAGAATATAAGGAATTACTTAAGAAAATAAAACTCTGATGAAAAGGATTGACGAGAAAGACATAGAGATAAACACACTAAAACAAGAAAAGACTCTAGTTGATAATCTCGTAAATAGCTCAGTGCCAGTCACTGAGTTCGAAGCTGAAAAATCTAGTCTTGAGGAACAAATTGAAAAATTAAATCACGAGTTGAATGATCTTAAGAACTCAAGACAACAATCTAGAATTGTTCCACTAATGCTGCCTAGTGATGCAAAGATAAGAGAAGAGTTGGATAAAGTTAAAAGAGACTTAGAGACTTCCCGAAAAAGAAGTAGTGATTTAAATACCTCAGTTGAATTTTTGGAATCACAACTTTCTATTGCTCGAAGATGCACGAAAAATGGACTAATGGGATGAATGCTCTAAATTACTTAACTTGCACCACAAACAACATGAACAAACTGGATTAGGATATACTGACCAGCAACCCAGTGCCAGGCTCAGTGCCAGAACCTTCGAAAGAGACTTTCGAAAGAGAAAATACGTGGGCCTTCCTGAATATCTAATTTGCAATTTTTGTGGTAATAATGGTCATCTAATTGACGACTGCAACAAAAAGAAAAATCGAATTGCAAAGAATGTCAAACATGTTACTCAAATCTGGGTTAGGAAAGACATACTAGATGCTCAACGTAAGAAAAAGGGACCCAAGCAAATATGGGTTCCTAAACAAACAAGTAATCATGTAGAAAAAGGAAGCCCTTGAATTTATTTGTACTGAAGACCAAATAGCTGATATTTTCACTAAACCACTTGCTCGTGAAAGATTTGAAAAACTTAGATTAGCTTTGGATTGATTTCTGGTACTTAGTTGATTTATGTGCTTATTTGACCCCTTTACATGCTTAAGAGTTCGAAAGATTCTATCTACACTAAGTCAGATTTTTGATTTAATCCAAGACTCCTGAAAAGGCTATTGATGCTGTCCTGATAACTGACACTTAAGTTGCTCTAGAAAAATTCTATGAAAAACTCCAAAATATCATGTTTTCTAAAATATTCATTGATGTTGCTTTGATAAAACTAAAATATTTTCAAAATTTGTTTTTCAAAATTTTTTTTCGAAAATTATGCAAGGCATTAGAACTAGAAGGGCTTAGTGGACTCCAACCTAAAAACACCTTCCCCATCATTTCAAAATAACTGGTCCCCCTCCCTCTCATCAAACCCTAAAAAATCTCCACATTCTCTCTCCTTCCTCACCTCCAAACCCTAACCATGGGAAGGAAGACCACCAGGCGGTTCCCCAAGAAACCCACCGCCGCTGCCACTTCTTCTCCAGATCCACCGTTATCACCGCACCGCCTCTCCCAAAATCACCGACCAAAACCCCACCTCTAAAAAAAAAAAATATGCCTCCGGCTCAGAAAACTATCAAACCACAAAAACCTCCGGTCAAGAAAAATCCGGCCCAGAAAAAACCGAGAAAACTCCACCTGAAAAGAATCCGACCCCGAAATTAAAAAAAAAAAAAAAAAAAAACCCGTTCCAAAACCCGCCACAAGATCGGCTCAAGAAAAACCGTCCGCGACTTCTCCTTGCCGACCTACGCGATCTCCGACCACTTCCGCTGCTACACCTCCTGACGCCTCTCACTCTCGCAAACGGAAAGGGGTGAGTTCCGGTCAGCTTATCTCCTCTAAACAACCAGGAGTTTCGGAATATGAAAGTTCTCCAAGGGTTCTATATGGTCGGATCTTTCCCACACAGTGGTTAGGTAATTCTGTCGTTAAGTTTCTTTTAGAATCTCAGCCAAACACAAAATCCTTCGAAACTTGATTACTAAATCTATTCTTCCCAGGATTGAAAATAGAGGAGAGTGCCTAATAATGGATCAGGTACTTATATGGTTGTTAACTAACGAGATACCGATTAGCCTTCCACATCTTATATTTCACCATATGAAAAACTTGTCCATCACCCCTCTTTATTATCTGTATGGACTGTGGCTCACCAAGATATTTCATGTTGTTGATGATTATGTAATGAGTGATAATATACTGAGTCGTATGGATTTATGTGTTATGGGTGATGAGTTACTAAAAAAAGGACTGTTAGGGGTTCACGCCAAGGGAGGTGTGTGGGATGCTTAAAGATGGTGGAAGAAGTGTGTGACATGAAGAAACAGATGCACAACGACATCGCCAACCTATGTCTAAACCATAAACACTTTTCCTTTTATCCTAGTCCTACTATGTACTTTTGTCTATGCCTTGTAGTTTTTGGAAAAACATGTCGCTTTTGTTAAACTGTTTTGATGCTTTTTGGATGATTTTTTTTGGATTATTTTGGAGATTGTGAATTGGTGTTGGTTGTAGCACCAGCATCACTAGCTTAATTAGTTGAGCTATTGGATTATTTTAAACTCTTCTGATTGTGTGAATGATTTTTTTGTCTTTATGTACTTTTTGAAGAATGACAAAAGGGGGAAAAGAAGATATAATATTGACTTTGTGTCTTGATGATATCCTAGGTTGAGCTAATGTGAATTGAATATAAATGAGCATGTAGGGACAAGTGAATAATTGAAAGCTATTAATCTGATGTACGGATATTCTAAAAGGGTAAATATAATCCATGCATTGTTTGAGGGGGAACAAAATCAATATGCATACTTTAAGGGGGAACAAATGTTTATTTAACAATATTATATTCATGGTTTGTCATCATCAAAAAGGGGGAATTTGTTGTGCATGTACATGTTATGTTTTATGCACATGTTATGTTTTGATGATGAAAATTAATATAATATGTTATAGCATGAAAGTATGTAACAGTTGCAACAGATGCATGAAGAAAGAAATTGATAAACGAAGACTTTGAAGAAAAGAAGAATCAAGAATGAAGTTCGAGTTTATAATTTCTTAGAATAGTAACTTTAGATTCAAATGTAATATGCTTAGTAATATGCAATGTGCTCAATATAGAAATATAAAGTTAATATAATTATTATCTTCTTTGAGTTAAGAAAGTAAATAATTATATTAAAATTATATTTCTATATAAAAAGGAAATAAGTTTTCAAAATCAGAAATCAAAAGGGATTAGGAAAACGAGTTTTTAAAGAAAAAGATTTTCTTAAAATTGCGTGTAAAAAGGTTTTAATAAAAACAAAAGATTTTGATAAAAACATGTATTGAAAAGATTTTGATAAAAACAAGTTTTGATAAAAGATTTTATAAACCGTGTTTTTATAAAAGATTTTTTGAAAAAGATTTTGATAAAAATCGTTTTGAATAAAAACGTGTTTTTAAAAAAAGATTTTTATAAAACGAGTTTTATTAAAACATGTTTTCTGATTTTCTAAAAAGGATTTGGAAAAATAATTTTTAGATATAACAGACTTTGAGTTGAAAAAGAAAATCTAGATGGAAAACTTATCTTTGTTTGTTTAAAAGATAAAGATAGAAAAAGATAAAGTTTTATCCCTTAAATCAAGGATTAAAAGATAAAGATATTTTTAAGTGATTTTCGTCCTAACCAAGCCTATAAAAGGGAATCAGAATTCACTTTTAAATCTCACGTTTTCAGAGAGAAAAATCGAGTCTAATTAAAAAGCTGAAAACTATTTCCTTGGCACTGAGCATAGCACTGAGCGGTCAGGTTTAAGTTACTATTTCATAATTGTAATTGTCCTCTATTTGCTTGACTAAGAAGCACATCTTTGAGGATCGTTCTTTCTTGTAACTTTTACATTATAGAGAGTGTCAACACTTAGAGTTAAGTGTTGGAGTCATTACTAGGGTTAGTAGTGAGGGGAATCGTATTGTATCAAGAGTTTGATATTATAGGATTCAAAGAAATAAAAGAGTTTTTGTTTCTTGTGGACGTAGATCTCAGAGGTGAGATTGAACCACGTTATATTTGTGTCAAATCTAATATCTTTTAAGTTTTTTATTCGCAAAAACACAAATTAGAATTTTCGAGTGTTCAGCTCAGAGCCTGGCACTGAGCATGAAAGGATTTTTGCGAAAATCGATTAGATTTCACCACTCAATTCAACCCCCCCCCCCCTTCTTGAGTGTTCCCTTGGGTTCCAACAGGTTGAATCTTGAGTAGGTCGTAATTTTTTTCCTTGTTGGAACTAAGAAGTCTTCAACACGATAATTTTCTTTTACAATTTTACAAGTTTCATTGCGCTTATATTTATTCCAACAAAAACTTAGAACACAAGTTCCTATTAATATGATATTTAATCCCCTCTTGTAAGTGTTCAATCAAACTAATAAGTGGGACTTTCAGAATTTCTTTATACTTCCTCCGTTTCAAAATAGATGACACATTGTTATTAAAATGGACTTCTAGGCAAAATTTTCTAAGCATGTTTAAGTAGTATAAAGTGAGGTAGATTAATTGTAGTGGTCCCATGTGAAAGGAGGGGAAATAAAAAAACTGTTGGGGACCACATATAAAGTGAAGTAGATTAGTGTACTTAAAACAAGTTAGTAAGGGTAAAATGTTAAAAGTATAAGGCAAAAGTTACTAAATAAGGAAAAAAAACATTGTTGCATCTATTTTGAAACACCCAAAAGTAGACAATGTGGCATCTATTTTAAAACAGAGGAAGTAATTATTTTTTGTGTTGGAGTTTTCTTTTCAAATGATATAGTAGTAATAGTAGAGGTGGATAGTTAGCCAATATAGTGTAGGTTAAAGCGAGGCTAGCATAGTTAAGTGTGTGTTATGATGAATTTATACTAATGGCTTTCTAAGTCAGGTCTATATGAATTAATTTGGTCAATGATGGACCTAGATGAGCACAATCAATACCACTCATCGTCCAACTTGATTAATTAAGTTTCTTTGTCCATTATTTATTACAAATAGGTGACAAAATAATTAACTTACACAAATTGATATGGTTAAAATTGAAATGACAACTCTTAAAACTTCCAATCTAATTCTAAATTAACCCATGTTTGAGTGGACCAAGTCACTGATAACCACCTCTAATACTAATACAAACTTCTGGAATAGTAGTATTCAAATTTTGGATTTATACCAAGTAAGTGTTGGCCCAGTGGTGATGGGGACTGCTTTTGGTAGGACGGACCCGTGTTCGAATCCCCGCAACATCCTTGAGAGAAGAACAGAACCTAACCACCCCAAACTTGACCTCGATCCTGCTGTAGCTCGAAAGGTGAACCGGATGCAAACAACAACCAAAAAAAATTGGATTTATCTAACCGTAGAGTGGAGACTTATTATGAATTTGTGCAACTTTTTAGAAACAAGTAAAATGCCGGGGTAAAAACAACAATGATTATCCTTATGGGTTATCCATTCAAAACACAATCAGCAAAGGATTGGACAAACCCATTGACCCAAAAGGCAAAAGGTGTGGTGACAATTACATAATACATAGTACTGATAGTAGTATATTATATGTTAGAGGCCAAGTCATAATCAGTAGCCAATGGGTGGAATTTGCACAGGACATAAAAAAAAAAAGGTAGTGAGGACGAAGTATACAAAAAAGAATGTTGATTTTTTTTAGGTACTCGGTACTCTTCTTGTAATCTTGTAGTGGGGATAATATCAGTGATGGTGCCATAGTATGATAGTAGTGTAGTGCATTTCCCTTTCATTTTGATGTTCATATTTGACTAGACTACTAGAGCACAACTTATACTACTCGATTTACTGACAATGTGACATTCTCTTCCTGTTACTCCGACTTGTCACTTGAAAATCCGTATTTTCCTTTCCAGATTTATGGACGATGTTGAAAGTAAGCCATTTTAGTGCATGCACTCCACATGGTATACTACTTGTTTGAACGAGTCAAACTCATCTTTTCCCATTTGGTCCAATTCAATTGAATTATTTGAAAATTTAAGAAGAATGATCTGGGCCATAATACAAAATCAAACCAGGTTGTGAAGTTGTCCTTGCCCATGTCGTTCGATAGTAGGAAATAAAAAAAAGTTAGTTGATTAATCATGAGAGATTGTTGGCATAAAACTCTACTCAATTACCTAGAGACTAGAGACTTTAACCCTAATTAGGAGATTTTAACTCTAATTAATCACTAATTCTAACTCCAACCCTAACCCTAACCCTAACAATAACCAAAAACCCTAACCCTAACCACCCACCCCCACCCTCTCACCACCCATGCAGCCCTTCTCCCCCACCTTCCGCAGCCCCCCTCCCCCACCCTGGCGACTCCCCCCTCCCTACCCCCGCGCCGCCCAGCAGGCCCCTAACCCTCCCCCACCCATTCGATTTTAGAGGAAAATGCATAGCAGGAAAGGGGGAGAACAGAGCTCCAACAGCGGCGACGGAGCACTGACAAGTTTGGACAGCAGGCTCGGCTACCGCAGTAACGAAGCAGAGCATGAAACAGGAGAGGGGAATCGAGCCGAGAGGAGAGCGAAGGAAAGAGGAGTGATTGGCTCTGTGGTGGAGTTGTTGGTGTGGGTTCTTGGTGTTCAAAGGGCGGAAGTGCATCGAAGTTGGTGCGCACAATGGTGGTGTGGGGGAGCGGGGGTGGGGGGAGAAATCAAATTGGTGGGGGAGGGGGCTGGCGAGGCTGTAGGGGTGGGGGTTTGGGCTGCAGGGGGTAAGGTAGGGTGGGTGAAGAGGAAAAGTGGTGGTTGGGTGGTAGTGGGGTTATGGTTAGGGTTTGAAATTAGGGGTTAAGATTACGGTAGGATTAGAAGTTAGATGTTAGGATTTAGTTAGGTTAATTAGGACTAATTAAATTTAATGAGATTTAAGACTAACAAAGTTAACTGTCGTTAGTCATTAAGGGCATTTGAGTGTATTATTATTAAACTTAGGAGTACCTGGTGAATTTTGAAAACATAGAGGGTAACATGTGAATTTTTTGAAAACTCGGGAGTACTTGGTGAAAAAAACGTTTGTTTTAAGGCCAAGCTTGAGATTTTATTTTTTGGGTCAATTTTTCCTTTTATAATTGATGACCCTTTATTCCCCACTAGATTGCCTATGCAGAGTCATTAAGTACAAATCAATACATTTTTAAATAATAGAGTACGTGTCTTGATAAAAGTCGTAGGCCTTTGATATATATTAGTGAGATACTATTTAAGCATAATCTTATGTGTATACTCCAAAAAGAGTTGCACTGTAATATGTATTATCTCCGTTATCCAATAGTTGCACATACTTCCTCCATTTTTTATGAGGTGAGTCATGGATGATTTTTTAAGAAGGTATGAGCTACGAGCTTTTTTCATAATGCTATGGTCTATTTGGAAAGAGTGAAATGCTCGAATCTTCCAAATACCTCATCATCTTTGTCTCATCTACAAGATATGGTATGGTTCGCCGCCCCCTGGAATTATCAAAATCAATGCGGATGCATCACTTGAGGTTGATGGCTGGGTGGGGATTGGTGTTATTGCACGTAACTCTGATGGTGGGGTTTTATTTTCGGCATCACGACGCATTAAGGCCTACTGGCCTCCTGAAGTAGCCGAAGCAAAAGCTATTGGCGTGGCTGTGAGATTGGGGAAGAGGTTTGGTTGTAAAGACGTCATAATTGAGTCGGATTGTCAAGTCGTTATCAACCGTCTTTCGAAGAGGGCCATCTTCTTATCGGACCTAGATTCTGTTCTCCATGAGATCTTATCTTCTAGCATTTGTTTCTCTTATGTTACTTGGTCTCATGTTAAACGGGACGGTAATTTTGTTGCCCATCATTTAGCTAAGCTAGTTCCCTTTGGTGTTGAACAAATTTGGGAGAACCACGCTCCTATGGAAGTGGCGCCCTATGTACTTATGGACTCTTTGTCCCGAAATTAATACTAGCTTGGTTTTTTTCCCCTCAAAAAAAAAAAAATCTACAAGATATGGTGCTTTATAAGCTGGTGGATCAAGGAATATGGTGAACATTTCCCCTACAACTCAGACTATATTATTTGTAACCCTCTTGTCTCTCTTGGCATAGACATTCCCTAACAATAACTTGTTCCAAGAATTCACTGTCTTTGCCACTTGGTTGTCCTCCTTCCAAGTCTTAGCTAAAATGGAAGGTAGATGCAGCTTATAACCTCCTCTGTTATCGCTCATCCATTGGAGGTGCTCTACGTGATCATCAGGAAAATTTTCATACGCCTTTTCTTCTCTCCTATACCGCTTATGGAAATCAATTCGGCTGAGACTTTTGCCACTCATAGAACCATTGAAATGTCCATGAGTAGTGCTCAAATAAACCAGCATGATGCAACTAAAAAGCCGGAGGTCCTTGAAATCTTAATTTTATTCTGAATTTCATTCTGAACTCTCACTGTCATCTTAATCTAGTAATTACTACTCACAAAAGGCAGGGGATCAAATGGGATTGCATATTCTCTTGCTAAGCAAGCTCTTATAGGAGTAGATGTTTTTTTTTTGCTTGGGTTTAGCTTTCTAACCCTTTTCCTTTTTTGGCTTGTTGCCCTACATTAGAGATGCCAATGGATCCAGGATCCTGACCAAACCTACTTAGATCTTACTCTAATTGAAGGGTATAAGTCTTAATTTTTTGGACCCTATGAGTAACAGTAGGGTATGGGTCTTGATATTATAGGGTAAAGATCCGCTTCTCAATACCCAAACCTTACCATAGATCTGCCCAAACTAATATATATTTTTTTATTTTTTTGATTTAAAATAAATATGTATGTTTAATATATAACAGATATAACCAATTCTTCAGTCAAAATAAAACCGCCAATCCCTTACCCTAGTCGCACTCTTACAGTCTCATCAAAACAATATCTCACTCTTTTGCTATAAACTTTTTTCTTTATTCATATTTGGATGTATGAGACTTTTGGGATGTGGAAAAACTATGTGCTTGTTTGGTTGCAATGGGAATTAAATTCCTATAGAAATATTACAATTTGTGGGAAATTAATTCACTTAATTATGAAAATCCTAGAACTTAGTATAAATTGTTTGGTAGTCACAAGAGAATTTTGTAATTCATAGGAATTTATGTAGGAATTGTAAGTGACAACAGGGAGGGTATGAATAAATAAATTCCTACATTTGTGGGAATTTCAAATCCTCATTTCATTGCCCCTATTTTTCCCATTTCTTGTCAACCAAACAACTATCCAGATTTGAAAATTATGGGAATTTCTATTGACTACATAATTTCCTATATACCAAACAACCACTATGTATTCTACATATTATGATATTTTATGTGCTATTTGAGAGCTATATAAGTTGAATTACTGCTTAACAATGGAGTATGTATACACGAGAAAATATATGTAGAATTGTTTTTATATTGGACTCGTTATAAACCCTAGACCCTATACATACTCTATCATACCCTACTAGTATGGATAAGGGTCCTAAAATTTTTACCTTATGGTTACGGGTCTACATTCAAAATCAGGGTATGGCTAAGGGTATAACCAGACCCTACCTATTGACATCCCTACCTTTCGTCATCGTGTGTAAAAAGGCTACAATGCCTCCATGAAATCTTTGGTAGCTTTTAATTAATAAAACCATCCCATTTATAAAAAAAAAGTTTGAAATGATAAATATCTCCCCAAAATAATATTAAATCATCCCGATCCCACCAAATATTTTCAACTTTACCCTTCTCTTTTTTTCTTTTCTTTTCTCAAACCACCACCTCCATCCCCACAGCCACCCTATCCACCACCCACCACCCACCACTAGGCCCTCACCCCACCCTCCTTCACCCCCACCAGCACCCCCGCCCCAACCCTTGCAACCACCACGAGCAAGATGCAAAATCCAAAAAAAAATGGGGAGATCCATCGCAAAAATGTCTGCCTGGATGTTTTCGCGGCGGATGCCCCCCATTTTTTTGGTTGCGTTGGTGGTTGTGCGAGGTTTAGTTGGTGGTGTGCGTGGCTTTGGTTGTGGTTTGCGTGGTTTCGATGGTGGTTGTGGGATGGACGTGGTGGTTGTGGAAAATAAAAGAAAGAAAGGGAAGGTTAAAGTTGGAAATGTTTGGTGGGACTAGAGCGATTTTAACAAATTTATGGACGATGTTTAACAATCCTCAATAGTTATGGTCTCATGGACGATTTGTATTACTTACCAACATTTCTATTTTGAGTGGTAATTTTTTATACAAAGAAAGTCTTATTTTACTATTTTTCACCTTATTAGTCCTTGTCTAAACTTCTTTTAACTTCTGAAATTATTTTTACTTATAAAGATTCAAAATAAGTTGAACAGTTAATGACCAATCTTGCAAAAAAATTTATATTCCTTATTTTAAGTTGATTCTAGTTCAGTTCAATTTCTCGCAATTTAGTTTAATTTAGTTTAGTTTATCTCAATCCAAAAGAATTGAGTCTTATTTCTATGTTTCTATTGTAAGACCTTGTTCTTTTGTACTTATTTTCATTTCAATTCAGTTAGTTCAATTCAGCTCAATTCAATTCAGTTGAGTCCAATCAGTCTAAAATAACATGAAATACTACCTCTGTTTTTATTTAGTTGTAACAATTTCTACTTTTAGGTGTTTTTTATTAGTTGCAACATTTCCCTTTTTAGGAAAGCTTTTGGGATAATTTGACTATATTACCCTTACTTCACCTACTCTCCCCATTTAATTACAGTACTAATAGCAGGAGCAAGTGGGTCAATTATACTCTCTTTTCTCATTTTTTAAAGTTTGTGTAAAGAGGATATGGCGTTAAGGGTGTGGGTGGAGGATTTGCCATTGGTAGTTTGTAGTGCTGTAATGGAAGACAAGTTTCGTATTTAATAATAGGGAAAAGCTATATGCAACCCTAAGGGCTATATATAAGAAGCTAAAAATGGAAATAAGTTGCATTAATTGATCATTTATTACATCGGTTGATGTAAAACTTTTCCATAAATTCACAACTTATTTCCATTTTAAGTAGTGTATTTATGTCTTATATACAACCCTAAGGGCTGCATATAGCATAATCTTTAATAATATCATTCCTTTCTTCGGTCAAAAAAAAAAAAATTGTGCAAAAAGATGAATGTTACAACTAAATAAAAACAGAGGTAGTATTAGAAAACGAATATGTTATTTTCTTTTTCTATGTGTTTATTTAGGTTGGGACTTGGGACCCCAACTTGGGGGGAGACAAGAGGGCGAGATATAGAGACTGGAGAGTAAAGATGTAAGAGGATGAAGGAGCTAGAGAGAGTCAACCCCGGGAACATACGGTGGGCTCGAGAATGACAGACACAATGTGTTAAGAGGCAGTGACATTATTAACATATTTCTTGGGACTACTCATTCCTCCTCTATGTCTATTGTCTATGATATGAAAAATATTTTGAATAAAAAACTGATGCTTTTCCCAATGTAATACTATTGATATGGTACCACCACCACTCCAGACACCTTCCATATTTTGTCTCAACTCTTACTTGGCGTGCGATCTACAATTTTGCAATTTGCATATGCCCTAACCTTCATACACCACTAGCATTTGGGTACCATTTATCAGAATTACTCTGATAATTTTCCACATTGCTTTTCTACTATTCCCACCTCTTTTCTAATTTGGGTCCATCCTAATATCCCTAATTGAATTTATAGCCTGTGGTACAATGAAGTCATCACATAAAATCTACTCGTGCTATTGTCTTATATAGCATTGATTTTCTAGGCATTGTTTTCTCTCCATTACAAAAAATATCTCATCTTTATTCGTTCTATTTACAAGGAATAAATGATTTCTAATTTTAATGGGCCTTTTCTTATATATATTCAGCTAACAGAACACGATTATTCTGTTAATTGGTACAACTCTGAAAATGAAGGCCCATGAAATCTCAATTTCATATCAAATTACATCGGTCGGAGTATAATCAGTGGCAATGTGGGTTCAATCCTACATAAAGGGAGAGGTTCGAATGGTGTGGCTGATGCAATGGCAAAGAGAGGCCTTCAAAGATCTGACGAATTCCTTGCTTGGCTGTAAACTCTTGCTGCCGACGTATTATTTTTGCAACGATCTTTAGCAGACACCAATTATGTTTTCAATGTTATTTTAGTAGGTTCTGTGAACTAGATCTTGGGCTCAATGAGGTCAGTGCCCAAAATTCTCACGAGATTCTCCCCCCTTTCTTATTTTCTTTTTTTTAACCCTAATTTTTTTACTTAAACAAAAAAAAGCATGTGCTTTCATTTTCTCTTTCCTAACTTGAACAAAAAGACTTTCTTCCTCAAATTCCCTCTTACTTACCCAAATTTCATCTTTCTTCCCAAATGAATCCTAAATTCTAAAAGAGTAAAATTCGCATAACAACAATGAACTCAGTTTCATCTTCAAGTTTCAAAAAGAATCAAATGGAAAGAATATGTGGATGCCTTTACGTTCATTTCGAGACAATTTTGGGTTTCACGAGAAATGAACAAATATGGTGTTCACATGCTTTTTGAGACAATGCAAATTGTGCCAAGCACCCGCGCAACGCTATAAGTCACGTCGATACTCCCATAAATGTTTTGGGAGAAAATATGACCAGGCCTGGAGAAGTCCCAAAATGTCGCAAAAATAGCCAAAATTGAAGGTTATTATACACACTTTCGGACTTTTTCGGGGCCCGAGTTCCGAATGCCGCAAGATGCCTCCTAGAGATATAGGTGGTCATTGGAAAAGAGTCATGTGACTTGAAACGAATATGTAGATGTCTTTACAATCATTTCGAGATAATTTTGGGTTTAACGAGAAATAAACAAATGGGGTGTTCAGAGACCAATCGAGGCAATGCAAATTGTGCCAAGCATCCAAGTAACGATACAAGTCACGTCGGCACACCTAGGAATGTTTCGGAGAAAATATGACCAGGCCCGGAAAAGTAAAAAAAAAGTCCCAAAAACAGCCAAAATTGAAGGTTATTATACACACTTTTGGATTTTCCCAGGCCCGAACTTCGAACGCCACGGGATGCCTCCTAAGGACATGAAAGGTTATTGAAATGGAGCCATGTGACTTGGAACGAATAGATGAATGTATTTACGTTCATTTCGAGGCAGTTTTAGATTTCACGAGAAATGAACAAATGGGGTGTTTAGAGGCTTCTCGAGGCACCACAAATGGTGTCAAGCACCCGTGTAATAGTATAAGTCACGTCGGTACTCCCAAGAATGTTTCGAGAAAAAATATGACCAGACCCGCAGAAGTCCAAAAATGTCCCAAAAAATAGCCAAAATTGAAGGTTAATACACGCTTTCGGACTCTCTCGAGGTCCAAGCTCCGAACTCCACGGTATGCCTCCTAAGGGACATGGTAGGTCATTGGAAATGAGTCATGTGGCTTGGAACAAATATATGGATGTTTTTACGTTCATTTCAAGACAATTTTAGGTTTCACGAGAAATGAACAAACGGGATGTTTAGAGGCTTTTCAAGGCAATGCAAATAGTGCCAAGAACAAACGCACCGTTACAAGTCACGTCGGTTTTCCTAGGAACGTTTCGGAAAAAATATGACGAGGTCCGGAAAAGTCTAAAAATATCCCAAAAAAACCAAAATGAAAGGTTATAATATACGCATTCGAAGTTTCGCAGGGCCCGAGCGACGGACACCACGGGATGCCTTCCAGGATCATGGGAGGTCATCGGAAAACGGTCATGTGGCTTGGAACGAATATATGGATGCCTTTACATTCGTTTCAACACAATTTTGGGTTTCACGAGAAATGAACAAATGGGGTGTTTAGAGGGTTTTTGAGGCAATGCAAATGGTGCAAAGCACACGCGCAACGTTACAAGTCACGTCGGCACTCCTAGGAATGTATCGGGAGAAAATATGACCAGGCCCGGAGAAGTCCAAAAATGTCCCAAAAACAGCCAAAATTGAAGGTTATAATACACGCTTTCAGACCTTCTCGAGGCCCGAGCTCCGAATGCCACGGGATGCCTCCTAGGGCTATGGGAGGTGATTGGAAAGGAGTGATATGGATTGAAACGAATATATGGATGCTTTTACGTTCATTTAGAGGAAATTTTAGGTTTCTCGATAAATGAACAAATGAGATGTTTAGAGGCTTTTCGAGGCAACACAAATGGTGTCAAGCACCCGCGCAAATTATAAGTCACGTCGGCCTTCCTAGGAATGTTTTCAGGAGAAAACATAATCAGGCCCAGGAAAAGTTCAAAAATATCCCAAAAAACATCCAAAATTAAAGGCTAATACACGTTTTCAAACTTTCTTGGGACCCGAACTCCAAACGCCACAAGATGCCTCCTAGAACATGGTAGGTCATTGGAAAGGAGTCATGTGGCTTGGAACGAATATATGTATGTTTTTACGTTCATTTCGATGCAATTTTAGGTTTCACGAGAAATGAACAAATAGGGTGTTTAGAGGTTTTTCGAGGCAATGCAACTTGTGCCAAGGACCTGCGCAAAGTTATAAGTCATGTCGGCACTCTTATAAATGTTTCGCGAGAAAAATAACCAGGCCTAGGAAAAGTTCAAAAATGGCCCAAAAAACAGCCAAAATTGAAGGTTATAATACACGCTTTTGGACTTTCCCGAGTTTTGAGCACCTAACACCACGGGATGCCTCCTAGCGACATAGTAGGTCATTGAAAAGGAGTCATGTGGCTTGGAACGAATATATGGATGTCTTTACGTTCATTTCGAAACAATTTTGGGTTTCACGAGAAATGAACAAATGGGTGTTCAGAGGCTTTTCGAGGCAATGCCAATGGTGCCAAACACGCGTGCAACGTTAAAAGTCACGTCGGCACTCCTAGGAGTGTTTTGGGAGAAGATATGACCAGGCCCGGAGAATATATGTATGCGTTTACGTTGCGAGGTAATTTTGGGTTTCACGAGAAATGAACAAATGGGGGTGCTTAGAGGTTTTTTGAGGCAACACAAATGGTGCCAAGTACCCGTGCAACGTCACAAGTCACGTCGACAATCCTAGAAATGTTTCGGGAGAAAATATGACCAGGCTCGGAGAAGTCCAAAAATGTCCCAAAAAACAACCAAATTGAAGGTTATAAGTACTAAAAACTAAAGGTAACCCAATCTGATGAAAATTTAGCCGAACTAATACTACCGTGATTCCTTTTCTATTAGAACAATGTGTTTGGACACATTTTTTAAGGATTGGGAACAAATTAGTAGTTAGCGTAAAAGTAACTCTTTAATTAACTAGAGTAGGAGATAAATCATCCTTAGAAAATAAAAGCAGTTTTATAAGGCAAAGTGCGTATTTAATGAATGATGGTTTCAATAAGCTAAAATAAGGGCAATATTGTCAATTAAGGTTGCTTTTTATACCAAAATTGGAATTGTTGCAATAGATGTGAAACCTACCCAAAATAGTAATTATTGTAATATATAAAGAACGGAGGAAGTATATTGTAACCTCGTCTCATGTACAAATCTATAATATGTAAAATTATGTGTGTTATAGGAGCTTTAGTGCTTTACCATTTAATACTACCATACATCATCTATTCTAAAATAAGCAAAATGTTGATGGAGATAGGAACAAAATATATCGTGGCTTATGTACAAAAAGAGTTGGTCTTAGAAAAGACCGTCTAAATTTAATTTAAAATTAGACTTTTTTTGTAAGATGAAGGGGACTCACTTAAGGTGGGGATATGGAAAATTACTCAAATGAGTCCTATGAGGTTTGATCCCTATACCCCAGGGACAACAGATGGGAAACGATACCACAACTCCACCACCTTAACCTCAATTAGGCAACTATTCAAGTTCAATATTAAGAAGAGAACATACCACTTTTTGAATACAGTGAATAGTTTAAGCTATGTCGATTAACAAAAGTAAAATTAACTTCCAACAAGATTTGAACTCGTGACCTCTTTCTATTATAACATAACACAATTACCATCTCAACCAACTTATAATCATACTTTAAATGTCCACATTATTATATAGGTATCTTTTAAATGTTGAGTTTTCCTTAATATATTTTAGTGGGAAGGGGAAAAAAACATATCAACTTCGGAAACACAATAACAACCGGGACAATGCCTCGGCCCCAATACTAGCTAGTTTATTTTTAAATTGGGGAATATAGTATCATATACTCCCTTCGTTCTCTATTAATTTACCCCTATTCCTTTTAAGGATGTCCCTTATTAGTTTACCCCTTTCATTTTTTGCTATTTTTGGAATGGGACCACAAACTTTTCATCACACATATATTCAACTTTAAGTATAAATAATATTTTCTCTCTCTTTGTATACCCCACAATACTATTCCTCCTAAAACTCTGTGTAAAAGAAAGGAGTAAACTAATAGAGGACGGATGGAGTATTAGATGTAGACTCATATGTCACGTGTGATGGGCCATCAACTGGGAAGATGTATACTTCTTCCATCATCAACCGGGAGGATGTATACTTCATATAAGAGGTGGACCATTTTGTTGTTCTCTAGATTTTTATAGATAATAATTGTGAACATGTACGTATTTCTGATATTTGAACCATCGCATTCTATACATGGAACTTTTTTCTGCCCATAATTTTAGTTGAGTCGACTTCAATTTAATTTAAGTACTTTCCTCTCATTGTTTTAGGTCAGTTGAACTTTTCGCGGCTCGATTCAATTCACTTCAACCAAAAGAACATGGTTATAGTTCTCTGTTTGTTTCTTTTTTTTTTTTTTTTGATAATTTCCTTTGTTTGTTTCTTAATTATGCTTTTTTTTTATGTCTTACTATTATAAGGTGTATATGTGAACTTTTTATTTATTCTATGTTGTATCTGATTACTATTAATTAAGTCAATATTAAGTTTTTGGTTCATTCTCTTATTTTCAGTTGTTTAGACTTACATAAATTAGGTGGAAAAATTTCCTACAAAAAACTTACAATTTACTAAACTGCTCCACTTTGTAAAGCCGAAAAAATTGCTCCCTCCTAAGATAAGTCTAAAAAGTAGAAAATGAAAATAAGAAATTAAAGGTTGACTTAACAGAGATAATTGAATGATCTGAACCTCCAGTGGAGGTTCCGATTTTTTTATTTTCTTATTGCACATTTTTCTTTGTAACTTTGGACTTTAAGTTTATGAAATGAATTGATATGATTGATACTCTATATATTTAGAAACAAACAACCTACTAAATCTAACCGTTTAACTTTACATTCACCTCATTCACTTTCTTAAACCCTTTTCCATTCCGATTAGTGAACCAAACGCCTTGCTTTTCTCCAAAGTATTATGGTATTGCTTTCATACTAGCTAGCAGAGCATGCTGACATGAGACCTCAAGAGCTTAGCCACCCTGCTACAACCACTCAATGATTGTGTCGCTATATAGCTATCATACCACTAACGCTAGATGATGTTTCGTGAGCTTTTTTCATGTATTCTTCGCTTGTTCCATGAACTTGTCTTGGCAACCAACCGTTTGAGTCTCTTAGGGGACTCAAACGGGGGTAATTTGGTTATTTTATGTGTTGGAAGATTTCACGTGCGTGTGGCTGACATTTGCTTGGTACCAATGCTAGATTATAATGGTACCATTTTCCGAAAATATTGATACCTTGGTACCAGTTCTGATAACAATTTGATACCAATGTCAGGTTATAATGGTACAATTGTGTTTTATTTTGGGTGTTTGAGTCTTTTTTGGACTCAAACCGTTGGTTACCAAGCCTTTCTCCTTGTTCCATATGTTAAACCACCCTATTATGCATTCTATATGCCGACAATGCCTTTTTCCTAAACAGTATTGATTTACCATATGAAAAAGGTTATCCTATCATTCCTATATACGGAATTAGAAGAATGTCACAACAATTAAAACATAGTAAGTATATTCTATTAGTTGAGTTGGAATTCACTGAACATCGATCTCTATTTCTACTACCTACTCTATTTTACACTCTAAATAGATACAGTAATTTTTTTCCATTGATTAATAGTTTGACACCGTCGTCGAATGTAATACTATATGACTTTCTTTACCTGCATATCCCAGAAAAGTTGTATGACTTAACGACTCAAAATTATCATTTCATGAATTTTCTTTGTTCTTTCTTCGTATATATTCCCATTGTTCTTTCTAATTTTGTACTCCACGCAAGCATAATATTGCACCATAATTGGGAGTCTTATACAATAACATCCTAAAACTTTGTTCCAGCGGTCAAGTTGTATCAATTACTCCCTGTTGTTTTTTTTACATCGAAAAAGCGTGCATTAATTAAACAAAGAAGTACATCTTATTGCTAATACAACCAAATAGAAAACAAAGAAAATCTAAAGGAGCTTTATGAGCTCTTACATTCCCTAAAAAACAAAAACAAGCAAACCGACAGAGAGTCGATCGCCTATTAAGGAGGGCGTCGCTGGTTGATGATTATGCTGGTGGAATCGAAATTCAGATGACTGATGGAAGTGGTAGGAGAAGCGAGTGTCGTTCATGATATGAATAACAAACAACCAAAGGCAATAATTGCATCTCGCCGCATGAGCAATCCCAACGAACTTCTGACGCTTGGGATTCTTAGCTCATGATTTGATGAAGAGTTACGTTCCTAGGTGACTCATGACTCTCTCTCTCTCTCTCGAGAGAGAGAGAGAGAGAGAGAGACTCGAGAGAGAGAGAGAGAGTAAGAGTATTTCATGTTTCTCCGTAGGGTAGGAGAAATGGGGCATGCTGAAATCCACCAGATAAAACTGGAGTGCCACCTGCAAATTTGAAATTTTCAAGGCAAAGACTATAAAGTCATTGCCAAGCGAAAAGGAGAGCTAAACATGGTGAGCTCTCGAACACACCTCCGATTTCGAAAACCGAAAACACAAAGTCCAACCATGAACATCGATTATCGCCTTGACCACACTTATATTTCACTTCCTAATGATTCACTCGTGCCTGCATCAAAGATTTCAAAAAAAAACTACAGTACGACGACGACAATATTACAGCACCATCCCTTATCCAACTGGCAACCACTTTTCAATTGTCATAACCAACAACATACTATAGCCTTAGCAACTCTGCAGAACGAACTTACGCTAACTATAAGACTAATCACACATATATCTTGCGAAACAAACCACCAACCTTAGAACTAACATGGCAAAGGAGGACCCAACAAACAGGGGGAAAGGAAAAAGGAAGCCTAAGGACGGAGGGTGGGGGGAATGGATGTACGAGAAACAAAAAAAAAATCCACAAAAAGAAACACAACTGGAGAACTTGAACAGGGGATGATGTGGGACGCGATTGAAAACCTAGAACAGGGGGGGAAAGGGAAGTGGAAGCCCAACTAACTAGCATACCCAGGGGAAGGGAAAGCCCGACGAACTAACATAGGGGAGGGGGAAGGGATGCCCAACGAAGTGAGGGGGGGAGGGATGCCCAATAGACACGACGGAGGAGGCTGGAGTTGGAAGCCAACTCGCAGGCGACAGGAGCCGAACCACACAGCAACGATCAAAAAACTTCAAACGGGTAAGACACCTAAAACTTAATACGATAAAGCTAAAAAACGATAAAACTGAAGGGTTAGGGGGCTCGATGACCATCGTGCCCAAGCGGCTCAGGCGGTCGGCGAGCCCCTGGAGTTGGAGTTGTTGTGCTGAATTTGGCGCTTGGAAAGGATTTCTTGGTAGAGAGAAGAAAAATGGCTAGGGTTGCACATGTGTTTTACGAAGTGGTGATTACTCTCTGTTTCACTATATCCCATTTCAACTTTTTTTTACAATATACATCATCTGTTTCTAAATAAGTGACACATTTACATAGTGTTTAATATTCACAGTTTAAACTTTAATTAGCTTTGGTGATTTACATTTTAGGAAAAACATAGTCATGTGGGATCTTGTTAGATTCGTCTGAATGTGAATTTTTTTAATATCAACTTTTTATAATTTTTACTTATTGATAATTGAAGATATTAATGGTTAAAATAATGCATTGCCAAACGTGAAAACAAGAAGTGTTGCACTTATTTAGGAGCGGATGAAGTATATAATTTTTACAATACAAATGGAATATTAAATGTCATCTAATATTATTACAATAAGATTGTAAGTTGGTTTGCATTACTGATATAATAATATTTAGTGATAATTTTTCATTAAATGTAAACGTAAATAAACTAATTGAATTACTAATAGGGAAAAGCTATATGCAGCCCTAAGGGCTGTGTATAAGAAACTTAAAATGAAAATAAGTTGCATTAATTGATTATTTATTACATCGGTTGATGCAAAATTTTTCCATAAATTCACAACTTATTTCCATTTTAAATAGTGTATTTATATCTTATATGCAACCCTAAGGGCTGCATATAGCATAACCCTTATTAATATATGTAGAAGTGATTTAACATGTCTTATACTTATTTAGGAAAGGATGAGATAATATGGGTAGTAACAAACTGTGTTTGGATCCTCTAAAATAACTCTACAAGTTAGAGTTTGAGCAAATATCAACTATTGTATAAAAAAACAATGGCTCGTATATTTTCTTTCCAAAATCCCTCCTATTTTATCTCATCAAAATCCACCCCTAAATCTTTTCCTTCCACCAATATAAGTTATTGATTTTAAAATCTGAACTCGTAGTAACTAATAAGGAATAAACAAACAAAATAAGAAGTCAATTATACCTTTTTTTACGGGGAGGTCAATTATACTTGAAAACGTACGTACGATTATTGATTTTGTTTGTGTTTGGAGGGGAAAACCGTACAGTGAAATACTAGTACGTGTTACAGGGAAATGCAAAGCTGCAATGTCACAGTGACTAGTAGCTTTTAACTTTCAATTAGTAATAAAAGTCAACACAAATTGTTGAAGTTGATGTCTTTTAGGGTGCGTTCTGCTCAACTTAAAAAATTAAGTTTCAGTTCAGATAAAGTTTAATAAGGACAATAAATTCCAATCAGGTGCAATAAGTTCCAATCAGGTCTAATAAGGTCCAATAACTTCCAATCAGGTCTAATAAGGTCCAATAAGGTCCAAATAGTCAATGTTTAATTAACATTTGTATTATTGTCCATTATTTTATTATTCATAACTTCATATCACTATTAGCTTATTATGTTATTATTAGAATTTTAATTAAAGTACCACAATGATTATATAGTATTATACTTGTATTAGTGTCTATTATTTTATTATTTATTTGTATTATGTCTATTATTTTATTATTCATATTACTATTAGCTTATTATGTTATTATTAGAATTTTTTATTAAAGTACCACAATGTATAGTATTATACTTGTATTATTGTCTATTATTTGATTATTAATATTGCTATTAAATAATATTATAATCATGGTCAAATAATCAAGGTTAATAAATAAGAATAATAATTATTATAATTATAATATTTTGCAATTCATCTTTAAATAACTAGAGATAACGTGTTTTCATTACTAATAACAATAAAAGATATAAATGTTATCAATTGATTGCTTCATTATCACCATTGGAGTATCTTTCTTCATCTTCTACATCATCTCCTTTCAATCAATACGTTTTCTTCACCAACATCCAACCATGTTTCATCTGCAATTTTCGCCCGAGTTATCTCCATATTCTTTGTTCTCATCTTGTCAGTCAAATTTAAATCAGCAAAATTGATGGGTGATTATGATTGATGACTTCGTGTTTGTGTCTCTAATGGAGTATTGGAGAAAAACAAAAAAAAAAAAAAAAACAGAAGGAAGAAAGGAGAAGAAAGGAGAATAAATGAATGAAGCAATGTCATGCAAAGCTACGGTGATTTTGACCTTTTTTTTTTCTCTTTCTTTTTGTTTTCTTTTTTTTCTATTGCATTCACATAAATGAAAGGAAAAGAAAGGAGAAGAAATGAAGGAAGGAGTTAATGCTATCTACTTACCTTCACATCAATGAAAGTGAAGTGAGAATTTTTTATATGTGCCAATTTTGACTTGTTATTAGCAATAAATGTTAATTAATTTTTGATTTTCTACTAGTGTTTTATAAAATCAAAACAAGACTATTAGATATATTAGTGGTGAAAGTTATGTATAGGCAAATATATAAATAGTAAATTTTTTTGTTAAATTAATTATCATAAGAGATAATTAATAATCATTATTTTTTAAAGGACGAATTATAATACTTATTACTCCATAAAAAAATTTGAGGGGTAGTATTTACATTAGTGGTAATATTTATGTTATTCATGGTCAATGTTTTTGTCTAATAAGGTCAAATAAGTTTCAATCAGGTCCAATAAGGTCTAATAAGTTTCAATCAGGTCCAATAAGGTCTAATAAGTTTCAATCAGGGCCAATAAGGTCTAATAAGTTTCAATAAGGTCAATAAATTCCAATAAGTTCTAATCAGGTTCAATCAGGTCCAATAAGTTGAATCAGGTCTAACCAGGTTTAATAAGTTCCAATAAGTTCAGTTCAGATATTCCAAGAACTTATTAAATGCACGATATTCAATAAGTTCAGGTTCAATAAGTTCAGGTTCAATAAGTTCAGTTCAAATATTCCAAGAACTTTTAATAAACCTCCATTTAGGGTGCGTTCTGTTCAACTTAAAAAATTAAGTTTCAGGTCCAATAAGTTCAGATAAGTTGCAATAAGGTCTAATAAGTGCAATAAGTTCCAATAAGGTCTAATAAGGTCCAATAAGTTCCAATCAGGTGCAATAAGTTCCAATCAGGTGCAATAAGTTCCAATCAGGTCTAATAAGGTCCAATAAGTTCCAATCAGGTCTAATAAGGTCCAATAAGGTCCAAATAGTCAATGTTTAATAAACATTTGTATTATTGTCCACTATTTTGTTATTCATAATTTCATATCACTATTAGCGGATTATGTTATTATTAGAATTTTAATTAAAGTACCACAATGATTATATAGTATTATACTTGTATTAGTATCTATTATTTTATTATTTATTTGTATTATGTCTATTATTTTATTATTTATTTGTATTATGTCTATTATTTTATTATTCATATTACTATTAGCTAATTATGTTATTATTAGAATTTTTTATTAAAGTACCACAATGTATAGTATTATACTTGTATTATTGTCTATTATTTGATTATTCATATTGCTATTGAATAATATTATAATCATGGTCAAATAATTAAGGTTAACAATAATAATAATTATAATAATTATAATTACAAATATAGGTGTTGAAGCTATTGTGTTGAGAAGAAAAGAGAAGAAATCTGAGAGGTGTTGAAGCTACTGTGACTTTGAACATTTTTTTCTCTTTCTTCTAGTAACATTCAAATAAATGAAAGGTGAAGAAAGCTGAAGAAATGAATGAAGGAGTTGTTGTTATTAGCAATAAATGTTCAGCTTATTTTCATTGATTAGGAAAAGGAGAATCAGGCCCATAATCAAGCCATTTACAATGAAAGTTCACTGCCTTTTGCTCAGCTTAGATTAGTAACTACTACTCCCCGTTTCATTTTAATCTACCCACTTACATTTTTCACGCATGCCAATGTAAAACTTTAAGGACATATATCTTTAGTTTTGTATTTATAAAAATTATAAAAAGTACATATTAATAAAATACATACTAAGACGAATCTGACAAGATCCCACATGACTATGTTTTTATTCACGTATAAATCACAAATGAGGGTCAAAGTGCAATTTGTGAATAGTGTAAAATGTCAAAGTGTGTAGATTAATATGAAACTGAGGGAGTAGTATTTTATAAAATTAATTTTTTGATTTTCTACTAGTGTTTTATAAAATTAAAACAACACTATTAGATATATTAGTGATGAAAGTTATGTATAGGCAAATATATAAATAGTAATTTTTTTGTTAAATTAATTATCATAAGAGATAATTAATAATCATTATTTTTTGAAAGGACGAATTATAATAATTATTATTCCATAAAAAATTTTGAGGGGTAGTATTTACGTTAGTGGTAATATTTATGTTATTCATGGTCAATGTTTTTGTCTAATAAGGTCAAATAAGTTTCAATCAGGTTCAATAAGGTCTAATAAGTTTCAATCAGGTCCAATAAGGTCTAATAAGTTTCAATCAGGGTCAATAAGTTTCAATCAGGTCCAATAAGGTCAATCAGGTTCAATCAGGTCCAATAAGTTCCAATCAGGTTCAATCAGGTTCAATCAGGTCCAATAAGTTGAATCAGGTCCAATCAGGTTTAATAAGTTCCAATAAGTTCAGTTCAGGTTCAATAAGTTCAGTTCAGATAAGTTCCAATAAGTTCAGGTCCAATAAGTTGAATAGAACGCACCCTTACTTAGCACGATATTCCAAGAATATTTTTGTTGTTCCAAAAATCATAAATTTTCAAAAAATTTCTTGTTAAATGCATATTTATAATTCAAAACCCACTATCTTAATTCAAGTGGAAAACGAGAAATGAGAACATCTTTTTAGAACGGAGGGACTAGTAGGTCAAGTAAAATTTTGCTAACCAACTAACCCATCAAACGGTAAAACTGGCAAACAGCCAAACAGCCAAACAGGTTATCTCATAAAAGCAGGAATGAAAGTAATATAACTATAAGGACACGGTAGTTATGATATAACTATAAGGACACGGTAGTTATGTAACACATACTATACTACTGTAATCTATATTCATTTTATTTTTGATGGGGGTACTTTATATTCATATAAATTACCATTGTGCAAATAAAGATCACTCCTAAAATAAAACACTAATGTAAGTTTGAGTTTCACTGTACCCAAAATGGTCCCCCAAAGAAAAGTTACCTGATCGAGCCACACTAATAATAATGGAAGATTCAACTAGTAATTGGAATTGATGGATTATTCTTATCCATGTAATCCTTTCTGTCTCATATAGGTGTACTGTTTAACTTAGTTGGCCATCCTTAGTGCTGGGCGGTGAGTAAAATCTAAAGTTGATTATCAAGGTAGTTATAACTTAAAAACATACAAAGGTCATGAGAGGTGAAATAAAGCCTTAATTCAAGGAGAAACAAACCTACTCCTAGCAGAGAATGACAATGTATGTATCAATTGATGCAGTAGCCATCCTTTCAAGAGTCATTGCACGGCATTAGACATTAGTGTCTCCGTTGGAACAAGGAACCAAAGTGTGCCAAGATAAGCAAACAAGAGTTGGTTAGATGATAAACGCGCCTATACAAAAAGACCATCGTTTTCAATAGAGTCTAATTACATAAAATCTTGGTCGTTACGTAGGGTATTCCCTTAAAATCAAACTAATTTGAAATATATAGGTGGAGTGGTCCACCAATAATTTATATGTTACTTATTCTTTATATTTTCGACGCTAGACAAACGCACATGTTGAATTTTCTTTTTATTGTTAGTTTATAAAGTACTAAAACTATTTCAATCTTGTTCATGATCGGCTTAACATAAATTTCATCACTCTATACATAATGCAACAACAAAACAAATGTGGTATAGCGAGAAGGAGAATATAGCTTGTTTCATAAAATCCTAACACTATGAAAGCAGTTAGTTTGTCAGATAATCTACTATGTCTTTCTATTATGACTTCTGATTAATTGGTTAGGACAAGACAAGTTGTAATAGAAGTATTAATTTAAATGCCTTAGCTTGAGATATCTCTTTGATTTTTCAACAAGATGAGGCACACTCTATATAACTCTAAAATCTAGAGCAAGAGAAGTAAAAAATAGGAATTAAACTTCTCTATATCCTTATTAATATAGTGAGCTAATCTCCCACTAAGAACATGCTTACATGCTATCATGGTTTACTAAGGATCTTATCTCATTTTCTTTAGTATTCTTATGGAATTGGTGACCGTATTATTCATTCTCAATCCTTTTTTTCTTTACTTCTATGTCCAAACGACGAGACTAGATCTAGAATCTTCGAGGTGGAACCGAAAATAAAGAGGGGGGAGGGGGGGAAGCTCGACGGCGGCCGTGAGGGCACGGAGGCGACTCGGGCGGTCGCCGAGCCCTAGGGTTTGACGGTTGAGGAAAGGCCCTTGGTTTCGCCTAGGGTTTCGTTTCTCTCTGTTTTTCTTTCGCTAATTTTAATTATTTTTGATAGAGTATAAAATTATAACCGGGGCCTCAAACATTAGTTTAAACGTTTAGTTGAGCTGATCCTTTGAAATGATCTCAGAGCCAGTGTAACATAAAGGTCACGGGTTCAAATCTCATCCACCCCTCCTCTCAAAAGTGGAATATTTGGCGTCAACTATGATGACAGCCTGTGCTGCATCCACACTTCAAATTTAATGGGATCTTGTATGAAGGAATGTGATAGATTATAAAATTATAACCGGGGCCTCACCATCTGCATCCATATTTCAAATCTAATAGGCTCTTGCGTGAGGGTGTGTGATAGATAAAAGTATGAAATTTTATACTCTCTATCAGTTTTTTTTTTCTTTCTCGAATATAGAAAATATTCATAATCAATACATTCATCTGAACACTCTTCCTCTTACTCAAGATCTTGCAAGTGTGTTACATACATACATCATGCTCAAGTTCCAACTAGTTCATGTAAAATCCAATGGTGAAGCTTTTAGTGATCGGAAGAGATGCATTATTTGCAATTCCTCTCTCTGGCTAAGAATAAACTCGGATTTGTTGCTAGAGTTGTTCTTAAACTTGAAAGTACTAATTCTCCACTTGAACTCTCTCAGTTCCCATTTATTCTTCTTATTTACGGACTTTTTTTTGTCTAAAAACAACTTCATATAGGAAGAATTAAAAGTTATGGAGGCAGTAGTAAATAGTAATAGATACAAATGCAATTGTAGTACCACTGTCCACTGCTCCCAATAGCTTTTTTGAGCTTCAGCCATCGATGCAACATTGGTTTTTTTCTTCTTATTATTTCTTCAAAAGCCTCTAACAAATCTTTTTCTACATATCTCAGGCATCTCAGCTTGTCGAACCACGCACGTCATTGTTCAAAGACTGAATGAGCGCAACAAGGTTGAAGTTAAGCAGAATAAGGAGTTGCATGCTCTTATTCTTTGGAGGTTGTTTCTCTTCCTAAAGGTAAAAAGTCTACAGGTTGTAAAGTTGTCTGTAAAATCAAGATATGAGATTAGACGGCAAAGCCATTAAAACAAGATTAGCTAACAAGGAAATTGTACAAAAAGTATGAAATTGACTCTGAAGAGACATTTTTTTTCCCCTATTGTCAAGATGTCTGGAGTCAGATATTTAGTTGCCTAGCACCTAACAGCTTAGCAGGAAGCCTATCTTTTAAAAGTGCGTCTTAAGTTTATATATATCTATCATATAAGTCAAGGACGGAGTAATGGTGTCTCCCTTGAAGTTTTCTTAATTGTCCCTCCATAATACAAATATTATATTCCAAATTTTCGCACACGCTTCTAATAGTCAATGGAAACCAATTCAATGCATAAACTTGTCAAAAAAAAAAAATTAAATCTTTATTAAACTCATGCTATGTTTAGTTCACCTGAAATTTTCTGATCTGAACTTATTTTTTCTGATCTGATCTAATCTGAACTGATCTGATCTGATTACAAGATCTTATCTTTTAGATTTTTCTCAATATATAAGAAAAAATATAGTCACGTGCAATCTTGTTTGATTCGGCTCAATGAGTACTTTATTAATATTCAATTATTATAATTTTTACTAATATGTGATTAAAGATTTTTAATAATAATAATGATTTTTAAATATAAGCATGATCTGATCTGATCTGATCTGAACTTATTTTTTCTGATCTGATTAGATCTAAAATAAGCAAAAATAAGGTGAACTGAACATAGCCTCAATCAACTCATATAAAAACTCAATCACATAAACTTGTCAATAAAAAATATTCAATTTAAAAGATTCATAATCAAAAACTTACCAAACATTAATCCACAAACAATAACAAAAAAATTACACGACATTCTCATTACATAGACAACTCAATTCAAACTCAAAATAATTTTTCTAACACAAACACAATTACAAATACAAGCTCCAAGCAAAAAAAATCAGTTCTCTTCATAGATTAAATTTTCACGACATTCTCCAAAACGTCATTCTCAAATTTGCAGATACTATACTGTAAATCAAGATACGCAACTTGTTATTTATAAAAAATTAATATTAAAAATCACTCACAACCTTTGTTAGTTTATTTTTTGCATTAGTGAATTAATATATTTAGATTCATCTAACTATTTATCTTTCACATTTTAAGAGTAATCATAACTATAATAAAGATGGAGTATATAATAACAAAATTTAAAATTAGCGCACGCATCGCGTGCATATAAAACTAGTAAATATATATATATATATATATATATATATAGACCCCAACAAAAATAATATGGACAATACAAATTAAATAATGACATGAATTTCACGTAAATTTACCATTTATTTCATGTCAATTGAGTTTTTTACAAAACAAGTTGTGGTTCTTACTTCTTAGATTGTTGCACCCAAAAGTTTGTGATTTTCAAATATCCCTTGATGGGGGTTCACATGAGGAACTATATATAAAAATGTCAAAGAAATACTCTGATCTCTCGGTCCCATAATATAGTGTTTATTTCTTTTTTACACAGTCTTCAAGACGTAACTTTGACCTTTAATATCTTCAATTTCGTATTAATAAAAAATATAAAAAGTTAATATTATGAAACTACATATTGAGATGAATTTAACAAGATTCCACATGAATATATATTTTTATATATATAAATGAGAATATTCGGTCAAAGATTTAAAGTTCGACCCACCAAAAATGAAGTAGGCATTATATTTTGGGATGGAGGGAGTAACCAACTTAATTAACGCTATATAAAATTAAACTTATTTATTTAAAAAAACAAGTTTCAATAAAATAAGATAAGATAAGTTTAGATAAGATAAATTAAGCTGAATAAAATGAACAAAATATGTTAGACAACATTAGGGATGGAAGTGGGGCGGGTCAAGTAGGAGACCCGCCCCATCCCCGCCCAAGTGGGGGTGGGGATGAAAATTCTACCCTCAATGGGTGGTGGAATGGGTATGGATTTTTATGTTATCCCCATCCCGTTCCCGCCCTCCCTGCCCCATCCTCGCCCCGCCCCGCGCCGCTCCACCCCCGCACGCCCCACATATATATGATTAAAATTCTACTTATATACTTATATTATTAATAATTTTATCTTGCAAAATATAAATATGCAGGTATGACGCAGGTACGAAGCGGGTGCATATACCCATACGGTGGTGGGGTGGGGATGAATTGGGTACGATGCGAGTATGAAGCAGGTACGAGTACCCATGCGGGTGGTGAGTATAAATACGTACCTGGTGGGGTGGGGATGGGACTGGAATTTCCCCCCCGCAAAGAGTGGTAGGGCAGGGATGGGGATTGGAATGTTATGCGAGTGCGGGTGTGGAGGTATCATCCTCGACACCCGCCTCGCCCAATTGTCATTCCTAGACAGCATAATGAACTTAAATATAAATTCAAATAGGATAAGATAAGTTCAACTAAGATAAGATAAATTTATATAAAATATATAATTTTAAATAAGTCAAAATAAATTAAATTGGACAAAGCCTAAATTTACATACAAATTGAATAAATCTCTTGATAGCCTTAAGCAAGATATGAGGCTACTAGACAATGGTTATATTAAGCTAAATTAAGTGGTTGCAAAACTGCAAGTCCCAGGTTTCCATCATCAAAGAATGATTGTTCTTGGTCCTAATTAGAAATGCTCCCTTTTGTCTCACATTTCCAGTGAAATGATAGAGTAATAGCCTTCGTTTTCTCGCTGTCAAGAAAAGAAAGATAGAGTAATAGTATATCTCCCTTAGACCCTAACTGCTTTAGATCAAATATCACATGAATTTGCTAAATCGATTGCTTATGCATAAACTACATCTACCCACAAACTTAGGCTATGTTGTGTTCAACTTATTTTAATTTATTCAAGATCTTACAATATAAGATTAGATCAGATAAAATAAGATATATGAGATGTGTTGTTCAACTTATCTTCACTCATTTCAGAAAAAATAAGATAAGATAAGACAAAATAAGTTGAATCAAACAGAACCTTAGAGGCGAAAAAAATAAACGTCCTTTTGTATGACGTCAAACATTCACGCTTGTAAAAGTGTACACCTTTGAACATAAATGTCTTCAATCGTTACTCCTAAGCAAAAACTATGGAAATTTAATATTTCAAAAAGAAATACTTAGACGCAAATCTAATAAAATCCCACATGACTATTTCTTTAAAAATAGAACACAAACAATGGTCCAAAATAGATTATACAAATTGTATGAAAAAAAACAAAATGCATAAATTAAAGAAAAAATTGATTATAATAGTAATCCAACCTTTGGGTCGTTCGTTCAAAATAATCCAACCTTTTGATTATTATTTAATAATCCAACCTTTTATCCCAATCCGCTCATAATGCACTGTGAGACTGGTAACCTGTTGGAATGGTTATTTTTTTTCCCCCTTTAATTTCCCTTCCTCCTTTCCTCCCTCCTTCCCCTGCCTCACCAGTCATGAAGAACCACCCCACCCCCACCCCCTGCTCACGATCCCCACCCTACCCCCACTCCTTGCTCACGATACTTGTCCCACCCCCACTGCCTGCCCCCACCCCCACCCCTTTGCGAATAACCCCTGCTCGTTGAGAAGACGGGAAGATGGCGTTGTGTTGGGTATGTTGTGATGGCGGTGAAGCTGGCTGGTATATGCGTCGGCGAGTGGTTGCAGACGCGGCAAGATGACAGAGGAGGGGGTAACACCTGGGGTTGGTTGAGAGGCATGAGATGCCGCTGGAATGCAGGGTATGGGAGGGCTGGTTGGGGAGCGCAGATGGGCTGGTGGGGCGTCGATGCGGTGAGGATAGTGGAGGCCGGAGACGTAGTGGTGGTCGTGCGCTGATAGTGCTGCTGTTGTACAAGGCTGCGCAATGACCAGAGGTGGGGCTGAACAGTAAGCCCACAAGCAACTTGTGGTTTGTGGGGAGAGTGGGAAGGGGGTGAGGATGAGGGGGTTGGTGACAGTGGGTGCGGAAGGGGAGGGAGGGGTGGCAGTGGGTGGGCAAGGGTGAGGATGGGGGTTTGGTGGCAATGGGTGGGCAAGGGGAGGGAGGGGGTGGTAAGTGGGCTGGGAAGGGGAGGGAGGGAATTAAGGGGGTGGAGGGGGGTGGTGGCTGGGTGGAGAAGGGACGGAGGGGTAAAAAAAATATTTAATTAAATCACAACAAATTAGAGGAAGACACGTGTGCAATTAACCCATTCTCCTGGTCATCAACCTGTTTCAACAGGTCACGGTGCATAATGAGCGGATTGGGATAAAAGGTTGGATTATTTTGAGCGAACGACCCAAAGATTGGATTACTAGAATCAATTTTTCTTAAATTAAATGAAAATGTAGCAAAAACTAACTAACCAAACCCTCTCCAAACAACATTCTTCTTTTATTTCTAAAGAGAGAACTAGTTACTTAGAAGTAGAAATAGCCTCTTGTCTTTAAATGATTTTTTCCCTCACAAAAACCAACAATAATATTGTAGCGTAGTTGGTTAGTGCATTAACATATCAAATCAGAGATCATGAATTTGAGTTTTGAAACACACATTTTTATTGTCATCATATTATTTGATTGTGTGGTTAAAAGAAATAATACATATAACATCATGTCATTTGTTTGTCTTGACAATGGTGCAACTATTTTAAAACGAAAAGTAGTATATAGATTCCTAATAACATTAAACAACCACTTCTTGTTATTGAACCATGAGTTAACTCATGTACACCAAAAAATAATTAAGAATTTCCCCTAAAAAAGTAGTAATTAGGAAACTATAAGATCATAAATTTCAATTTATTAAAAGGTGATATAAAGTTGAGGTTGGCGGTTAACTGGTACAGGAGGCAAGGAAACGAAGCAAAAAGCAGGGTTAACAACACGTGGCAGAACCATCACCGTCAGATGGAAGCATGCAAATAGTAACCAGATATTGAGATGAGGGCATCAAACAATAGTGAAAGAGTGAGATACAGATACATAAAATAGATCGATAGAAAGAGGGAATTTTGTACTCCCACCATCACCTATCTTTCTCCCTAAATTTTTAAAATAAGCATATAAAATCAAAATAGTACTATTTTGGCATTAACAAAAAAAAGTAATTCAAAATCAATTACAAATGAAATAATGATATGATCAGCTTTTTTTTTAAGAAGAGAAAAAAAAGGGAATTTCAAGAGTAAGAGAATTACATTTGCAGGAGACCAAAGAAAGAGATATAAGAGAGAGAAAGTTGTTGTTGTTGTTGGGAAGGTTGCCATGGCGGCGTTTGCAGAGCTGTAAAAATTCAATTTCTCTCTCATCCTCTTAATGTTTTCTTCCTGATTAACGCTGCTTCTGTTCAGACTTTGTTTCCTCTCTCACAAAAGCAATTCTTACTTGTTGTATTTTCTTCTGTAATTTTGCTCTTACCACTTATCAGTTACCACCACCCACAAAAATACAAACTAACCATACTTTATTTTTTTAGGGTATACAAAAACAAAATATACCCTTATCCTCCATTTTTTTTTTTGTCAAAAACCCTTGTATTATTTCTCTCTTTTTATTCCTCAATAAAATCCCAAAAAAACAACTTTTAATTCTGTAAAGAGGTTATGGAGTGTTTGTTGCTGAAATTGAGGTTAGGGAAGAGAACAATATGGCAGGGTTTTTCTCGTTAGGTAATGATAGCACAAACAGAAGGAATATTAATAGCAGCAACAACAACAATATAAGTTACAGAAATGAACAACAAATCATTTCTTACCAAGAAATTGACAACAAAAACTCTGAGCTATGGCATCTTCATTCGTCAGGCGGTGGATTATTAGCACCGACGGAAGACGGAGATGAGATTACGAGATCTAACAAAAGTAATAGTAACAGTAATAGTAATAGTAATAGGTATAATTTGATAAGAATGAGTATGGGTAGTAGTGGAAGTGGTAATACTATAAATTGCCAAGATTGTGGGAACCAAGCTAAAAAAGATTGTGTGTATATGAGATGTAGAACTTGTTGTAAAAGTCGTGGATTTGATTGTGTTACTCATGTTAAGAGTACGTGGGTTCCGGCTTCTGTTCGCCGAGAACGCCACCAGAATCTTATCATTCAAGATCAGCATCAACCACAACAACATCAACAACAGCAAGAGCAAGAACATTATTATATGGGTGTTGTTAACCCAAAGAGAAGAAGAGACAATAATTCTTCTTCTTCATCTTTGGTTTGCACACAATTACCCATCACTACTAGTACTACTAGTGTTACTAATACTAACACTGCCTCCTTTTCAGGTAAATATAAAACCTAGTTGAAAGAATCTTATTAGCGTGTGAAAGTGAACATATATATGATTATGATTTTTGGCGTGTGGATATGGAAAAAAAAAACATAAGGAATTTTGAAACTGCAAGAAGAAGATATTGTTACTGGTAGATTTGCTTTAAAATCAATCCTTTTGGTTACTCTAGTGAGTGGTGTGGTGCTTGCTTTTGTGTGATACTGTTGTTTAGTAATCCTGACGAATAGATTGACAAGAAAGGAGAGGTTGTGGTGATCTTTTCTTTTCCTATTCTTTCCTCTTTGTCCGTGTTTTTTCTGTTTGACATCTGTGAATGATTGTGATTCTGATGTTGTTTCACACTTATTTTTTTGTTGTTTTTTTTTTTTTTTAATTTCTACATATATTATTACAATACCTTATGATTTAAATAAGCAAGGAAAAAGTAGCATTAGCATTTTAAAACAAACCTAACCTGAAATGGCTCAAATGATATTGATATTGATATATATATTTATATTTGGATTAATTTGAACAAACAGGTATGGAACTACGTAATTTTCCGGCAGAAGTGAGTTCTGAGGCGGTGTTTCGATGCGTTAGGGTGAGCTCCGTTGATGAGACGGATGAAGAGTATGCTTATCAGACCGCAGTGAACATTGGAGGGCATGTGTTCAAAGGGATTTTATATGATCATGGCCCTGATCATCCTCACCAAAGTAGTGCTCCTAGTCCTAGCTATGTTGCTGGAGAAACTGGTGGTAACCTTGCAGTCAGGCCCACCGCTTCTATTGGTGGGCCTACTGCAGCCGCATCGATTATGCCAACATCATCTTCATCTCCGGCAGTCGGGTATTTGGATCCGTCTTTCTATCCGCTCACTTATATGTCCCCGGGTACGCCATTCTTCTCAAACCCGAACCAAAGACCTTAGATTCAAGGCCAAAATGAAGGGAAAAAAATGAGTTATCATCAACTTATAAATCTATCATCATCTTAGCTAGCTTCTTTACTTTATTTTCTCTCAAAATGATTGAAATTTGTCAATGTTAATTTGATCTCATTATTGAATTGCTTTCATAAGCAATTTGAATATGTAGGGGGAGAAAGAATATATATTGTTGTTGTTGAATGTTGTTTGTTTGTATGTTCTTCACTTAGAGAATTTGAGGAGCTTAACATATTTATTTTCAAGTTGATAATGGATAATAAAAGTAGTGCTATATACTTGTATACTGTATGTTAGCATTTTTATGTGTGTGTTGATTAATTATCTTGCAACAAAAATGATAACTTTCAATTTGATCACATATTAGTACATATATAGCTAGACAAGTAGGAAGGATGCTAGTCTGACTTTGTTCACAATTTTAGCTATCTTGTTCTCTGAATTTCAAAAGTTGACTTGAGCTTACATATGTTCGTTATTGGAGTACTTTTCAATTTTTACTCTACTGATGATGGATATAAACTACATGTCAGTTCATTAGTAGCATGAACTTTACTAGTTTTAGGGGGTTGTTCAGTTCATCTAATCTTAGCTAATGGGATAATTTGTTTGTAATCATTTCTAACACAAATTATGGAATAATAAGGTTGCGAAATAAATTATTATGAGATCGATGATAATTTTTTGCCCTAGATGAATTTGAGTTATATGTAGAAGTGACGAATTTAAGGTAGAAAAAAAGCTACTCTTTTTTTGAAAGTGACTTCTTATGACTTAATTATGCATTTGGGCTAAAAAATTAACTGAAGTGGTCTCGTAATATATTTATTGTTCACTCGGTGCACAAATAGTTAAACGGAAAGGGTTGCTGAATTTCGACTTGGTGTTAGTTACTTCTTTCATGTTTTGATCTTGGTTGTTATCTGGAGTTAGTTCTCCAAGTTGTAATGGCAGTCGTCCCTTATTCTAACTTTGGATTAATCTTGCATTAATAAAACTCCTATAAAATTATCAAAAGAAAAAACGGGGACTACCTTAAAATTCTAGAGATATATTGTATGCTCTTTCTCTTGTGAAAATGGTAGCATAATTCTTCAAAGGTTGGTTGCTCAAAAAATTCTAACCTTCTTTCCAGAATTGTATTCTCTTAGTTTTACATATATATATCAGCCTTTCTTTTGGATAAGTAAAGACAACTAGGTCAATCCCTAAATTATAACCAACCTCATCCTTGCTAATGATACAATAAGTAAAACATTAAAGCATAGATAGGTTGACTGTGGCCAAGGTTAGGTATAAAGTCAGCCAAACAAGCGAAGATCCCACTCTGAGGCCTTTTTTTGGGAGTAGGAGGAATTGAACTGAACTGGGAGAAAGTTGAAGACGAGAGCGTGTCTGAGCTAAATTGAATTGGAAGAAAGTTGAACATGAGAGAGTGTCTGAACTAAACTTAACTGAACTGGACTATGAGAAACTAAACTGAAAATAATCCAAAAGAATCATGCATAACTATATGAACCTTTGTGTTAACTTGTTAGCTCTTAATCACGTTTGTTTGAATGAAATTTTCATGAAACTTGGAGTAACTTTTAAGGTGAACATAATTTATGCTCATCTGAATTCCTTGTGTTATGGAATGTACTAAGTCTTACATCACCAAAATATTTGTTTCATTTTAAGCATACTAATTTACAATTTTGTTTGTCAAGACTTTAGAATTCCGAAATATCTCTCAAATAGTACTCCCTCCGTTCCATAATATAGCGCTTGCATTCCTTTTAGGGTGTCCCAAAATATTGTGTTTGTTTTCTTTTTATCAATTCATTTGGACTAAATTATCCTTCATTTTTACATAAACTTTCCACAATACCTCTATATTTCTTTAAAATATGTGTCCTTATTTATTGTTTTACACCATTCCAATGAACATTTATTGCTTTTTTATTTTAATTTAAAGGAAAAAGAAAGTAAAAAATTAGTTCCAAGACAAAGCTACCCAGAAAACACTTACTCCTTCTATTTTCCTTAATTCTCGTGAAAAATGAGAAATAAGCACTATATTATGAAACGGAGGGAGTAGTATTTACTATTTAATAAACAAAGAGAGTATTATTTAATCGTCATAAACTCATGCAAATGACATTGTTCAATGAGATAAATGTTACTGTTTTCATGTTTATTCTATAAATTCAATTTACCTTTACCACATTTAGTTTTCTTGGTTTGAGGTGGTTGAAAAAGAATCTCAACTTTTTTATTTTTTTTGGTAATCTAAATAGGAAGGACGAAGAATCAGATAGTGTTTTGTTGTTGTTTCTCACTTTCTTTCTTTGTTTTTTGAACTTCGAAATTCTTTTCCCTGCTTACCCGTATGCTTGCCGGATTTAGAACGAGGGTTTTTTTTTCGCGAAAATATACTTCACTTTAGGCGCTTACAGCTTTTATTTTCCCTGTAACTTGCACTGCCATCTATGCAACCATACATATAGGAGTATTTCTTATGATAACATTTGTGCATGGCACATTTTTTACTTGTTTTTCTTATCCTATGTACTGATCTTATGTTATATCTCTAATATATGAAAAATATTAGGATTAATAACAACTTCTACCTTTGTGCTCCGACTGCAACCTGCATAGCAATTGACATGACATTATATGCTTGCTTCAAAGCGGACTATCTACCATCAAGCCTATTCACTCCTCTTTCTCATTAGTTTACACACTTTGATTATCACGTTTATATCGAAATTTGAATAACAATGTGTTTGTTATGGCGCTAATTAAAATAAATAACTAGTTATTAGGCTCGGGCTATGTCTCGGGGTAAGAAAAAAATTCATTCATCAATATTGTATTTTAAAATGATTAACACTAAATACAACTTGGTTTGATGGTTAAAATTTTAGTATATTAACTTGAGGTTACGGGTTTAAAACTTATACTATGTAATTTCTAAGTTTTATATTGTACATGGATTACATGAACTAAGACTTCCTATGCAGAGCGCCACCTTTTAATATATTTATATAGATGTGATATTGAGAATTAACTACAAACATCATACCATAATGTTTAGCATATGAGATAGCAGGGTCGTCTCATAAAATTAGGGAGGTTCGTGCTAAATTAAATTATAAAGATTAATTTTTTTGGTGAATATAAGAGAAGAAAAGTTATAAATGGTGCTTTTTGGAGAATAGGAGAAGAAGAAAAACACCAACAAATAGAAATTAATCTCTTTATATTTGTAATTAGATTTAGGTTTTTTTTTCTTTTTTCTTTGGACGGATAACTAATAGAATTGGACCCTAATATTTCGGGAGCCCTATGCAGTTGATCACTCTGCACATAGCCTTAACTGCCTATGTGAGATAGCTTTGAAAACTATTCCTTACCCATCTACAAAAGGTGGGTAGTTATTAAAAGCAAATTTAAATCATGCTGATCCTAGAAAAACTATTAGTTATCGTTTTTCGTTTTCAGTTATGAAAATCAAAAGATAAAACATGAAAAGCATCAAATATGATTTTCAGTTAACTAGTCTATAAGCATCATCAGTATGATGCCTATGAATAATATAAGTTCAGAATATAATCAATATCATATACCTTTAGAATCTTAGAACCAAAAATGATATATGACAAATGATATCATACAAACTCTTAAATAGAGAGACTTTCCTTTTCTTAACCTTTTCTTAAAAGATGTATCCAATTTAACTCCATGCATATGCTATTCTCCAGCTGTGTTAATATCTTTTTCCACTTCTCTGAACCGGCCACCACCTTTTTGGCTCATATTACCTTGTACCTTCGTATTAATCAAGCTTGATTAAGCTTTTAGCTATATTCAAAGTTGAACAAAGAGCACTTTAATCTCACAAGGAATCTAATGAAACTTTGTTATGCAATAATCTTGAATTGTTTAAAGATGTGTCATGCTAATAATTGAGGGGGTAGGTTTATAATACTAACATAGAAAGTCGTTGCATACTTAGGTTAGTTTGAAGTTTTACTGCTCATATGGTCAGTTTCTCCAATCCTTTTGCTAGGATGCACTTTTCATCTTTCAACATAAATCTTGTGCAAAGAGGATTGAATTGTCAGCTTTGAGCTAGAAATAACATATTTGCTGCTTGTTTACTTTAACTTCTTCATTGAAGGCAAGTTCAGGCTTATGTTACTCAGACACGGATTGAGTGTCTACTCGGATACGGGTGTCCAAGTGTCTGACTCAGCTATTTTGTAGAAAAAAGTCATATATGTTGTTTAAAATGAAGTATCCAAGTAAAGTTCGTGTCGGACACGACACCACACTTCGTTTTTGAGGTAAATGAAGGTGTCGGAATAATACCTGTTCATCTATTCCGATGCTTTTAATTTTTTTGTTTCTTTGATGTCTTGAGGTGTTATTGTTATGACTTACGCAAAACGAAGAAAAAAATCGACACACAATTTCTTGTTTAGTCAATAATAATGCGTTGGCAATGAGAGAAGACAAGATTCTTATCAGGTTTATTACTCCAGAAGAGATTACAAATTTCTGAAGAGAGAGGTGAAAAGGTTTAGAATAAAGTTTATACGGCACTCTTAAATGCATAAGTGGACTGACTCTAAATACGATCCTGAAACCTAACCAAATAAAAACAACTCTACATATTGCAAGTTAATGGGCCAACAAACCGTATATATGGGCAGTGTCAAGAACGTGTTTGGATTTTCTAAAGCTCTAAAATAACTATACAAGGTAGAGTTTGAGCAATATCAATCATTGAATCAAAAATCAATGGCTCACATATTATCTTTCTGAAATCCTCCTTATTTTTTTCATCAAAATCCACCTCCTAATTTTCTCCTTCCTACCAATCTCAGCCATTGATTTTAAAATGTATGGTTCAGATGCAACTCTATCTTACAAAGTTCTACTAAAACTCTAGAAGATCCGGACTCAGTGCGAACCCCGTGATACCGTGAAGGTCATGGGTGGTGCTAGATTGTAGGCTTGATCTACGGCATTCTAAGAGTAACTGGACATGGTCTAGAAGGTGATGATTGACCCAAAAACTGAATAATCTGAGTTATATTATGAGACTTGAACTTAACTTAAACATTACCAGGACTTCCTGACACTGTATAGAACATTGTGTAGACTTTATAAGCCTGAAATCAAATTCATCTGAGCTAATATGATACTATTGATCCCAAACCTATCTGAACTTATTGGATTTGACCTGAGTTTTTTTTTTTTTACGAGTAGCTAAGCTTAACATATAAAAAATCTGAACTTTGTTTTCCTAAATAAGTGAAAATGAGGTGCAGAGAACATATGAGTTCAGATGTTCTTTCTTTCTACGAAGACTGGTAGCTCTAGAGCTGTGTTTATCTTATGATTCCTGCTTTGCATCCAAAAAAGAGGTGCAGAGAACATGGCCTACATACCCTATACATCAATACATGCACATGACGATCAATATATGTTTACATGAGGCAAAATTCGGTGCCTCAAAAAAAAATGCAATGCTTCTCCTGTCCTAGAATTTTTCAGTATCAGTTCCTCACTCACACTTAAGTAGATGCTGACTTTAGCTAGCTGCTCGCCGTGAATAATGGATATCTATACCAATATATTAAAAGGCGTTCCTAATAAAGTAACCAATAAGGTTTACAACAGACATCTTACTATTTCAACCAACTATTAGATATACTCTTTACTTTAATTTGCATAAATATATATAACTTGGAACATAATTATATATAATAAACTAATTTGAAATAAATAAAAGCTCAAAATATAGAAGTATTATCTATACAAATATATTAAAAGGCGTGCAAAAACAAGAAACTGTGTCATGTGGCGCTCTCCTTATGAAATTTAAGTTCATGTAATCCATGTACAATAAAAAAAATTAAGAAATTATATAGTATAGGGTTTGACCCGAGACTTCAAGTACATATAGTAAAATTTTAACCGCTAGGCTAAGTTGTAATTAGTGTTATTATTATAAAGTATTATATTAATAAATGAAATGTTTTCTTACCCGGGGTATATCCCGGGTCTAATAACTAGTTTAAAGTAAAAACTTGAGACATTGTCCGAGCTACACACTAGTTGATAATTGAATCAGAGTACCATAAACACTTTTATTATCTAATTCCTCCTATTTTTATTAATTTACCCATTTTAACTTATGACTTTATTCACATACATGACTTTGACTATCTCTTGTGATTTGTACTTAAAGGAAAAATATAGTCATGCAAGATCGTATTAGATTCGTATTAATGTGTATTATCCAAATATCAACTTTTTGTAACTTTTGCTTATTGAAAATTAGAGTTTAGTTCAAATTAATATCTCGACAAATATGCCCAAAAAAATGAGTAAACAAAAACTGGATAGAGTAATCGTTAGTGATCTTACAGGAAAGAAAAATTTATAACAGTGACCTAACCAAAATTACTTCTTAAGCTAAGTGTCCCAATAAACTTGTATTGTCAAGTCAACAAATCAACAAATAGTTGGAATTTCTTCTATTTTTAGTTGATAATTTAGATTGACAAATATTATAGCTCCGTTTCTTTTATAAGTTGAAACACTTTCATGAATTAAATGTCTTATGTAAATAAATAACAATATGGAACGTACTTTTTTTCAAGATATTTTCTAATATGCGTGGACTCATCGGCACACAATAACAATAATTATATTCCATAATAATAATTTTTTAAATTAATAAAAATCAATCACTATATCAGTATATTGTAACTAATTAATAAAATTGGAGGAAGTATTTAGTGGACATGGAATGAGTGTAGTAGGGCATGACAAGGTGAATAATCTTACATATATATATAATTGCAAAAGTTAACTAACTAGCATATAAAATATATAACTTAACATCTTCAACTCCAAGTTAAGATGAAATTTGTTATCACAAAACTGTTAAGAAAGAAAGAATAAAATCAAAAGTAATGAGATTTATGATGAAAATATATAAAAGGCATGCATACCTCTTGAAATCATGCATTAACTCATGAACTTCTTCTTCTTGTTAGAATGGTTAATTCCTTACATTCCCCTCGCATTGCTAAATAAAAATAGAAGCCGTAACGCAGTTTCAGTATTGTAGGATTAATAACATCTCATCAAATAATGTAATTTAAGTAGAGTAGAAGTGTAGAACTCATAAAAGGAGATAGTTGTTTAAAAAGGAATTATTATCAGAAGACAAAAGAAGGGGAAGTGAAGAGTTATGTTTAATAAATGAAGTGAATAAGTGATGCAATAATAAATACATGCTACATTTTTTTATATATAAAAAAAGGGTAGGGAGAAGGCGTCCTAATTGGATCGGAATTTCGCACAATTTCACCCGATTCGGGTTTGCAGGCTAGGCTCATTGGGAGTAGGGGGAATGGTAAGAGGAAATCACTACCCCTAAAATGTCTCTAATGAGATTTGATCCCGAGATACCAACCAAACTACTAGACCAAGTGCGTAATAAATACATACTACATGTATCATGCATCTTTTAGCTAGCCTGATCTACAAGTCACAATTGTAATTCATTTTGGGAGTAGGCTTTTGTCAGTGAATTATTAATATGTAGTACTGGCTAAATGGCTACACTAGTACTAGTATACTACTATATATTGATGTGGCCTATAAAGGGATGTCTACAATAAGGAAGCAATAAGGCACCCCAACAATCACGGGATGAAAGAGAAATAGAAAGTGAAATACTCGTCCCCTTATTTATTTGAGAGGGTAGGGTTTCTTTTGGGAGATTAGGCCATGCATGTTAATTCTTATAATAATACAGACGTGAACATATATTGAAATATATATATTATATGGCATGCATTTTGAGGACCCAAAACCAAATACTACTACTAGTAACTGTTAAAATGTTTATATATAGGGTGAGGACGTCCAACATTAGCTAGACTGAATTGGTAGCTTGAAAGGCTAATTGTTATCAAAAAGGCAAATTAGCCAATGGCATTTTATGAGTCTAGAGGGTCTTATAGTTAGAGGAAGTATTTTTTCGTATTCGGTAGAGATTAGAGAACAACTTGTTCTATATCATGGTATTTTTGTAATTTTACTAGCAACTTGATACAATGTAATATTTAGTCGAAATGATTAGATGCAGCTATGATATGATATAATAGTTAATTGATATGATAAAATAGTATTAGGATATGATATACTAATCATCTAATACATCAACTAGATTTCAACTAACAATCCCCAAATAAAAATAAATGATTTTTTTTTATAATTTACAATTTTTTAATATTATTTTTTATCATAAAAATTACTCAAATACCATGATATTGGCCGATAACGGGTATAGGAATATCATTAATCCTTATAGTTATGCCCTTGAAGTTATTGACCCTCTTTTCACATGACTTTGATAACGTACAAATTGTGTATGATCATTAAAGATACAAATTCTCAAAGTACTCACTCTGTTTCAAATTATAAGGTATTTTAGCTAAAAGAATTTGTTTCAAAATATTAGGCATTCTACAATACCAATGTAAGATTAAATGCAACTTTATATTATCAAGATAATCTTATAGGTTATTTTGTATTATCAATACAATATTTAATGTTAATTCTTATTACCCATGCAAATCTAACTTAAATTAACAAAATTCTTAATTTCTATGCAAAAACCTTAAACGACTTATATTTTGAAGCGGAGAGAGTACAAATGAATGAAAAAGTAGTTTGAGCAAGATATAACACTCCGTTTTTAAAGCTTTGTACAATTCAAAATATAAGTTGTTTTAACATATTCAACATGCATTTGGAATTTCATTGGCGTCATAAAACATTTAATGAAATTATTATTAAATAAACTACAATATTCTGTTGACATAATAATAAACTAATAATTCTTTAAAAAAACATATATTTTCTCCGTTTTGAAATAAGTGAAACATTTTCTCTCTTTTATGTGAAATCTTTTTAAGAGAATCGTCTCACTTATTTCAAAACAGCAGATATATAAATTAATAAAGTGAAAAATAATGTTCCCCTCCTAGGGTTTCTCTCAAAAATTAAAAGTGAAATGTAATATCTCATTTGTATCGTGGATCAAATAGAGTACAAGCTCAACAAATTATCTATTCTTTAGCTTTCGTAATCTTTCATGCTTATTTTCTTCTTTTTTCCTCTCTCATCTCAAATATTACATTCATATTTTAAAATTCAGGCTCCGTTTGGTAGGGAGTAAAACATTTTCCTAGAAAATTATTTTCCTCTAGATTTTATTTTACCTTATTTGGTTTGCAAAGCAGTATAAACCATTTTCTCTAAGACTAAAATTGCTCTCCAAATGATGGAAAACCATTTTCCCTTCAAAATGAAGGGAAAACTATTTTCCTTCCATTTCCTTATCTCTCTTGTATAATCCTCTCACTATCCCCTTACTTTTTCTTTCATTTTCCCTTTGCTTCATCATTTTTTTTACATGGAACCAAACAACGGAAAACTAATTTTGGCTCTTCCGTGGCCCTAGGAGAAATCCCGTGGCGTTCGTAGCTCGGACCCCGAGAAAGTCTGAATGCATGTATTAACCTTCAACTTTGGCTGTTTTTGGTACAGCTTTGGACTTCTCCACGCCTGGTCATATTTTCTTTTAAAACATTCATAGGAGTAGCGACGTAACTTGTAACGTTGCACGGGTCTTTGACACTATTTGCATTGCCTCGAGTCTATTCATTTCCCGTCAAACCCAAAATTGTCTCGAAATGAACGTAAAGGCATCCACATATTCATTCCAAGCCATATGACTCCTTTCCAATGACCTCCATTGTCGCTAGGAGGCATCTCATGGCGTTCGTAGCTCGAGCCCCAAGAAAGTCCGAAAGCGTGTATTATAACCTTCAATTTTGGCTGTTTTTGGGACATTTTTGGACTTCTATGGGGCTGGTCACATTTTCTCCTGAGACATTCTTTGGAAAGCCGACGTGACTTGTAGCGTTGCACGGGTGCTTGACACCATTTGTGTTGCCTAAAAAAGCCCCTAAACACCCTGTTCATTTCTCGTGGAATCCAAAATTGTCATGAAATGAACATAAAGGCATCCACATATTCGTTCCAAGCCACATGACTCCTTTTCGATGACCTCCCATGTCCCTAGGAGGCATCCTGTGGAGTTCGGAGCTCGGCCCCGGGAAAGCCTAAAATCGTGTATTATAACCTTCAATTTTGGCCGTTTTTGGGACACTTTAGAACTTCTCCAGACATGGTTATATTTTCTCCCGAAATGTTACTAGGAAAGCCGGCATGACTTGTACCATTGCGCGAGTACTTGGCACCATTTGCCTTACCTCGAAAAGCCTCTAAACAACCAATTTGTTCATTTCTCGTGAAACCCAAAATTGCCTCGAAATGAACGTAAAGGCATCCATATGTTCGTTCCAATACACATGACTCCTTTGCAATGACTTCCCATGTTCCTAGGAGGCATCCCGTCACATCCGTAGCTCGGGCCAAGGGAAAGTCCGGAAGCTTGTATTATAAACTTCAATTATTGCTATTTTTGGGACATTGTTTTTTTTACTTCTCTAAGTCTGGTCATATTTTCTCCCGAAACATTCCTAGGAGTGCCGACGTGAACTTGTAACGTTGCACGGGTCCTTGGCACAGTTTGCATTGCATCGAAAAGCCTCTAACACCCCAGTTGTTCATTTCTCGTGAAACCCAAATTGCCTTGAAATGAATGTAAATGCATCCACAAACTCGTTCCAAGCCCACATGACTCCTTTCAAATGACCTACCATGTCCCTAGGAGAAATCACGTGGCGTTCGGAGCTCGGACCCCGGGAAAGTCAAAAAGCATCTGTTATGACTTTCAATTTTGGCTATTTTTGGGATATTTTTGAACTTTTCCAGACATGGTCATATTTTCTCCCTAAACGTTCCTAGGAAGGCCGACGTGAGTTGTAACGTTGCGCGGGTGCTTGGTACCATTTGTGTTGCCTCGAAAAACCTTTAAAGACCCCATTTGTTTATTTCTCGTGAAACCTAAAATTACCTTGAAATGAATGCAAAGGACATCCATATATTCGTTCCGAGCTACATGACACCTTTGAAATGCCTCCCATGGCCCTAGGAGGCATCCCGTGGTGTTCGAAAATCGGGCCCAGAGAAAGTCTGAAAGCGTGTATTATAACCATCAATTTTGATTGTTTTTGGAACATTTTTTCTCGAAATGAACATAAGGGAACCCACATATTCGTTCTAAGTCACTTGTCTCATTTCCAATGACATCCCCTGTCCTTAGGAGGTATCCCATGGCGTTCAGCGCTCGAGCCTCGAGTAAGTCCGTGCATTATAAACTTCAGTTTTGGCTGTTTTTGGTACATTTTTGGACTTCTCCGGGCCTGGTCATATTTTCTCCGGAAACGTTCCTAGAAAAGCCGAGGTGACTTGTAACGTTGCGCGTGTGCTTGACACCATTAGCATTTTCCCCGAAAAGCCTTTGAACACCCCATTTGCTCATTTCTCGTGAAACCCCAAATTTGCCTCGAAATGAACGTAAAGGCATCCACATATTCGTTCCAAGCCACATGACTCCTTTACAATGACCTTCCATGTCCTAAGAGGCATCCCGTGGCGTCCGTAGCTCGGACCCTGGGAAATCCGAAAGCGTGTATTATAACCTTCAATTTTGGCCGTTTTTGGGACATTTTTGGACTTCTCTAGGCTTGGTAATATTTTTTCCTGAAACGTTCCTAGCAAAGCCGATGTGACTTGTAACGTTGCGCAGGTGCTTAGCACCATTTGTGTTGCCTCCAGAAGCATCTGAAAACTCGATGTGTTCATTTATCGTAAAACCCAAAATTGTCTCGAAATTAACATGAAGACATTCACATATTTGTTCCAAGCCACATGACTCATTTCCAATGACCTCCCATGTCCCTATGAGGCATCCCGTGGCGTCGGAGCTCGGGCCCCAGGAAAGTCCAAAAGCGTGTATTATAACATTTAATTTTGGTTGTTTTTGGGACATATTTTAATTTCTTCGGGCCTGGTCATATTTTCTCCCGAAACATTCCTAGGAGGACCGACATGGCTTGTATCGTTGTGTGGGTGCTTGGCACAATTTGCATTACCACGAAAAGCCTGTAACACCCCATTTGTTCACTTCTTATGAAACCCAAAATTGCCCTGAAATGATCGTAAATGCATTCACATATATTCTTTCCAAGCCACATGATTTTTTCCAATGATCTCGTTTTCCCCTAGGAGGCCTCTCGTGGCGTTCGGCGCTTGGACCCCGAGAAATTCCGAAAGCGTGTATAATAACCTTCAATTTTGGTGTTTTTGGTACATTTTTTTACTATTTCGGGCCTGGTCATATTTTCTCCCAAAACATTCCTACGAGTGCGGAAGTGACTTGTAACGTTGCGCGGGTGCTTGGCACTATTAGCCTTTCCTCGAAAAGCCTCTGAACACCCATTTGCTCATTTCTCGTGAAACCCAAATTTGCCTAGAAATGAACGTAAAGGCATCCACATATTCGTTCTAAGCCTCATGACTCATTTACAATGACCTCCCATGTCTCTAGGAGACATCCCGTGTCGTCCGTAGCTCGGACCCTGGGAAACTCCGAAAAGCGTGTTTTATATTTATAACATTTGATTTTGGCGGTTTTTGGGACATTTTTGGACTTCTCTGCGCCTGATCATATTTTTTTCCTGAAACGTTCCTAGGAAAGCCGACGTGACTTGTAACGTTGCGCGGGTGTTTAGCACCATTTGTGTTGCCTGTAGAAGCATATGAAAACTCGAGTTTTTCATTTCTCGTGAAACCCAAAATTGTCTCAAAATCAACATAAAGACATCCACATATTTGTTCCAAGCCAATGACTCCTTTCCAATGACCTCCCATGTCCCTATGAGGCAACTCGCGACGTTCGGAGCTCGGGTCCCGTGAAAGTCCAAAAGCGTGTATTATAACCTTCAATTTTGGCTATTTTAAGGACATATTTTTAATTTGTTCAGGTCTGGTCATATTTTTTCCCGAAACATTCCTATGAGGACCGACATGACATGTACCGTTGTGTGGGTGCTTGGCCCAATTTGCATTATCACGAAAAGCTTCTCAACACCCCATTTGTTCAATTCTCATGAAACCAAAAATTGTCCTGAAATGATTGTAAATGCATCCACATAGATTCTTTCCATGCCACATGACTTCTTTCCAATGACCTCGCTTCCCCCTAGGAGGCATCCCGTGGCGTTCAGAGCTCGGACCCCGAGAAAGTCCGAAAACATGTATAATAACCTTCAATTTTGGTTGTTTTTGGTACATTTTTTAACTACTCCGGGCCTCGTCATATATTCTCCCAAAACATTTATAGGAGTGCCGAAGTGACTTGTAACATTGCGCGGGTGCTTGGCACCATTAGCCTTTCCTCGAAAAGCCTCTGAACACCCCATTTGTTCATTTCTCGTGAAACCCAAATTTGCCTCGAAATGAAAGTAAAGGTGTCCACATATTCGTTCCAAGCCACATGACTCCTTTATAACTCCCATGTCCCTTGGAGACATCCCGTGGCATCCGTAACTCGGGATCTGGAAAATTCCAAATTAAGTGTGTATTATAACCTTCAATTTTAGCTGTTTTTGGGACATTTTTTTATTACTTCGGTCCTGGTCATATTTTCTCCCAAAACATTCCTAGGAATGCCGACGTGACTTGTAATGTTGCGCGGGATCTTGACACCGTTTGCATTGCCTCGAAAAGCCTCTGAACACCCCATTTGTTCATTTCTCGTCAAAACCCAAAATTGCCTCGAAATGAACGTACAGGCATCGACATAGTAGTTTCAAGCCACATGACTCCTTTCCAATTACCTCTCATGTCCTTAGGTGGCATCCTAGGTGTTCGGAGCTCAGACTCCGAGAAAGTCCGAAAGCGTGTATTACAACCTTCAATTTTGGCTGTTTTTGCGATATTTTTGTTTTTCTCCGGACCTTGTCGTATTTTATCCTGAAACATTACTAGCAGTACCGACGTGACTTGTAACGTTGCATGGGTGCTTGACACCATTTGCATTGTTTCGAAAAGTTTATGTACACCCTATTTGGTCATTTATCGTGAAACCCAAACGTAAAGGCATCTACATATTCGTTACAAGCCACATAACTCATTTCCAACGACATTCCATGTCCCTATAAGGCATCCCACGGCATTCGGAGCTCGGACCCCGAGAAAGTCCGAAAGCGTGTATTATGACCTTCAATTTTGGTTGTTTTGCGACATTTTTGGACTTCTATGGACATGGCCATATTTTCTCCTGAAACCTTCATCGAAAAGTCGATGTGACTTGTAACGTTAACCGGGTGCTTAAAACCATTAGTGTTGCCTCGAAAAGCCTTCAACACCCCATTTGTTCATTTCTCGTGAAACCTAAAACTGCCTCGAAATGAACGTAAATGCATCCACATATTTGTTCCAAGCCACATGACTTCTTTCGAATGACCTCCCAGGTCCCTAGGCGTCATTCCGTGGCGTTCGGAGCTCGGACCTCGGGAAAGTGCGAAAACGTGTATTATAACCTTCAATTTTGCCTGTTTTTGGGACATTTTTTTATTTCTCTGGGCATGTTCATTTTTTCTCCCGAAACATTTCTAGGAGTGCCGACATTAACTTGTAACGTTCCGCGGGTGCTTGGCACAATTTGCATTGGCTCGAAAAGCCTTTGAACACCTCATTTGTTCATTTCTCGTGAAACCCAAAATTGCCTAGAAATAAATGTAAAGGCATCCACATATTCGTTTCAAGCCACATGAATCCTTTCAAACGACCTCCCACGTCCCTAGGAGGCATTCTGTGGCGTCCGTACCTCGGGTTTGGATAAACGTCCAAAAGCATGTATTATAACCTTCAATTTTCGCTGTTTTTGGGACATGTTTGGACTTATCTGGGCCTGACCATATTTTCTTCCGAAACGTTCATATGAAAGTTGTCGTGACTTATAACGTTGTGCGGGTGCTTGCCATCATCTATGTTGCCTCGAAAAGTCTCTAAACACCCCATTTGTTCAGTTCTTGCGAAACCCAAAATTATCTCGAAATGAACATAAATGCATCCACATATTTATTCCAAGCCACATGACTCCTTTCCAATGACATCCCAAGTCCCTAGGAGGCATCCCGTGACGTTCGGAGCTTTGACCTCGGAAAAGTCCGAAAGCGTGTAATATAATCTTCAATATTGGTTGTTTTTGGGACATTTGTGGACTTCTCCGGGCATGGTCATATATTCTCCCGAAACGTTCGTAGGAAAGCCAACATGGCTTGTAACGTTGCGCGAGTATTTTGCACCATTAGCATTGGCTCGAAAAGATAATTTACAGATTCTAATCCACGCCTTTTAATATATTTGTATAGATAATTTACAGATTCTAATCCAATGAGTCATTATTGGAATATCAGTTATATCACCCAATATAGATGGATTAAATATCGAGAGGGGGACCTTAGAATGGGTTTGATGTGGGCCACATTAAAATAAATGCAGTAGAGCCTAGAGGCAATAGAGTTGGGGGAAGGGGCTAATTTTATGAAACACCCCCCGGCCCCCCCCCCCCCCCCCCCCCCGGTCTGTTAGGCTTCTGTAGCTGGTTTCATCTTCTTCTGCTGCTTCTTTCTGCCTTTCTTGAGTCTTTTCTGCTTAATGTTGTGTCCGCAATGGACAATACAATGGAGCTTTAATTGTTTGTTCAAATTTTTAATAATCAAAAAGAATATCAAATGGAAAAATGGGATTGCTTAGAACTGTCTTGCACTACAAGTACTGCTGCTAACTTGTGCTCCGATCCATTCCATTTCCATCCATCTCATCATGCTTTTGGATCTTTCTATTCTAATAATAATGTTTGTTCTGAATTTATTAAGATGTGTCCTTTTCTTCCTCTTTGCTTTCTAAAGACACTTGGTCCCTATCATATGTAAGCCTAATCAATGGCTAAAATTGCATGATATGGATCTTTGGATGTTTATACTTTATTGTCCCTTTGTATATTAACTCGACCTTCTACTGCTGCTTCAACCCCCACTACCAAGTGCCACCCCTCAAATTATGGACTATCTCTTAGATACATAACCAAATACAAATTTGGAGTACTGTTTTGTGATTTTCAAGTCAAACATTGTAAGGCCTTGTTTTTTTTAGACTGAAGTGTATTGAATTGAATTGAAATTATGAGAGAAATTTGTCTAAACTGAATTGAACTGAATTTTCATTAATTCAGTCTAAAAGAACAGCCTAAGATACTATGTTAACTTATTTTAAATAAATAAGATCTAAGAAGTTTTTTCTATGGAAGGGAAGTTCCAAGAAGTTAAGATAGTCATATATTTCAATATAAGTAATAATTATTCATTTTAGTAAATTTAAGTTAGTCAGCATTAGTTAAATAGTACTTCCTTCGTTCTTCATCTATTACAATAATGACTATTCATGGTAGTTGGCTAGTTTCATATCTATAGCAACAATGCTACTTTAGTTGACAATATTACTCTTACTTTACCTTACTAAAACTATCATTAATTACCCACCAACGGAGTAGTTGACAATATTACCTTTACTTTACCTTTTTAATTTTTATTTCCTTAATCACCATGCTTAACCCCATCATTACAATAGATTAAGAACGGAAGAAGTACATTGTAACGGTATACACTCTAATTTATGTTGGAAATGGATAATGCGTTGTAGACAAGCATGAAAAAGTTTACTAAGTTGTTTGGTGTGTGGTGAAAATTTTGTTGTCAAATGGATAAAGGTGCACCCGAATCTCCTACATAAGTCAGGGACAGAATTACTATTACTACATTACTAGGTTCAATTAAACCCACTTAATTTGGGGTCGTAATGTTAATTTTATGCAATAATATCTTATGATGTACTTTGAAATGAAGACATCTACTCCCTCCGTTTCATATTAATCTACACACTTTGACATTTTACACTATTCACAAATTACACTTTGACTCTCGTTTGTGATTTATACGTGAATAAAAACATAGTCATGTGGGATCTTGTTAGATTCGTCTTAGTATGTATTTTATTAATATGTACTTTTTATAATTTTTACAAATACAAAACTAAAGATATATGTCTTCAAAGTTTTACATTGACATGCGTGAAAAGTGTAAGTGTGTAGATTAAAATGAAACAGAGGGAGTATTAGAAGTTTGCAAATATGGACTATCGTCATTGACAAATGTAGATGTGTGAGAATGAGTTGTTGCCATGCTTTGCTCTTGTTAAATTTGTGATGCTTAAACAGTTTCATAGTAACTAGTTGTTGTCCTAGGCAATGCCATGGATCATTTACTAATGTGAATTTGAAGCCTTAAAATAAATACTTGAGAAAAGTGGGAAAAAAGAATTACAAGCACTAAATTGAGCTCAGGAATGTTCTTTCAATTCCTTTTAAATTTTCTACATAGTAAATTAAATTGCACTCAGAAAAAGACCTTTCAATTCCTTTTAATGAGTAAGAATACAACCATTGTAGTAAAATTGGTAGTATTATTAGTTGCGGAGGTTATAAAAATTTGAATAATTCTTTTTTATATATAAGTATGTGTTTTGAATCGATTTATATATAACCATGTCTAGTTCCAGTTCAGTTCAAACATTCTCTTATCTCATTTTTCTCCCAATCAAGTTCAATTCAGTTTTGTTTCCATCTCTCTCAATCCAAAAGAACATTACCTTAATTCAATAATAGAGAAGAGAGAGAGGGATGAGAAATAGACAACCACTCAACTTTAATTACGTGGGTTTAGAACAAGGGGTAAATTATTTTCCGAGGGTGTAAATTAAAGCATTATAGAGCTACGTTTAACTTTACCTGAAGATATCACTGAGTTAAAAAACTACAGCTCAAGTCAAAGAGTAAAAGCTCTTTAAACCTAGTTTAATACAACCCCCAAAAAAGTAAAAAGATTCAAGAGCTGCAAATTTACAAATTACAAGTTACAAGAAAGTCAAAAAGGTATAACCAACCGCGTCACCAGATACAATGAAAACCCTCAATTCCAGCCTCTATAAATTATCCCACTGTAGAACGATCTGCTTCTTATGCTCCGTAGTTCTTGGGTGCAATACATCTGAAGAGTATAATCTTTCAAAGGTTACAGAATCACTCTCATCAATCACCTTGGAGCACGAGGTTTTCCATTCATTGAGTTCAAATGCTGGGTCACGAATATGACTCCCATCACAACAATGAGGCAACCGACCAACGTGCTAAAGAAGAGGGCACCCGGCTGCCTCGATTGAACAAAGCCATACACCCCATTTGCAGTAACTAATATGAGATCATTTAGCCCATCATTTGAGAAATCTGCGGAAACTAAGGTATGTGTTGGCGGTGCAGGAAGTTCAAGTGTTGTCATGATGCTGCCATCAGGAGATATAACCAGAGCCTCTTGATCGCCAGCAACAAGAATCAGCTTTTGATTATCATGGACTCGCAGTGAAAATGGCTTCAATGTAGGAACCACATTACCAGATTCCATCATTCCTGAGGGTGATGGTAAATTTGACCATGTTGCCCCCGTCATAATCTGCCACTGCCAGATAGCCTCGTGCCCGTGTACACCAGGAGAGTATGATGTGACCTGACACATGGAAATAACTTTAAGCAACAAGAAAGCAACTAAAAGTGGTAAACAGCAACACGATAATCTAACATCTACGGTTCAAGGATAATAGTCCCAAAAAAAGTTCAAAAAATGTGAAGATCAACAAATTGTTAATGAGCAATGGAATGGTAGGACACAAATTTTGGTCTAAGGTATGCATAATGCAGTAATGACATGGGTACTTGGTTCCTCAAGTACAATACAAAACTCAGAAAAGTCAATGTGCAGAACAAGTGTAAAAAACTCTTACCTCCCCTCTGCTTGTTAAGAAAACCACATCCCCATGGCTTCCCTTCCGATGATGATGGCCATCATCTCTCGGGATAAGAATTGGTGTAGCAACCTCCAAGGAACTTAAATCTTGAGCTCTACCGAAACCTCGGGAGAATTCACCATGTTGAAATAAGTTAAAAGGAGAATAATGATGACAAATAGAAGCATTAAAAAGCTGTTCTCGCACTGGCACCCCAGAGGTAGCTACTGCCCAGCAAGGTCTGAGTACATCCATAGATCCACTTACAACTGTTTGCTCAGCACCATTTCCGCCCACCACCTGCAGAAACCAATTTTGTGTACCAATTACTATTTTATAGCACACTAAAAGCAGACTATAGAATTTGGATTGTGAATGGAAAAGGTAAGCCTTCTATAGTTACTTTCGTCACACCTCAATAAACAGACTACAGAAATTCATATGTACGCCCAATTTTGCTTTTAGTTTTCAGCAGGTTAGAGAACAATTGACATAAGTTCTACTCGTATGATAGAAGAGAGAGAGAAAAATATGCTTTATGTTTACAGTGTTTTGACTTTGTATGAGACTACTAGATGAATTGAACCCGGCCAAGACCCGTTATACCAAATAAATGGTTATTCAAAGTAAAGTATTCCGCCTTTGTTAGTTTTGTCAAACAGTTGGATGGTACATGACAGTACAAGATAATGTGATCGGCAAGTCTCACTCGTCCCTCCCATCAAGTCTTCAACGTGCACTTAAACTAAGACCCAAAAAAACAAGCTGGATTGGTTAATAGAAGTAATAATGATTGTGCTAGCAAAAAATTAGATTGTTAGCTTTGTGTCATTGTGTGGACATGAATTGAAACACTTCTCAGTTTCTCAGAAGAGATGACTCCAAACCCACGTAAAGTCAACTACGGAGCAACATGTAAGATCCGAAAATCAGAACAAGCTATTTGGTCATTGTAACTTATTACAAACCAATCTTCCAACCACACATGTTAGGCTGCACCAAAGACACAAATGTAACCAGTTGTCTAACCACTTACCTGGACATGATCCAACACACCATCTCCATTGATATCAGCATGAAGTCCACCTTCTTGAAGATGAAGCTGATTAAATCAATTGCAAAGATCAGATTATGCCAGAAAAAAAAAAAAAAAAAAAAAGAAAGGACCAATGCACTGATAGACACAACGTAACACTGTATTAAGAAGTTCTAACATCCTCCTCCCTCTCTATCTCCATCACAAGCTTCCATCCATAACATAAACCCCAGCATAAAAGATAAAACAACAAAACCCCCAAAGCTTTTACAAAAAAAAAATTGAATGTTGAATTAGTTATAACAGAGGGAGACACCGTTATTCCTCCCAGTATGATGAATTAATGGATGTTCAAGAATTTGTTGTAACAGATGTATGCAACATATAAAGATTAAGCTTCAGATAAGCAATTGTTCACCTTGCAAAGTGTTCGGCCAGATGCCAAATGTAGAGCTTCAATGCCCTCCTTTTCATGAGCCACAACAACATTAGGGACCCACCAAAGCTGTGTGTAGTTTGTTATCGTGGGTATGTAGGGCATTGGCTGTACCGAAAAACAAAGCAAAATTAATCTAGAAGTGAAACATAGAGCAAATACTGAGCATACTGAAAAAGAATCGCCCAATCACAACTGATGAATCAACTAGCACTCTGAAGGTCTAATAAGTATAGGAACAAACCACATGCTGATATGCATAAAACAGAAGTTTCCAAATAACCACTTAATATGTTGAACACTAAGAGGATCCGCTTCATTTATTGCACAAAACCAAAAAATAACGTTTCCATGCTGGACACACCTTGACCTTTTGTATGGAAGTACAATGCCAAAAAACACCATTATGTGGTATTATGCCACATATAAAACAAGTGTATTCCAAGTCAATTACATGACATGAGTATTTATGATCTCAAAACAATACGATATGCGCATAACTACACGAGGTTACATATGAAAATTCAAGTCATTCTACAGGGGAAAAAAATTATAGCTAAGAAATTCTGGATATTGCAAAAAATGATTTATAAGATAGATCTTTGTGTAAAAGTTCTATTATAGCTGCTTTTAGCAAAGTACCACACATATTAGATAGAACCCCAATATAAAGACCTATACACAGATATGGAACGAACCTTCAAAGTCCTTTAACAAAACACCAATTAAATGCATCTTTTCCATGTATATAAAAACATTTATCATGGATTTCAACAGTTCTTCTCAGACAGCTGCCAGCTGAGACAAGAACCTCACTTAGAAGTATATCCTGACTCCTGAGTAAGTCATGTTCGAAAAAGATAACAAGTGCAGAATCACTATGTCAGAAATTTTCCAATTGATATCAAGTATATACCTTCTTCATTTTAGCTGAGCCAGCATATTGTGCAGCATTTCCAATCAACTTTGAGATCTTTTTTGTTGAATCCTTTCCAGGAGGATGATGTTCCTCAGGCTTGTGCAATGGTAAAGTACCTTTTTTTCCAGAAAGCTTCTTTAGTACCTTCCTCTTGTGCCGTTTGAAATGGGCCAATTCAAAATATGTATCCTCTCGCCGATCCTGTTATTAAACCCAGAATAGTATATATGTTAGTTAACAAACAATAATATATATATATATATATATATATATATATATATATATATATATATGAATAAATAAAACATCTTCATATTGAGCATCGAGGGCTTTGGATGACTTACCCAATGATGTGGCATTACTCCAAGAATAGATTCTCTGAATTCTCTGCACTCGAACTGTCGGTGAACTTTTTTCAGTGAGCAAGTGAATGGGAAAAGCCATCAAAAGAGCACACAATCCAAGCAAAAAAGTAACTCAATGATTGGAAAAAGAATCTCATCACAGTAAATTACTGCATCTTGATACTAGTTTAGTACATAGAAAAACTAAACAATTCTGGAATGTTGATTCAAAGAGTTTTTAACTAAAGGAGCAGCAAAGGACAAGTTTGCAGGCCAACATGTACGAACTATCAACCAGGGACAATAAATTTTACATATGGGCTACTTGATAGAGCAGACAATACCACCCAATCACAGCAATGAAAAACCATCAAGCATGGTATCCAGTTACTTGACCAGGGAGTGGCAAGGACAATAATCCAGAATTTTTGAAAAAAACACAGCTTGATCATGAGGCTTTGTGAATTTGATGGAAATAAAAAAAAACCTGATATTCTGATTTCTAAGACACAAATCAATAGAGCAACAAAAGTAACCATAATAATGTACAGAGTCACTATCGCGAGAAATCTTAAAAAGGATAGTGTCACTGGGATAGTTCAGCACAAGAAAATTGATGGACTTCACTCACCTCTCCAGGATGACGACTGTGTAATGAATGAACATCAAGCTTGTAGTTATGCTGTGGGATCAACATGGATGCATCCGAGGAATGCGCTTCAATTTTCTTCAAAAACAATAAAGATTGTCAGAAAATAAGTCATATATATAGGTAGCAAGACCTCTATCTCTATGTAAAACGAACCTAAACTTGTATGGAGTAGAACTATAACCATATGAGAGGGACATTAATGGTGTAGTTTTACATGAAATGTAAGACAATTCTAGCTATGTGTATAATAATAAAGGACACAAGGGGGTGAAACACTCGAAATGCTCAACAGTTGCTAATTTCGACCAAGTGCAATATACCCAAGCAACAGAATTTTAATGACCCGCAATGTTGCACGATTTATCACTCTTCTTTTACATATAAGATGCTATTGGATGACTTATAACATCTGTTTGATAAAAGGTAATAAACAGTAGTGATGGCAATGCATTTCCACCCGAAACTTGTATTTTCCTTCATAATTTTTCATTACCTCGCAATACCACTACTAAACATGCAAGGGATGGTAATAAGAAATTGTGAAGAAAAAGTTAAGAATATATGTTGGCTACATATCCATTACCACGATATTGACCTGTCACGTTCCTTAAGAAATTATACACAAATTCATTACTATTACCACTGTTTACCATTGCCTACCAAACAAGCTGAAAGAGATATTTAAAGCAGGAAGATGACACAACTTAATGAATGTATTGATACTTGGCAACCCATTTGCATACCAATTATCCAAATCTTTATCATTAATAAGCAAAAATCAACAAATTTTAGTATGGATTTATGGAAACTACATATAACATGATACATTTACAATTTATTATGGTGAAAAAATATGAAAATGTGCAACTATAGGACCATAGGAAAAGAAAATAAATTAAAACAAGTGAACAACAAGATTATAGAAATTAAACATTAGTTTGAATTACTAGATGTATACAATCTTACCATTACATTCATCAATAATTTTTGATTGTTTAATTATTTTATTATATCATAAACATTACTACGGAAAAATTAAAAATTACAGTTCTAATGAAAACCAAAACATACTATAGCTAGATCTTTTGACAAAGGTAGACGCTTTTAGATAATATTATGTTATTTAAACAGCAAAAAGAGAGAAGTTTAAAAAAGTAAGAGAGAGTATGTGCAAAAAGTGTATTTACCTTGGTTGCTTCCCATATTCGATACAGGAAGAACAAATGGGAACGAAGGGTGTAGTTATCTTCTAGGTGTTTATTTTTATATAATACTTCCTCCATTCTTTTATAATTGAAACATTTTAACTTCACACTTGCCAATGCATTACTTAGACCATCAAAATCTCTAATATTCAATTATTAAAAATTATAGAAACTGATATTATGAAAAAAAAAAATATCAAAACTAATACATCCATATTAGATAGTAACATGTAATTTAAATATATTAGCAATAATAAAGTCAAATTCAATTAAATAAGAAGTGTAAAAGTCAAAACATTTACAATTATAAAAGAATGAGCACGTATAAAAACTTATTTAGAAAAATAAGTTAAGGAAAAAAATGGACCAAGCCCAACAAGTACACCTCAAGGGGACACTATCGGGAAGTAACATGAGTTTAAAGGGGAAAACAATAAACAATTCCGATTTTATTAAATTTCAAAAGGATATGGATTAAGGGGAAAGGTAGAATATTCTAGAACCTAAAAGAAACCCTATCACTTAGTAATGTAACCTAAATCAAATGTTTCTCCCCTAAACAAAACCCTATCGCTTAAGAAAAGTCGTATATTTCATTTCTAATGTTCGAATTTGCTGCCTACTTGCTAACTTATAGATTTCGGATTATTTTTTCTGGCTAGCCCATACAAAACAATCGACTATGTAACTGTCACATTCTTATTTTCACTTGCTACTAAGGGTGCTAATCGAGTCAAGCACATAAAAAAATTGAAAAGGGTGCAAAACATACTAAAGCTAGATCTTTTAGAAACTAAAGTAGACACTTTCTCCACATTGGCACGAATAACAGCACATTATAATTAAATTGAAGAGGCTGCAAAAAAAATTATCCACATGTATATGCATTTACATTGTATTATAGGTAGAAGGGACAGACCTCATTCTTTCTACTCCACCGGAGTTGGCCACTTTTACCCGCAAATGCATAAAATGCAAAGTGTCGCAGATCAACAGCGTCATTGCTCTCCACAGACTGAGAGTGTAAAAGGACAATTTCACTTCACAGATTTGACAATCTAAGTAAATTAATTTCATTTCACATACTTGATTCAAGTAAATGTGATCTAAAAAAATATGCCTTCTGTAAAGCAGAATCTAAAGCATGTCAAACAGAAAAGGCACTCCCAGTGCGACTGCCTTTAGTAGGCTTTTCACGCTTGTTAAGAGGGCAGGTAACTCATATGGTAGAACTGATTATGCGCTAACAGAGTACAAATGATAAATGATAATTGATTGAATATGCATAGAATAGCTAACAAAAACAATCAAACAACCTGTAAAAAAGAAGGCACAAGAAAAAGACCGCCCTACTGAAACGAATGGAGTACCGAAACCTGAAACAATCTACATTCACCTTTTCTTTTAAGATTCTTTTTTAACCCTTTCTATTGGGGAGGGAATGCAGGAGGGTAACAATTGTCTCATATTCATTTGTCAATTTAACAGTTCACGCAATATTATAGTTTCACTCTAATACATTATACATTATGTTCCCTATAAGCAACCCTTACTCAAACTATTGTTGGGGTATGAGGTGTTAAGGAGTGCTTTCAGAAAACCAATATGCTAGCAATAGTTTAAACACCACAATATTTAATAAAACTAGGAACATAAGTCTTTTAAAGTTTAAAGAGTCACCCATACACTGTTTATACCTCAGTTTCACCTGCACTTCTTCTATGCTGTTCTGCAGTCTTCTCCGCAATATTCATCTCTTCAAAAGGATCTAAAAACATCTGTAAGCAGTATAAAGCACACAAATTAGTATTCTGCAACAATAAAGATAAAAAAAAAAAAGGATGATATATTGAAAAGAACAATAAGTGGGAATTTGGTATAAAGCTGCCACAAAATTCAGAATAATCCTTACAGTAAGAGGATCTCACAATTTACAGGATATGAGTTCAGGAGAAGCCCAAGACTGAAAACTCATCAAGTCATCAGCAAGGCCACTCTCTAACAGATAGCAAGGATAAGTTTATATGATATTGGCGATTAGAACATCAGTATTCTTGAGTTCCCTTCCCCACCACCGATCCAAAACAAGGGAAACATTAATGTACATCTAAATGCAGAGACGATGCACATGAAAGTGGCCAAGTGTAAATGAACTATGTGATAGAAATCACAATTATAGAGCATATATGTGGTTCTCAGTCCATGTTAAACCGATCCAGAAGCAAAATTTTAACTACAACCAGCATCATGTCTATACAATAGATATCGTTTACGCAACAGTAGATGACAAAATTATGCCTACATGTGCTTGCATTTCCATCCTTCCACCAACGATAACCAATCCTGAATCTCCATGCTTGATGGTATAATTGCTTATTGAAATTGCTACCTCGCTGTGGTGAGCATTATGAGGAAAATCTTCCTGCATAGCACAAAGCAAGTAATGATTATAATTTGGTAACAGCAAACGGTACAAAAAGGTTTAAGAACAAATACTACATACCTGTAAATTTACTTCCCATAACTTTTTGAGATTATGGTCAAAACACATCACGGACCATCCTGATGTCACTACGACCAACACCTGCTTACGTGGCTGCCCTTGCCGGTAAGTTCGATCAATAACACCTGCCGCCATAGCAACAGCACGTCTCCCAGAGGCAACACGAACTTTGTCAGGCAACAAAGTCACCTCAGCAAGAACGCGTGCCTCGCTAAATCCTTCATCAACACGTCGAGTATGAGGCTCCAACACCTAAGATGAAAACGCAATGTTAAGCAATAGTGAAGGCTAGAACCAAACAATATTTGCAGCAGAGATTGATAGATAGAATCAGCATATCGGTTGAATCAACTGACTCATGCTCTGCTCACTTCAACTTATTTTAGTCTGGACTTTAAAAAAAATTCCTAAACTTTTCAGGACATTGCATGAATTTCTAAACATTATTAATTTTTTTGAACTTCAATTATTCTGAACTTTTCTTAACTTCAGGCTACTTCTTCTGAACATTTACTTAATTTTTCTAAACCAATCTGAACTTGACTAAACTTTTTGAACTTTTATTGATTATTCTGCGCTTTCCTGAACTTTTTTACATAAACTCAAGATAAGCAAAAATAAGTAGGGATGGCGAGTCATCCAGGGACAGCTAGGGTTCGTTGACGGGGACAGTTGAAGCAAGTTTAGAGAGGTCCCCTTGCTCTTCAATGAAACTTCAGCCAAACGAACCTTGAACTCAGTTACAATCTAGGCGGTCACCCTCTTCCTGTCTCTCGATGCTTCTGTGCTGCTCAATGGGGAAAGGTCAATGTACCAGTAAGGCAGCAACTAGTCTTGCTGATCATGGTGCAAATTTTGCAGTCCAATGTCAAGTCCAACTGTTTTTTTTTTTTTGGTTAGAAAGGAGTCAAAGAGGGAGGGAGGGAGAGAGAGAACAGGTAGATGATTTTTTTAACTTCACATGTTAAGGCAAGAGGCAGATGAGTACTAGGGTAGGTAGTGGGATTCTTCTATTTTCTTTTACTTGTGAGTTGTTAGTCACTCGGCTTGTCCTATTTGTGTGAATTTTCTGTACTTTTTAATAATTTTGTCTTTTTATTTTCTAATACTTCCTCCGTTCCATAATAAGTGAAACATAGGGGTTGGGCACAAGATTTAATAAACATCACTTTCAAAAGCTAAAAAGTCATGAAATACCCTTTTCATTATCAAAAGGAGGAGAGAGAAAAGCAAATCATACAAGTTTGTGATGGGTATTCTTGTCATTTCATAACTTTCTTTTTTCCATTTAAGGTATGTTTCACTTATTTTGAAACGTTCTAAAATAGTAAGTGTTTCACTTATTATGGAACGGAGGAAGTACAGAGTTATTTATGAAATTTAATTTCTTTCAAATTATAAATTTTCTTGGCCTTCAAATATATATTATTTTCTTTTGGCCAAATCCATATTGTACCCGTTTTCAAAAAATTTGGTTTTGCCGTTCCGTCCTCGTATCCATGTTGGTGCTATTTAAATGTCATATGCCAGATATATAAAATAGGACATTTTATCACATTGAGCAAATAAAACATATTATCTGCACTTATTGATAAACATCATATCCCTCCATTTAGGGTACAAGAATTCAGTGGGAAGAACAGGGAACCTGCGTACTAAGAAATTTAAGTTTGACCCATCCCTCTCATTTTTTTTGTTTTCATTATTTGGTTTGTTATTTTGGGTTACATAACCACTAGCCTTATATGCACGCTATGAGTGCAAAGTCGAAGGATGAGTAATAACTGCTTTGCAGTTTGTTAGATCAGTTTCCACTTTTTATTTTATTTTTAGACTAATATAATGGTAGGTGTTGTAGTTTTCTTTTCTAGTTAGGGGTATATTGGTCAAAAGGGTAGACACCAAAGTCTCTCATATATAACAGAGATTTGCGGTATTTCCCGCCTGTATGAGCAGTTAAATTCTAATGCCATGCAGCATTATGAACCAGCAATTAACAATTTTCTTTAAAAGCATCAAGCTAATATCACAACTAATTCATCTCAAACAAGCCCACATGTGAAAGGAAAAAATAAAATCGAACCCTCTCGCTTAGGCATCGTGTGGCTTGGCACAATGGGAAAGGAAAAAATTAAGAAAAAGAAAAGAAAGGAATCAAACCCCTAGAGAATGACCATTTTATATTACCATTTTATCAAACCTGTTTCATTGTTGTGTTTATAGGACCTTTTTATAAGACCCACATGATAAACTTTAGCAATCACTCTCTTCCCACCACCATGTCAACTTTCATCTCACCACTTCCAGCACCAAACGACTCCACCACTCCTAAGCACCATTTTCAACCATTATCATCAGTTCCACCTCCTAGCACCACTGCCAACCTACAATTATCATCATCTTGTAGTACACTTGTGGGGACACATATCAAGGAAATAAATTGTAGAGTGGTTATTAGATTTATTTTATTAAAAAGTAGATGTGATAGGAGTTAGTGAGACATTATTTTATTAACAGAGAGAGAAGTTAGGGTGTTTTTTTTTTTATAGAGACACACTAAGGGGCAAAAAGGGTGTTAGAATACTAACATAAAAATAGTGGGACCACTGCAAAAATGGAAGTGTTTAAACTATTTTAGAACAAACTAAATTGGAAAGTATTACAGACTATTCTGAGATAATGGAAATAATTTGAAAATAGGATACTCAAATGGGGGCTAGAGTTGCAGATAATGAGGATTGAGGATAATAGAGAGTCTGGGTGATGCTAGTGGAAGCTAAGGATACGATAAAATTTAATAAAAGGCAGGAAGATTGTGACTTTAGTCTAGGGAGTTAAAGGCAATATGAAGAAGTTAAGTTAGCAAGAGTAAGTAACACTTGATAGAGGAGAATGGAGGTGGAGAATCCATGTAAACGACCATCGAAGATAAAATCCTCAATCATGCAGGTAACCCCATTGCAATGAAAATAAGGCTTTGACATCATTATTGTTGTGGTCGGATTAGGCCATCAAGGAACAACCCTACTACCACAAGTCAAAATCTAGGCGTGAGTGAGCCCAAAAGAAAACATTATCCCTCTATTATGTGAACTTTTTTTCTTTTACTTTCCTCACTTGGTGGTTAACGTCAAGTATCATGACAATCCCATATCTACTATTTTGAGTGTAGCTGTTTGGTGATGAGGCTAGCCTGCTAGGTGGAGGTTTGGTCAAGAATTGATTTTGTGGTGGTACTTAGGATGCCATGGCTTGGTTAGGTCATGTCAATGATGGTGCAAACATGGTGTCATAAGGAGGGCAAGGGAGTGACAGGGGTGGTGAGGTCGGAACATGGTGGTAGCGGTGTTGATGGGGACGAGAGGGGTGGTTTCAATGATGATGGATTGGATGGTTGGGTTGATAGGATGGTGAGGTTGATAGAGGAGAATTGGTAATTCATATCCTAAGGGCGGAAGATCAGATTGAGTGATTTTCTGAAAACCAAAACTGAAACATAGGGGAAAAAGTGCAAACAAATTCAAACCAAGCACCATGTCACCATCAAAGGAAAATATGGGTCTTCGTTTTCTTTCCCTTAACCAAAGAACCCCTGAAGACCATCCCACAAATCAACTAAAATGGCAAAACCATACATCAAACAAATATCTCCTACGAGATGCACCAGCTTGATGTTGTAACATAAATCTAGGCAAGCTAGACTCTACCTCCAATGAAACCCATCATTAGCTTCCTTTTTTTTTTGAAGTAAGGTGACTCCCTTGCAGAATGTGGGGAAATTTGGGTCTTGGGAATCCCACTTTGCAAGCATTAGCTTCCTTGATGAGTCTAATTTCAACATTAAATTAATTACTCATAAAGAAGACAGTACAGGGACCAAACATCCCTTGGAAATTTTCCTAGCTACTTGTTAATGCTTTCTCAATAATATGATATGAACTGAGAAATTGATATTAGCTGACGAAAAAAAGGTAAATTATACTCTCCAACCAAGGGAGCCATAGAAAATGAGTGATGTTTGCTCCGTCCAACAATGCGCACATTAGTCTTTCCACGGAGGGGAATGATGCAACTGCAAAGTTAATAACCAGAGGCATTAAATAACCTTCGTGTACCTCCCAGGCTCCCAGACTTTCTCCCTCATCTTTATGATTACGTGTTTTCTGGAAAGTTCAAGCATGATCTTTCACTTTTTTATAGTAGTGTCACAAATTTTCTCCATAAATAGCAAAATAATACATGTAGATTTCCAACCCCCGCTTCCACATGGACGAAGCCTCCACTCGTTGAAATTCTTTAGAATTGCTCTTAGTGTAAGACTCAACCTCTTACTACAAAGATCATTCTCTTAGCTAAAGATATCAGATAGCAAACAAAAAGTCTCAAATTACTTTAATATCCTATAACTCCAATAAAGGCGAAAAACAAGCTCAAATTAAAATAAAAAAAGGGGATAAACAAACTATTAATTCACATTTCCAAACAAAATCAAAAGCAATACAAAAGAAACTATAAACATGAGTATAACCTGAATTTTAGCATCATGAGTGGCAACGAGAACTTCATTCTTGCCATCGCCATTAAGATCAACTACGATAGGCGGAGGAAGACGATCCGCTTCGTATTTGATCGGATAATCATCCAAGAGATGGAACCATGCTTCTCTGAATGAGAAATCTCCCTCATGCTATTTCCGAAAAGAATGAAAACGTAAATTAGGTCAATTTGATTGAAATTAAGAAGCAAAAGTAATTGGAATTGAGGAAATTTTAGGGTTTAGAGAAGTTTAAGGGGGATAAGAAAATAACCTGGAGAGAGAAGAAAATGGCGAAAGCAGCGAGCATGAGAATGGCTAAATCGCGCTTTCTCATCTCTCGCTTTCTTCGTTAGACTGATCAGCTGTGTACAGTAGTAGTGTGCTTCTTCAGCTTCTGGAGATGATGCAAATTTCAGACATGGGAGTTTTCGAAATTTGGATTGAGGTCTTTTTTCCTGTTTTATGGAAGTTGCTTTCTTCGGAAGGGAGGGAGTGACCAATGACTCAATGAGGTTGGTAAACAAGAGTCCGGGCTAGGGGTGCTGATTGAGCGATTTTGGTGGGCCTCGACTCGAGGACTCGATTTAGAAATAACTCAAGTTGAGTTCGAATTATTATGAACAAATATAAGTTTTATCGAAAAAGTAAATAGAAATGGGTGGAGTATAACGTAATAAGATCATGCATAAGGGTAGATGTCGCCTGATTTTGTATTATCTTATACGATCGAGTTATAATGTGGGAGTACTCGTAAAAGTAACGAAACGTGCTTGGAATATGACAGAGAAACTTAGGAAAATAACAAGGAGGACTTAGATGAAACTTATAAAAATGTCACGCACATTATAAATGGCACTCATTATCATGTATATTGAATTTGCTATAGATTAAATTTATAAGTACTACCATGTTACAATATATAACTAATCTAACTGGCGTGCTTCCTTCGTTCCTAACTAAGCGTTATGTTAACTTTTTTATATAATCTGATGCGCTTTTTTTATTATTTATATATATTTGATTGCGCACAAGTAAAAATTATAAAAAGTTGATGTATCTAAAGTGTACATTGAGACAAATCTAACAGGACTCCACCTGCCTATTTTTTAAATTGGGGATGCGCAAAAAGATTCGATTTGAATGGTCCAATCACTTGATGACTTGTTCGAAAATTTCAAATATTCGATTCGTTTTTTAGATATTTTGGATCATGTACCCGGGAAAAAAATTCAAGTTTGGTAATAGGATTTTTTAAGTTTCGATTATTCAAAAATCCAATTTTATTTTTTTTCCTTCTTTAAAATGAATATCCAAGTAGACTTTTTACTGTTTTAATTTAGAAACCCTGAATCTAATTCTAATTGTTCTCTTACCTAGTTAAACTCCCTCAAGCATATCTCTCTCTTCACTTCACCCATTGCTTTTCGCTTTACGCCAGGTGTATCTCTATCCACTCTAACTTCTAAAGTTAAAAAAGACTACTTCTGTTTTTTTTAGTTGACCCGTTTCTCTTGAGCACATATGTCAATGCACTATTTTAAACCTTTATATATCTAATTACCAATAAAAAAATTACAAAAAGTTGATATTATGAAAATATACATTAAGATTAATTTAACAAGATTTAATATGACTATATTTTTTTCTTAATTATAAATTACTCCTACAACAAAATTACACCCGTAAATAATATCAAAAGTCAAAACGAGTCTCTAAAAGAGTGGAGAAGGTAAGAAAGAGGAGGGCTGATAGGAAGAAAGTTAGTAACCCTAACCCTTCAAAATACATAGAATTCCATCTCTTATTACAGAATACATATTACACCAGTTTCTATCTGAGAAGTTCACTTTCATATTTCCAGTATCGATTCAAGGAAAGAAATTGAAGGATTTTCGACGACTCTAAAAAATTGAAGGTATCGTAAGTTTAAAGATTGATTTTTTTTTTTTTAATTTAGTATTCTGCTAAATAGTTGAACCCACTAAACCCTATGCATACGCCACTGATTCTAGTAGAGATATTAGTAAAATAGTATTCAAATTTTCTCTTTCTTTGATTTTTTATAAGTTTGAAGTAACTAGAATAAATGGTTTGAAATGCTGAGAAATTGGTGGTTTGGTGGTTGTATGTAGAAGATGACAAGACCATTTGCAGTGAAAGCTGGTAAGAAAAGGAAGAAGAGAGAAGAAAATTATGATAAGGAAGAAGTTGAATTGGTGAAAGAGGAAACACCAGCTGCCACAGCTGATACAATAGCTGAGGATGAAAAGATAGTGGAAGATTTGGTGCAAGATATGCCTGGCATCCCCATTACTGTATCGAATTCGACAATCCGCTCCCGGGCTATTTTCATCCTTGAAAAGGCTTCCCTTGAGGTTGCCAAAGTTGGAAAGGTACATTAATCATCTATGGTTCATCTTTTCGATTGTGTGTTATTTGTTTGTTTGTGTGTTGCTTGGATATGCAAGCAAAATCTAGGGTCTGGGTAGTGGGTATTATAATTGGATTGGATGTAGCTAGTTTTATGAAGATGAAGGGTTTGTTGTGTTCAACTTATTTTTACTTATTCTCAGAAAAATTAAGAAAACTAGAGGAAAACTATGAACATGGTCTGATAAGTTTAGGATTAGACGATTAGTTAAGCAGTTCATAAAAGTTAAAGAAAGTTCTTAGAAGTTAAGAGAAGTTCAAAAACTTCAGAATAATTACGATAACTTCACGAATAATAAGGCCCTGTACTTTTGGACTTATTTTCAGTTCCGTTTAGGTCTGTTTCTCTGAGTCCAAAAGAAAGGGGCCTAAGTTGAATAGAACATTCACAAAAAAGAATTCATGGCCCATCTGGTAGTTGCTAATAAGTTACTGTATAAAGTTTATTTTTATTTTAAGGGGTAACTTTGTGATGAAAACTTCAATATATATGTTCATGATATATGCTTGTCCATCCTCAAAAGTTCAGTATCTAGCGGTAATAAAAATTTGTGAAGAGAAACATAAGTTTGGGTATGAAATTGTATTACCATGAGACTTTCTTCACATTTGTACATATAAATTTAGTACCAATTACACCTTTTATTTTTGATTATCAACATTTCATCTTTGATTATTGTTTACCAAATCTTGAATTATCACATTTAAATGTAATTGCAGAGCTACCAAATTTTGAACTCTGAGGACCATGCAAATTTTCTGCGGAAACACAATAAGAACCCATCCGACTATAGACCTGACATCGTTCATCAGGTTCGTGACACACACTCTTCATTAGAGTTAATTGTTAATTTTGTACTTTAGTTCTCATTTTCAGAAAGCTGTGGACTATGTATGCCATTTGTTTTGTGTCTTTAATCATTTCATGATTTATTTGTTATATTCAGGCTCTATTAATGATTCTGGATAGCCCCCTAAATAAGGCTGGAAAGATACAAGCTGTGTATGTTAAAACTGAGAAAGGTGTACTTTTCGAGGTTAAACCTCATGTTCGTATCCCAAGAACATACAAGCGTTTCGCTGGCATTATGTGTGAGTAACCATAATTGTTGCACCTTTTTTTTTGTCAAGTTCCATGCATGGTTGTAATGGTGTAACCTTCAGCTGAGGGCCTTGCTCAATTCTCTCACCCATTGATGATTGCAGTGCAATTGCTACAGAAGCTGAGCATATCTGCAGCTGGCAAACGGGACAAGCTTTTTCGTGTTATTAAAAATCCTGTCACTCAGTACCTACCTGTTGATTCTCGTAAGATAGGTGAGCTTGCACTAAATATTTATCCCGTCTGATTACTGTTGCAGACTGTTTCCATCTCTCTGTTTTCTCCCTCACTCAGTGACATTTGGCTGTTCATTCATCAGGCTTTTCATACAGCTCAGAAAAATTGGTTGACATTCAAAAATATGTGACTGCTGTTAAAGACGACGTAAATTTTGTCTTTGTGGTATGCGTCAGAAGTGACTTAACTTGCTCTTTCGTTCTATGTTTCTTATGACTAAACACAGGTGTTTCTAATCCTTTGCTTGTTCAGGTTGGTGCTATGGCTCATGGAAAGGTTGATGATGAGTATGTTGAAGACTACATATCAAGTAAGTTTTTCTTTGAAGTTTCTTTTGTCTTGTGATTACTTGGAATTAGACATTTTGAATAATTCGTGGAGTTATTTTGAACACAGAAGACACTTTTAAAGTGTGCATAATTGTTTGTTTTTTGCTCTAATGCTTTTACTTTTCAAGGAGATTAGGTTCCAAATCCCATCTTTATGTTGATCAGGTGTTTTGAATTTGTATAGCTGGTTTGTGCTTAATTAGTATATGATCACAAAGTATATCATTGGACCTATATGGTCGAAATGTGTACGGTTTGAAGTGGCATCTTCTCCATCTATAGAATATCAAACCCCCCGGGCTCTAATGACCCCTCTCTCCTCCATCCTTTACCCTAGCTCGCCTATGGTTCCGGTGTTCTCCCTTGCATTTTGGACCTATATTTTAACTCCACATAGCCCTTGTCATCCGCATCCCTGCCATCACTTGTCTTTCCAACTCCACCTAGCCTTGTCGTCTGCAGCCCTGCCATCACTTGCCTTTCCAATATAGACCTATATGGTGGAAATGTAGACAGTTTGAAGTGGCATCTACTCCATCTATAGAATATCCCACCCACCCCTGGCTCCCTTGACCCCTCTCTCCTCCATCCTTTGACCCTCACTCTCGCCTATGGTCCCGGTGTTCTACCTTCCATTTTGGACCTATATTTGAACTCCACCTATCTTTTGTCTTCTGCATCCCTGCCATCACTTGCCTTTCCATTCTGGACCTATATTTGAACTCCACCGTGCCCTTGTTGTCTGTGGCCCTGCCATCACTTGCCTTTCCATTTTGGACCTGTATTTGAACTCCACCTAACCCGTCGTCTGCAGCCCTGCTGCCATCGCTTGCCTTTGGTTCCTGGTGCTCCTCCTTTTTGAATCTATTGTTGAAGACCTTTCGCTCCCCGCTTTAAGGTCCATCTCTGATGCCTTTACCTTCACTCACCTATGGTGTGTCCACCCTTTGATTTTGGACCTACTTTTGTACTTCACTAGGTCCTTTTCTTCTTCAGCTGTACCTTCACTTGACTATGTTTCCCTTCCACTCATCCTTTTTCTGAAACTATTTTTGAAGACCTCTCTTGTAGGGTGTTTATAGAATCTTATATAGAACTTGGAAGTTCAAATCATCAATAAAATCCATCATAGGAAGGTAATTTTGGAAGTTTGTTCATCCCATAACGGAATTTTCTTGCCAATTGTTTGAAACTTGAGAAGGACCTATGGGTCCAAGTAGCCAACAATATCGTAGCCTGGCTTGCTGATTCTTATTTCCTCCTAGCAGGCTGAATTATTTATGTTAATGGTAGGTTTTGTGACAAAATTGTCTTCTGAATCTGTTGCTTGATCCCATCTTTCGAGTCCATTTCTTCGAAATTGAGAAGTACCAACCCTGCAGTCTGATGTGGTTTATTATAAAGGATTAAAGAATTAGAGATGGCACATTGACCATGCTTGTGCTGGAGGCTTGGCTCGGCATGAAAGCTGGCGCGTCCCCATCATGTGTCGGGGGGTTATTTTTAGACAATTTAGTGTGAGCTAGTTTTACTTTGCATTTGACTCGCCATTTGATGTTATTGACAATGTACCGCGTATATTTGCAGTCTCAGGTTATCCGATGAGTGCTGCGTGGTGTATAGCAAGAATTTGCGAGGGCTTGCAACAGAAATGGAGCGTCTTGTGAATTCTTTTGTGGGTTTAGTGATAGCTATTGGTATTGTCCGGATTTTCGCTTTCGTTTTGTGTAAGAGAATATGCCGAGCATAAAGCTAAAGTATCAAAATTTTGTATCATTTACTTTGTAGTTGTCTGAATTTAAGCTTTCAGTTCGTGCAGGAGAATATGCTGCTAAAGTTTTGAAATTATTTATCATCTATTGCAGATGCCTAGCCTCAATACTAATTCGTTTTAGGCAATGTGGTGAAATTTCGACAATTGAACCGATTTGTTAGTGAGAAATTTCGACAGCTGAACTGAATTGTTAGTAACAGACTGAGAGTTGATACACTCAGTTTCCACCCCACTCCAATGTTTAACAGGCTAACAGCCATAAGCTCAGCGTCTGAAGATGTTGAGGTCATGCTCTTCCCTTTTTTTTTTTTTGGCATGTGCAGGCCTAAGCCTAAAGTGTTCTAGTCCAAAAGAGTGCATGCTTCAAGTTATTTGTCCACAAAAGAATCAAATGCGCTTCTCTTTTCGCATATAGAGAATAAAGCTTGACAAAGAATAATCTCATTAGGAAGCTTTATTTCTTTATGTTGCATTTCTAAACTCCCACATTAGCAAGTTCACCAAACTCATGTTTTAGCTAATAGTTTTCATTTTAGATGTAGCTATTGTAAAGAAAATTCAATCGCACTAAAAATAGATTGTTATTTACAAAAATATCATTCACTTTATGAATGTTCTAAACGTTAATTCAAGGCAAATAATATACAAACATTGGCCATATTTATATTTTCTTTTAAATTTATTTACCTAGTATTCAATTCTAATTATTTTATTATAAAGAAATTTGGGCTAAACCTTCACAAAAGAACTCAATTGGAATAAAGAAGAATACTTTTTCTTAGAAAATATATAAATTGGTATTGCTATATTTTTTTTGGGATTTAAAAGTTGATACCATTGTAAATCGATTTTGAAATCGAAAACACGTCGTAAACAATAGTAATTTTCTCTTTGAGGTTGTATTTGGATTTATGACATTTTGAATTTATTAGTTACAATTTTTTTGTTATTCAATAGTATCTTAATTTTTGTTTTTTTGTTTTTTTATGTGTAATTACATGTTTATGTGACTTTTAGATGGGATGCTCTGATCTTCAAAAGACCATATTATATGGAAGATGACCCGTGAAGTCAATAGCTTGCATAGTTGCATGCAGTATGGCAATTTTCCCTTCTCATGTGCTACCTAGATATCTGATTTCAAATTATACTTGCTGAAATCCAAATCCTAGACCCTAGACAATCAATTACTGCAACAATGAAATTACAACACAAACAAAATAGCATAGATCTCACCTACAATAATAAAAATAATAATAATAAACATATTTACAGCAAGAAAAACTACATGATATTTCCCTACAATAATCCACATGAACCTCAACGTGGCACAAAGCAAAATGAGACCCGCAGGAGGTATTCTACGAGTATGACTTCAATTTTAGGAAAGCGCTTGCTTGAGATAACAGTTGTGCCTGCATTGAATGAAGCTTAAGCTTATTAGACATGATAACACGCCGATTTCACTTTACGAAAAGGATCACTAACGCCAAATGTTTAGAACAAATGGAGACATACTAGTTTAAGAGAAATTTCTATACCATAGCCCTTAACTTTTCCATTTTGAATTTCGTGGCAATTTTTTCTGTTTCTTTTTTGTTTTAATTTTTAACGGTATATACTTGCTTTTGCTTAGCAATTTCCATAATCTCAAAATGCAAATTTTTGTTACACACTTATTCCCTTCCTCTCTCTTCAATCTCCAACACCAACTCCACCACCATACCAAACCATGCCACACCCATCACCTCAACCATACCAGCTACCGATGCCCCTTCCTCCCACCCCTGACCATCGGCCTGACCTTGCATCCCTATGCCCACCCTCCCGTCCTCCCTGCAGCCAGATCACAATCCTCTTCACTAAAGCCCCACTCCCCACAAAAGGCGCAAACCCCTTTGAAACACCCCCTTGCTACTCCCAGAGGCAAACAGAGAAGGATAAACCTTACTGCATTTCCGACGAGACTAATGGTGCCAAAAAGCACAACATATTCTTCCCCTTCAAGGTATTTCTAATGGCTTCAGTTCCCAGGCTTCCTGTTGGAAAGGTAGATCCTTGGATGGTGGCCGGTGGGCAGATAGGGTGGTCAAGGCCTCAAGGGTCGATGGTGGGCAGGTGGGTTGGTGGAGCAGTGATGTGAAGGATGGTGACAAGGAGGGATAACAAACTTCTGTATAAAGGAAATTTCCTTTTCTTCACACAGTGACTATTATTTTTGGCAATTTTTTAACAGAAATTCTATCTATAGGTTATGGAAATTATTCAGCAAAACCTTTAGGTTTCATGGTATTATATATTAATACCCACCATATAAAAAGTGCAAAAGTGGAGAGTTACCATGTAGACTTTCCCACTATTCAACGATACGTAAACCAAGTCAAACATAAAGCTGAACATTAGGTGGCTTACTGCAGAAATTACTTTATTTTTTTAAAATTTGAAGTGCTTACAGTTTCTTAATTTGACAGTCTGCTTCGTTTCCTGCTATCACCACATCAACTAGACAATTAAGATTTTCCAATCAAAGCGCTGCTCGCTGAATTAGACTTTGTTGTTTTTTTCGACTTTCCAAGTATGCTGCAAGTTGTGCACTTTTATTTCTTGTTTCATTCAACTCCTTCTCTAGTTTGTTGACCTATATAAATCAACAATGGAAAGATATCCAGGTTACAAATATTCAGAATTGACAGTACTGTAGGAAGGTAGGCGACATGACGGGTTAATAATACCATCTGTTTTAGCTCGTGTTCTTTCTGAACATGTGCTTCACACCTGCACCAAAAATCCATGTTAATTTCTGTGTGTAAAAGTCTATATAGATCACCCATAGAACGTTCTACATCATCCAAATCTGCAATTTTAGGTTTATTCAACCGGCGAAAGGCTAGTTGGTAGCGAATGTATATTTATTGACACTGAGAGTGAATGACATCAATTTTACAATCTGGCGCTATGCTGAACCAAACCCCAAATCACTTTTGATAAGTCACAACTTATCACTTCAGAAAGAATACTTGGAACTGAAATTGGCAAGTCCAAATTAGAACCTGAATCAATTACATATCCAATTGGAACTTTTTTTTTTAGGGGAGTAATAAACCCAACCTACTCTTGCATTTGATTCAGAACAAAAATCTCTATATTGGTCTTTATGTAAGAAACAGGAACTTCTTAGTTTTACAAAGAAAATTACTTCTACAATGCTTTTATACTTTTTGTTGGAAGGAGAAAAAACGAACAATATGACTTTAACATAACAGCCATAATTATAAATTTATTATTCAAAAAAACTGCCGTCCATTTAACAATCACATAAATGATATTTTTTATTCGAATAGAATAAATCAACATGCCTTGAAAGTTGAAGAGTTGAAGATATTTGGATCTGAATAGCAAACTAGTTCTCACTTCCGAGCAGGCCTCAATAAGCAAAGGTGTTTAATTCGATTCATTGGCACATAAAAGAAAAAGATCCTGGATTGGATTGTTTAACATTGTTATAGCACAAAAGATACACAATTACTACGGTGCAGAAAGCCTAATGCAATGGTAGACTGGTAGGTTGGAACATACAAACAACAAAGAGGCAAATTAAGCAACCTACCTGGTGAATAATTGAATATTCTCTTCACAAATTTGCTCAATAGATAAAGAGGCTGTAGAATCATCCACAGCTTCATCCTACAACATATGACAGCTTCTTTAGATGAAGTAAAAATTAATACTCAAATAACTGGGTTCAAGAATACAGAATGGAAGTATGAAACAGAAATAAAACAACGAAGTACTCCAAAGTCCAAACTCTTGTCATATTGATCAAACAAGAACTGATAAAAAAAACCGAAAATTTTGATCAAATAAAAGCCAAATACACCATCTGCTATGAAATACAAAGGCATATCATGAAATTGATCATTTAAAATTCTCGTGATCCCTTCCAGATACAAACACCAAGAAGGGAGCTCTCTTATACAGGTTTCCTAGTTCCTATGTTTCAGGGAAAAACAACTATGTTACTCGAGCATTGCTAGACCTTGAACAACAAACTCACACATTAGACGGATATTGTATGTAATTAACATAACAAGCTGCCAGCCTAAAATCCTCCAGAGTCCGGACCCCAAGTGTGAACAAAATTTGACTCTCCAACATTTTGACTTAGAAGTGTCTGGCTGTAGAATGTGATAGAATATATATTAAAGATTTGAAATAAAATAATAAATTCCATAACTCACTGCAAGCCCCATGTGTAGGTTCTCTTTCAAAAAGAACCAGAAAATGAACAAGGGTTGTCAAAACCAACAAATTAATCTACCTTCTCTAACCCGCAAATTATGTAAATACACTTGGACCACTCAAAGGTTATACTAGACCTTGTCAAAGCTTTCCAAAACAAACTCCAAATAACAACGAAGTAAATGTATGTTGTACAATGTACAGGCCCAAACAGACTCCAAATAGAGGGATTGACTATTTCAATTCAAAACAATACAATCATCTTTCCCTCATCTATCATCACTAATGCTCTCATTACCCTATCAGCACAAATGTACAATGTGTACAAGGCCCTTCCTGGCAACATGTGTCTCTCATCTCTGATCCTCTCTTTAATCTTTCAGCGTAATTTTTGTACAAAGACCATCCTAGCCAACCAAATTTCCTTATCCCCATAAATCTGAAACCATAAAGTACTTATCATCCCTTAAATCAACCAACTAATCCCAATTTCAATGTGTGGAAACAAGATCTTGGGTGTGTTAATTAAGACAACTCCAATATGTAGATGTTTAGGCAAGTCCCCTTCCCCCTGCTTCAAAAAAAAAAAAAAGCTCCTCCCAAGAGCCAAATATGATGGTGGAAAAACACAATCTAAGGAAAATAATATCAAAACCAAAGCCCTCAATAATCTTGAAAAGTGACTTCACAAATACTAATATTCCTCATGGTCAATATAAGTAGAGCAAAGGAGGCTTAAGACCTGCATCAGGATTTCTCCAGATTTGAGTATTGGCACTGGTACTGGTACATATTGATAACTAACTATATATGATCATGTAATCCAATCCAATCCAATCCAAAGCTCCAGCAAACTATCACAATAATGCACATTTTCTCATTCATCTCAAAGTAAAGTGTTCAGTTCTAGTAAAATGCCAGAACTATTATACTCATATGGCTCTTAGATGATGTGTCTGACATAAACTATCGACCATATTCATGCCCATATCTCGAACAAGCCTCAATAGCTTCAACAACCAGCCACATGATCATTATTATTCGAGGACATCTTGTAGAGGTAATATATATAGATTTTATTTTTCTGATAGAAATAATTTCTCAACTTTTTGACTAAAAAGATTACCACATTGAGGAAAAGTGGAGATTATTGGGGATCTCCATGAAAGAACCTTTGTATTACTCTAGAGTGATTGATTGGGAATCGCAGGATCAAAGCTACAAGCTTCTAGAACTCCCAAAACGCTAACTTTACAAACTAACATTGCATACTATTGGATTTAAGGGTCAAATCATGCTAATTGAAAACACAAGAAATAATAGATCTAAGCGCTAAAGTAAAAACAATCATATAACTGGAACATAGTCCATATACACATGGAAACAAACAAAGTTAGAAAAGCCAGCCAAGCTGAGCAGTAGCAGTACCAACACTTGCAAACTTATCTGAAGTGAAGTTCAACTTTCTCATGCTCATAGAGCTCAAGATCACCACACCTAGAATGTGCAGATTTAGCATTCTCATACTAACTGAGCTCAAGCTTAAAACCTTTCCAGATGCATCTCAGGTCTATCAAGTTTGGCCTATGCTACAACACACCAAACCAATAGATGGGGGGGAAAATGATAAACCACAGGATGTAAGAATCAAGTGAACACTTACAGTCGAGAGCTCAACTATGGACTGCTCAGCAGATGTATCCTCCTGATAATTTCTTCTGGATCCAGCAGAAAGACCAACAAGGGGCCTATTAGGAGTTGACCTCTCCTGAACTCCAGTCGCTGGAAGGCCAACAAGTTGGTCATCAGCATGAGATAACTTTTTTATCTTAGCTGGAGGTCCCGCAGGAGGAATATCACGCCGCTGGAATCCAACAAAATGACAGTGGTTCTTCCTGTGCCAGGCATGATAACAAAATTATATGTCAACTTAATGACAAACCTTGTTAGGAATTATCATATTAAAACAGAAAGGTTATAATTCCCTTCATTTGCAAGTTGCAACCCACTATTATTCAGCAAATAAAAACAAATTCAAACACAAACAGCAGGATCCATAATATGTTAGATCAACATATTCAGATAAGCTAACAGAATGTCTAAGTGGAACAAACCAGTAATCATAAACCATTTGCTTCATCCTTGATTCTAGCCGGATAAACAGTGACGACCTCTCAAAATCCTGCTTGTCATGTGCTGGTTCTATAAAATTTGCTTCAAGGACACCTGAGATATATGCACCAATATAAGAAATAGGTATCCAAACACAGATTATGAACGAGAATAGAAATAATAGGCGAAACACATGTCCAGGAAAAAGGAAATAAGTCTTATACCAACAACTCCATTCCCCACAGAACTACCATCACGTGAGACCTTCCAGAAAGGCTGCAATCATAGATCCATTAGAATAAGCAAACAGCAATGAATTAGTATGAATATGTATGTGGTTGACTTTATAGTAGTTTATACATAAAATAAAACACGAAAAAAACAACCAAGTGAAAATGGAATTCTAAAGGCATATTTGCTAATCATATACATTCTACATCAAGATATTACATAAATAGACATGAATAAGCAGCTCCAATTTTGGGACAGATAGTATACATAAAGATGAACAGCTTCTTGGAAGTCATACATAGATATAAAAAAAATGGAATAGAAACACTGAGGTCTGCAAAAAGGACTACAAGGCTTGCTTAGAAATAGTACAAGAGGTACGAACAACATACTTCAGCAGAGAGCAGGAAATTATGTATGCATCAAGAGTGTTTAAAGCTTAACCTTGATGTAAATCCTACTATATATGTTATTACCGCCATTCCAAGATAACTATTATAAACAGTTATGCATGCATGTTCAAGGGATAATTCGTTATTGTTTTAAATCTAGCTAATAATATTACATTAGTGTTTTGAAGAGAGGGGTAATATTAAGTTAATATATCAAAAAATGAAATATGGAAAATTTGTTAAGTGAAACAATGATATCAAAATGAGGGCATCCATTACAGTATAAGATAAAAACCAAGCTAAGGAGCAGATGCCTGATGGAATAAGGTCAATGTAAGCTTACAACCATAATGTGCAACAAAACTGCAAAAAAAGCTGCATACCCTATCAATTTAAAGACAAACTAAAAAAATTGACAGCAGTAAGCATACCCTTATGAGGCGATTTTTATGGTATACATTGAACCCAGAGACATTAAGATCTGGAGCTTCTTTTATGAACCCAATAGTCGTTTTGACTAAGACCTAGACAAGAAGATAGCACAGTTATAGTCAGCACAAGAAAAAAAAAATCTGATATCAGAATAAAGAACAAAATTACCAGTCCCCAATAGACAAAGATCTAACGACTAACAATGCCATTTAGTTAAGTTTCATTAATAAGGCAGGCACTGTTGAATATGTGGACATCTAATATGCAGAATTGAAGGATCCCTATGTTGTGGAGGAGGCATTTGTGCAAACTATCAATGAACTCTAGTGTCAATATGCCACTGCACAACATATGAAACTTGAAATCTACTATAAAAGCACTGCGCAATTCGACACACGACAGAACTTAAACCATATAGAAATTTTATCATGCAGGAGTGCATTGCCCTAAATGGGTGCCTCATAAAACTGGTTTAATTCTTCACAAATAATTACTAGCCAAAACTAGGCAGATACTTGAGGTCCAATCTGCTAGCACACAAGACAAAAGAATGACATTCAATAACATTCCCTCTGTGTTATATCTTAAATAAACTTACAAGACATAGCTAATAAAGAAGTATTAGTGCAAGCAAGAAGAAATAAGAAATTACAGTCTGAGTAAAGGAATCTTGTGTTCACGATGAAAACGAAAACAAAGGCAGTGACTTGTTAAATGGCTAGTGTAGTAATCTAATAGCTTGATTTGAACTGGATTAGTGAAATCAGCTAAGAGCATGATGCTGAATATAATTGAATGACGAGCTGGAAGGCCAAATTAAGAGCAAATGGAAGTATCTAGTTTCAGATGAGGACAGCAATTGAGAAGTACAATGGCACGCCACACTGCGACAGTTTAAATAGATCTTAGGAGAGTTCGAAGACAGATAAAGTTATGCATGTCAACAATTAAACCACCGGTGAGGGGGTTGGTTAATTATATTGCTTGAAGTGACTGTCATAATTATATACTGCAATGTTGAATCTTCCCAAAAATTTATGTGCACATCCTTAAGAATCAGAAATGTAGAATTTAGAGTTCCGTAAGATGTGACCACACATTCCATCATCAAGAATTGGAATTCCAGCAAAGCACTCTGTAGATGTTCTCTATAGCTCCCCATTGATCAAAACGAAAGGAAATTACAACAAAAGTTGCACTTTTCCTTTTCACTGTTTCATCAACTTCAGAATCGTCTTTTTTATAAGATGCTACTTCATAACCAGACTTGGTAAAAGAAAATCCAAATAATGATCAATGAAAGATAGCTAATAAGAAAGAAAATTTGAGGAGGAAGGATGTGATTTGAAGACGGAAAATCCTTCTGAGTTATAGAAAAGTTGTAATGATGTCAAGCTCACTTATCATGAATCATTTCCTGTAAGCCGTTTCAGAAATTTTGAAATTAGTGGATTATCCAATTTCCTCACTTCACTTCACACTTACTTTCATGACCTGAACAATTAGATCAACCACCCTGCCAACCTTAGTCTAATCTCCTTGACAGTTCACTAAACCCCGTTCGGGAGAAAATAAAAGCAACGTTAGCTAAAACACCCCCCCCCCCCCCCCCCCCTCCCCGACATACAAATTAAAGCATATCATACAGACTTTCCAATTTTCACTGCTTGCTTTTGGTAGAAAACCACTTCACAAGAAACGTCCACCTAACTTTGAGAACGGAAGAACTAGGGTAGCTCATATATCAACATACTTAGGAACGGGAACACAGGATAGACAAATAGACCGGCATCTTATGATAAGTAGGCAACAATGTAAAAGACCAATTCAGGTAGTAATAGTTTACCTACATAGCATGGGTACTTCTTCTAGGTCACATATTCGTACATGTACCCGTACTCGACACCTATCTTGTATGAGTACGCGTACCAATTCCTAAAATATTGAAATCTCATCGTTTTCCGTCCCCAAATCTGAACACATACCCCTATCTGTGCAACTTAGATTTATATAACATGTTCATTGCAATCTTAGTAGCAGCGCTCAATATGGAATTTTAAAGAATAAAACAACATATTGAATTTCTCTCTTTCTTTGATATTAATTGCATTTTGGATTAATATCAAACAGAAATATGTTTACTTAGTTGAGAAAAATATGTCACACTTTCCTTTTGCTCTTGTATAAAAAAAATTCTTTTAGTTGAGGACAACTACTTGAATATTGCTGCAAAAAGGTTAAATTCAACCGAGTGTTTCACCTTGGGGAGCATGGTGTTGTTTGTTAAGAAAAAGGATGCATCTATGAGACTAGGTATTGATTATCGGGAAATCAATAATTACAGTGCGGAATAGGTATCCATTGCCTAGAACTGATGATTTGTTTGATCAATTAAAATATGGAGGGGTATTTTCTAAGATAGATGTGCGCTCTGACAGATGAGGATAGCAGATCAAGACATTTCCAAAACTGCGTTTCGAACCATATATGGTCATTATGAATTCCTATTAATGCCATTTGGTCTTACTATCGCGTGCCGCATTTATGAATTTAATAAAAAGATATTTTAAGCCGGTTTTGGATGAGTTTGTGGTGATATTTATTGACGATATTCTGGTTTACTCACGTCAAGCACATGCAGGAAGGACAGTGTTAGGTGTGCTAAGAAGCGAAAAGTTAAATGCGAAATTTAGCAAATGTGATTTGTGGTTTAAATTGGTGGTATTTCTTGGTCATGTAGTTTCGAAGGAAGGTTACAGAGTGGCCAGCTCCAATGAATGTGATTGAAGTTCGCACTTTACTGGGGTCAGCTAGATATTACCGACAGTTTGTAAGGGATTCCTCCTGGATCGTGTTACCAATTTCCAACTTGATTAAGAAAAGCAACAAGTTTCAATGGACAAAGAAATTTGAGGCGTTTCAAGAGTTGAAAAGGAGTTGAAGTGTACGTGATGCTTTGCAGGAAGGGTTAGGATGTGTATCAATGCAAAAATCACCACGTAATAGCTTATGCCTCACGCAACTGAAACCCCATGAAAAGAAAATCCAGTGCATGACTTGGAATTGGGGGTTGTTGTCTTTGCATTGAAGTTATGGCGTCATTATTTGTATGGGATGACTTTGCAAGGTATATACAGACCATAAGAGTCTAAAGTATATTTTCACCGCGAAGGAGATGAACATGAGATAAGGGAGGTAGATGGAGTTGATTAAGGATTACGATATAGATACTCAGTATCACCCGGGGAAAGCAAACAAAGTGGTGGATGCGTTGAGTCGACGACCAAGACAGGAAGTGAATTCAATCATCTTGGTACCAGAAGTTGTATAGGGAATTGGTCCAGTTGGAATCTGAGAAAAACAGACGCAAGACCAATATATTCAGAAGGTTAAGAAGAAGATCGAAGAAGGTGAAGTAATTGATTTTCAAAAGTACGCAAATCAGAGTATACATATTAATGGAAGATGGTTTATTCCGGACGATTATGAATTAAAAAAGAAACTCATGACTGAAGCTCATAGTAGTGCGTACCCGGGACGGGATAAAATGACAAAAACAGCACAGTTCATCGCTATTAGAATATCATGGAGTAAAAAGCAGTTAGCGGACAGCCGGACACATGTCCGAAATATAATTAGATTCCATGGGGCACCCTCAACCATTGTGTCCCATAGAGATCCTCAGTTCATGTCGCATTTTTGGGGAAGATTGCAAGAGGCTTTCGGAACCACACTTAAGTTAAGCACTGCATTTCATCCCGCTACAGGATAAACCGAACGAGTTATTGAGATTCTTGAGGATATGTTACGCGTTTGTGTATTGGAATTTAAGGAATCATGGGAAGAACGACTAGGATTAATAGAATTTTCCTATAATAATAGTCATCAGGCAAGTATTGGGATGGCTCCATATGAAGCCCTGTATGGAAGGAGATGTATTTTAGTGGAAGCTAAGCAGTAAATGGTAATTTCATTTTGACACTTTAACTTCAATCCCTTCCCCCAAAGCAATTTTTGTTCTATTCTAGTGAGCGCTAGCCAGGGAAAATAAAATTCTTTTTAAACATTTAAAATTTCTCTAACCTCTTTAGATGATGCAGCAAGCTGCGGCTTGTAGGTCACCACTTGTTTGTATTGGAGCTCATCTGCGATATTAAATTGTTCGACAGGTTTCCCCCTCAACAAGATCTTGAAGTTCTTGAACTTTCTTAGGTACAAAACGGAAGAATATGCCTATAAAAGAGTTCCATTTTTGCATTGTAATGGACCAGAATGAAGAATATATATAAAATCTAGATGTATGCACTTGGAAAACAATAAAGAACAAATTAAGCGGAAAGAAAGGTACCCGCAACGAATATCGAAGGCGATATGAGATGTGTGATTGCAAATCAAGAGTTCGTTTATTTACTTTCAACCCACTTACTCGACTAGCTTCATCCCTTAGCTTTATGTCCTACATCCAAAAAAAAATCTGTAAATCAGCGGCATAATGAAACATGTAAGTAGTACACTGAATGCATCAAAACAGCAGAGATATACCCTGAAGCAGAATAGATGAGAACTATTTAATAAATGCAAAATCTAACATCATTCAGGTTCATTTTAGGTTACATTTCATATAGTTTAGTTTAGGATTCCTTTTCCGCATGTTTGTGGTTGCTTTTGTGAACGAAGCCAGCTTTCATTTTGGTGTTTGAGTTGATTATACCTTTTGGACGCTTCTGGAAGAAATTGCTTGCGTGAGAATCAAGACACGTCTATAGGGGCCAAGTTTGAGCAGCGGCAAGTGTGTGTGCATGTGTCATAACTATTTACCCAAAACTGTGCATAGATTGACACCCTGGCGTCATTTCGCCTATATATCTCAAAATCGTCATGATGTTCATGCAAGGACGATAAGGTTTACAAGTAGACTTAAAGAACTTAATATCATTGTATTACCACCTCGAAAGGAAGCTATAAACAGAAGTTATGGTATCTCCTCCCTCCTCACAAAAGTGCATGCTTGTACAAGGCAGTAATGCGCGCAATAAATATGACTCTTGAGTCTACCACTATCGTAAGGAAAGTAATATTTACAATCTTTAATCCCTATTCTTAAGGGGAAGTTTTCATTTCATATTCATGTTCCCATATTCAAGGAAAATCATGACAAAAACTTAATAGCACTCCTTTTGTATAGAGAAGGTAGGGTGAGCTTGCTGGATGGTTAAGAAAAGGTGACAAGTTTCCTTTCCTTTCTCATTATTGCTTCACCAAGCACTTGGAATGGATTCAAAACCCTTTCCCTTCCCAAACCAACATGATTTATAATTGAAGGGTTCGGATTCATTTCCTTGCCACTTTTTGTTTCCCTTCCTATCCTCACTCCCTATCCAAACGACCCTAAGATCCCTCTTCCTTCATAGCATGAAAAGCATTACCCATATGCCTCTTAAGAGGCTCATACCAAGGACAAGGTAGGGGGTCTAATTCTATGCGGACTTACCAACGCAATGGCTGAGAAGCTACAGAGTACAGACCCTTGATCCCCAGTCCATTGATTATGCATTATCATTTCCCAGTACATGAAGTGATATAATTTAAAAGACATCTTGACTCTCTTTTCTGAGGGTAAGAGATTGTAAGCAAAACCTCAGCAACATACCTCATCGTCGTCATCAAAACTCAGTTCATATATGCCTTCATCATTCAGCCAAAGGTTGTATACTATAACCTTTGTTCCATGAGGTCCAATATCTTCAAACTGAAAATCACCAGAAAAATGGATTAGAAAATCTAAAATTTAACAATAAATAGGAATACGACGGAGAGTATCACTAGACTCTCTGTCTCCCAAAATACTTCCGTTCAGAAACAATATTTCTGAACAATAGGCATAATACATCTGCTTTCCATAGTCAAACTAACCTGCATCATAAGATCCTCCTTTGTAGCAAAGGGAGACCATTCAAGGATATTATTCAAGTTTGCTGTCCAGTCATCTTTCGAGCTATAGATTATTGGCTCTGCCCAATGGTTAGATATGTCAAAATCAACCTGCAGATAATAAAGGGTAAAGTACAAAATTCCAGAATAAGAACAGAAGAGAAAGTCATAAGGCCCTGTGACCAATATTAAAAAGTTCATCAAGATCTAGATAAAGAAAGTACCATAGGGACAATGACGTCATCTTGCCCTGTCAGCCGTAAAAAAGTATAAGACAGTAGACCAACACTTTGTGTAGCTCGCCTGAAAGGGTTAATGAAGAGAATCGCAATCAACTTTGAAGTAACAGACACTACTCTGTCTGCTGAGGAAGGAGGAAAAATCAATATGCTTCTCTAGACAAGCTACAAAATATGTTAAGAGTAACAGCTAAGAATTCCGAAGCAATTATCCTCGATATAAATATATAATGCACAAAGACTCTTGCAGGCGGGGGAAGAAATAAAGCAACTGGAATCGTTCAATACAATGAGATCAGAACAGAAGGACTTCTTCCGCTTATTGATCTCATACGAACTACTCGCTTTTACCCTTAAAAGGATGTTACTTTCTTACTAGCTTATTCATAAACGTTCAGGCACCTTTCGAGGGCTCCCCAACTTCTTGGAAAGCGGTAGCAACACTGACTTTGTTTAAGACAAAAGAAGGGTAGCCTTTATTAAAGGATTATAAGGGAGGCGTAGCTTCGTCCTGCCTTATAACCGAGTGCCCAACAGGTGTTTCAGTTCCTCAGCATTCCTACGAGTTTAGAATTGACAATAAAAGCATACAAGAAAAAACATGCAATGTCGCATTTGAACGGCTACAGTTGGAAAAACACCATATGTTTCTTCGTAACTACATATTACATCCATATGGACCATATGCACACGCAAACAAACACGCAAGCACCCACATGCATAATGAATTGACAAGACTTAGGCATGCAAAAAAGAAAGAAGGAACATCAGAGTCCCTGTAACAGAAAATACCATTTAAAAAATCTTCCCTACAAAAAAATCTGTATCCTCTCCCTCCCAATTTTATGACATACAGGTGAACAAGAGTTAAAGCTTTACGATATCCTTGAACTAGTCAAGGACGTAATACGATCATGTATTTTCTCTATAACTAATAAAACTATACTTTTAGTTACACAAGGAGGTATCAACCATTTTGTTCTTTCTTATTCGAAAAAGGGGGGGAAAAATTGTTTATGGATGAAGTAACCGGAATGACAAATGGTTATGATTGTGAAAACCAGAGAAAGTAAACGAAGATTAAAACGACTCTTAGCCTGCCTTTACATTCTTCGCTCAATTTCAATCAACTCATTAAAGTAAAAAAATAAACCTTAATATGCTTTCCAAGCCTGGGATGGCTCGCCATGAGGTTGAAACGGATTGAAGGAGCCTGGGATGGCTCGCCATGAGGTTGAAACGGATTGAAGAGTTGATGGGGGACACGAGAATTTCCAAGGAAAGCCCAAATGAAAACAAAAATACTAATTACTTTCGGAATGGCAATTGGAATGTTTTAACTCCTATCTGTGTTATCTATCTCAAATGTTTTATAGATGTATTAATTAAAATTACAAACTCTTATCTTTTTTATTCTGGGCCACGAGAATTATTATTTCGACTTCTATCTTTCTACCAGTAATAGGTACTAGCATTAACCCGATATTAAATCTCGGCTGTATCACTTCAGCACGACCACATTGTAAAGGTTTTTGAGCTTTCCAAGACCGAGATACGAGGCTGTAAGCCATCCGCATTGCCCACTAAAGTTGTTTTACGACCTCTAACCGCTATTTCTACTGAATTCGAGAATAAATACCGTGGACCATATATAAAATGAGGCTAAGGACAAAAAATCTCATGCCCTCAAGCTATTGTCAAGTACTTATACATAAATCAAGAAGAATTTGCAACATGTCAACATGATATAATTACAGTATGGTGGGTTCATCATGCAAGACTTCCATTTCACTTCCATATTATGTAAGTATAGAATGGATAAATATTGATGCATTTTATTGTCATAAAATGCAAGGTATCATATTGAGTTAAACAACCTCATAGTGAACATTTGTTCTAAAGAAAGTTGTAACTCAAAATCGGCACAAAAATGAGAAGTGTCATGCCATTCACAGCTATTAAACAAGATAAGCTCTTCATGAAAGAATGCACGTCATTGTCGGAGGTTGACAATATCACAAAGCCAATCTTAATGTAAATCTGAGAGCAATAGTGGGAACAAGGACTGCAAGCAACAGCTATTAATTGCATTTAGAAATTATAACATATACCATTAGGACACCAAGAGCTACAAACTTACCCTGAATGAGTCGAACGACTTAAAACAATCACATCAGCACCCAGTCGCATGGTACTTGTCTTAAAACCGTTGCCATCTGAAAGCAACACATGGTTCAATATCAACAGGCAGTAAGCACAAAGCTTCATCACCAGAAAAATGAAAGAAAGACAAAAACATAAACACGAAAGAGGGAAGGGAGTCAGGTTTTTCATTATGGTAACATGCAACAAGTACATTGAAAAAGTTTATGAACCAAATCTCCAAATCCAAGCCAAAGAAAATTCCTGAGATTCTCATTGAATAGAAATAATACCAAAATTCATTAAACTATCCATGGGAAGTTTTCGTAAGAATAGAGCATTCAAGCATTCAATGTTATGAAGAATTAGCCATGTATTGCACAAAAGAAAAAGAAACAACAATAATTTTAAACTATCTATGGTCCTTCCAAAATAATCCTAACCATCGGTTTAACTCAATACAATCCGACTAACACTCACCCTACCCTACCCTAACCTTCCTAGGAGGGACCACCATACCAGTAAACATTTAATCTAACACATTTCTTTTCCTCAAGGCCTCTCTATTTTCCGTCTCCTCCCTTCCCTCGTAAGTCGTACCCCTACCATATTCATATTCACCACCAGTCCACCACAACCAACCACTCACTCTCTATTCTCTCTCTCCTCCTATGCTTTCCCACCTCTGCCACGTCCACATTCACCATTATCTTCCATGACCAACAGTCTCACACTCCCACTACCCACTTCCTAACATAATTATCAATACCACGACACAACTTATTTAACCATATTAGCAATACCACCCTTCCATCCCATCTTCTTGGGCAACCACCACAATCCAATCAAACAACCATGAGCCATCATAACAACACTAAATATACTACAAAGAGCTTGACATTTACTAATAAGATGTTCCACAAGTCTTAGCATTTGTTTTCTTTTTTCTGTTTGGTGTTTGTTCTTTTATATATATATAGATGCAGGGATTATTTTCAAACTCTAACCAATGAGTTTCTTAATGGATAATCACTTCTTATATGCACAGAGTAAAAGTTCAATTTTTCCTCTAAGGGAATAAAATATGCCTACTTAGAGCATACGTTCAACAACTCTTAAACCCTAAAAGTAATTAATAAACTCACATTGTCCAATTGTAGTATTTGATTTCTTCGACGAGTAACCCAAGCTCATACATTTCCTTATGCCCTCTGGATCCATTCCACCACCATCATCTGACGCAACTCATATATCTTAGCTCATTCAGCTGCATTAATGGCTACATATTGTAGCAGTATCCAAGTTCGTGAAGTTCACATGTCACAACAGCATAAGATAGTTTGATAACAATATAATACCTTGGAAAAGTAGTGCAGGAGAATGATCCTTCACATTAACGATTTTATCAACCTTCACAAATGTAGCGCCATTGTGTATCTACAACCACAAGCAAGCAACAGAAACTAATAAGCAGATAAACTGAAAGCCTGAAACCAACTAAATCAGAAAAAAAAAATTAAATTAAATGCAGACGACAGACCACTCAACCAACTGATAAAGTAAAGCTCTTTACATATCTCACAGTCGAAACTTATCATTAACAATGGACAAATTACATATTCCACTAAATTACCATTCACTTCTTGTTTTATGTGAAGTAGTAGGCCACTATGTTGGCTTATGAATCAAGCGTGTAACACTCCGACCCATATGGAGTCGAGTATATTGTCACCAATGCGCATCCAGGCCCAACAACTGTCCTCAATAACCAACACAAGTTCTTCAGGCGCATTTTGTCCTCACTCATGCGCATCCTAAGAAACTTCCCAGGAGGTCACCCATCCCTGGACTACTCCCAGCCAAGCACGCCTAACTGTAGAGTAACTAAGAAAATAAGCTCCTTAAAAAAAAGATGCATCTTGTTGGAATGAGTAGCCTGCTAAATCCCTTTAAAGCAATCATGAGGGGTATTACAAAGCGTCTATCAGATATAGCCTCTTTTCAACTGTAGGTGAAAACTTTGCTTGAGGCACTAGAATGGTTGTAAGGTATGATATCTCCAAATATAAAGATTTTAAAAGAAAGGAAAACATTTAAAAAGAAACAAAAAACTTTCTAATTTCTCCGTAAACCTTTACACAAGGACCCAAATATCAAGTAGAAAGTAGCTGCTAATAGAAGAACCATAATCGAGCGAGCAGACGAGGTCAAATTACTGTAAGGAGTGCTTAATAATATGAGACAAAAATTAAAAGAAACAATAGATTATATAGCAGTAAGTTCACAGTAAAAATATTACATGGACTAGATGTAGGCCCAAATTTCCAAGACAAAACTCCTAGAGTGAGTCTTACATAGAAACAAAGAACAAGGTCAAGAGATTTTATTCTGGTTGGAAAACATCTGCATTCATGTGAAACCTCTTTGAAGTTTGAACCACTTTGCAAGTAAGTTTGAAGGCTAACACAACATTCTCCAATAAATTACCCATTCTAGTACCTATTCTAAACATGAGTCACTTAGAGGAAGCTAAGAATATGCATGCATATAACGAACCTAAGTCAAATGGTTTTCAAGTTGCAGCACTTCCCGTAGCATTTATTCTACATCCATATGTTCCACATGATTAGTTGGCTACATAGACTTTCTGACATTTGATATGTTGGTAAATGGTATCCATATGTTTTTCCTAATCTCTAAATATAAGGTTGTGCATATATATCACCTTGTCCCTATAAACTCTTTTAAGTTGCACTTCTAATTTTAGAGCACCACCAATTCTACCAATATAATCCAAATTTGTGACAATCAGTTCATGAGATCAAAGTTAAGAAGCCACATAACTTGTTATGTACTATCAAATAACAGGAGAGCGTACTTGCATTGCAACTACAAGGTGGAGTATCATAAGCACAAATGTCATGTTGTCATGACAGTGAACCATCTGGTAAAGCTATGACACTCTGAAATCAGGTAAATCACTATAAACGGCAAAATTACACTATAGAAGGAAGACGGAAAAAAAGATGTCGATATCCACCTCATCAACAGCATTGTCTAAGAGCTCAGCGATCGCTGCAAAAGCCACAAAAGAATATTTTAATCAAATTGATAAACTGCTTATGTAACAATAATATCAAAGTTGAATCAACAAAACTATAATTAGATATACAAAGTGAAGATGAAGAGTGGCAACAAGAAGATAACACTGTCACAACTCACAAGCATCATAATGAAGAAAATAATACCACATATTTCAAACAAGAATCAAAGATCTCTTTCCAACCAGATACTAAGCCATTAATCTATTAAAGCTACACCCGCTACTTCTTTGTCTCCTCCTCAAAAGGACCTCTTCCATTTCCTCCCCCCAAACTTTAGAAGATCTCTTCCAAGTGTAATAATTTCCTCAAGCATCTATGCTTCCTGCCTGCAATATTGCCCACACCTACTCGGGATAGAGATAATCAAGCAGGAGATGGTTCATCAACCTCACTTAATTCCTAGAATATAGCAACGTAATTCCAGTTTACCTTCCACTCGCAAAAACATCATATGCACCAGATTCCTACAAGACCTATAAAATATAAAGTCTTCCAAGTCAGCTGCCACAGGATCAGATTAAGTTTTACTAACTGATACTAAGAGGTTCCATACTCTAGAGTTCCAAAAACAATGCTTATATCTTGTATAATTCTGTTTATCAGCCACAAGCCCGTAAAAGAAGCTCAACACACTAGTGAAATCAGCTTCACCTCATCACTCTATACAGTTCTATTATTGATATATATGCATATTTGCATAAGCATACTTTTTGAGGTTATGATGAGAGAGATCTTCCATAACAGTTATTTCACAATACCATGACCCTTGTTGTATGTATGAAACGAATGATGACAATGCATTCGTCTCTTCCGCATATAGTGGATACATCTCAAAGAAGGTTGGGAGGCACCACTTGCACGCTCTTAAAGGCTCCAACAGTCCGACAACCAATATGAACCATAGAGCTCTCAGTATGACGAGTCACCTTTTTCTTGCCAAATTATAAAATTCAAACACCAAAAAATGCCCTTTTAACCATAAATCTACTTGAACTCTTGCCAAAAGGAGGTTGTTCACCACTTCTCATTTCAAATGACTCAATATTGTCATATACTCCCTCCATCCCATAATATAGTGATTGTTTCTTTTTTACACGGTCTCCAAGATGGACCTTTGACTTTCGATATCTTCAATTCCTTATTAATAAAAAAATATAAAAAGTTGATATCATGAAACTACAAATTGAGGTGAATCTAACAAGATCCCACATAAGAATATTTATATATATATATATTAATGAGAATATTTGGTCAAAGATTTTAAAGTTTGACCCACAAAAAATAACACAAGCACTATAGTATGGGACAGAGGGAGTATATGTTATCGCATAGTTTGTAGAAACTAAATTAACCTCACTAGTGGTTGCATAAGGCCACAACTGATCCATTTCCCAAACCATGCTATGCCACATTTCAAGTAGCATACATGATTGTCTGCGAGCAAAAATCAATGTTCAAACACCAAAATCCAAACAGGTATTGTCACAAAAGTTATACTTGCACAGACATCTTAATCAAGTCACAGAACACAAATTTCAGAAAATAATGCAGCTGCAAATATACACACTATCAATCATCCGATACCGAAAACATTATAATTTAGTAACCTTTACTTCACCACGGCAATTACAACTCCCATCAATCAATAATGCGGCGAAAACCATGCTATTCAAACAAGTACAAATCTCATTTAAATCACAACAGAAAATTAAAAACTCACCACCAAAAGCCCACTTATGAGAGGTAGCATTGGAGTGAAGAAATTTGGGGTGAACACGTGCATGCTCCAATTCACCTGCAAAAAGTAAGGATTAAATTTGAAAACCAAGCAGTAAACAACAAATATAAAGATAAAGTGGAGAAGACGAAGAAGATTTACCATGTGCAGGAACAAAAGATGATGGACCAATTTCATAAGAACCTGCTTTCCAGAAACTTCGACAATCAAGCTTTTGCTTCGAGAATTCGGGATCCACAGAGTTAACTGTAGAAGATTGTGGAAGAGCGGGGGTTTTGCTACTTGGCTCAGGTGCGGCGATTTCTTCGTCGTCACTCAGAATTTCGACGACATTGAGGTGATTGTTAGCAGGTGGAGGTGCCATTTTTGGTTTTTACAGTGTAAATTCAGTTAAGAGTTTTTTTCTAGGGCTTCAAATTTTATTTCACGAGAGAAGTATGGAGGACGCAAGTATTGGAGCACGGAGAAATGCGAATGAACAGATGATCGCTTCTTTTAGTTTTCGCGAAATCCCTAAAATGCTCAAAAAAAAATTGCCCAGAATTACACAAAAGTTCTTGTGATGAGCTCATATGTACCTTGCGTCCTTGCCTTTTTTGTTATTTCTTTTTATCAAAGAATAGAATCATACGAATGTCGGATTCTCGACATGAGTTCATATCGTCATAATTTAGGACGACCTATCAAGTATTTATTGGTCGAGTGCTTAAGAGTTAAGATTGGTTTGTTATGAACGATAGGTCACATGTACACATCAAGATTTATTAAATGTAGTTTCAAAATTACTTAAAATCGCTCAAAATTCACTTTTGTAGACTATTTACCCCTCCCTTTTCCACACCACCCCGCCACCACCTACTACCACCCGCCACCACCTACTACCACCCGCCATCACCTTCCTCCCAACTGCCACCCTCCATCTCCTCCACCACCCACCTACCGAACTTTTTTTGGGGATCATGGGCGAACGTCTGGGCTGGACGTTCCACTCATGGCCCGAGCGTCCAGCCCAAACGTTCAGACTATAAGTCGAACGTCCAGCCCGAACGTTCCCCCATGGTTCCCAAAAATAATTCGAATTGGAGGCTTTGTCTCTATGTTGCTTTTGTAATTTCAATTGATGTACTCCCTCCGTTTCATTTTTAATCTACACACTTACACTTTTCACGCATGCCAATGTAAAACTTTGAGGACATATATCTTTAGTTTTGTATTTTTAAAAATTATAAAAAATACATATTAATAAAATACATACTAAGACGAATCTAACAAGATCCCACATGATATGTTTTTTCACGTATAATAAAACGAAGGTCAAAGTGCAACTTGTGAATAGTGTAAAATGTTAAAGTGTGTAGATTAATATGAAACGGAGGGAGTAGTACTCTGTTGAAAAAGCAATGGATATAAGGAATGATGTCTTCAATTTGCAGTGGCTTCCAAATGGCGGTGGCGGTGGTAGGAATTTGCAATCAGTGTTGAAGAAGCAACGGAGACAAGGAAGTTAAATCACGTTTGGACTTCAAAACGCCTTCGAGCTCGAATTTGGATATATCGCAGAGGGGGCGGGGAGTGGTGGTGGTGGTTGCAGGAGGGTGGGAGCTGCTCGTGGGGATTGCAGTGGATGGGGGGGCGATGTTGAAGAGGCAACGAAGACAAGGAAGTTAAATCACGTTTGGACTTCAAAACGCCTTCAAGCTCGGATCTGCGTAAATCGCAGGGGGTGGGGCTTGGGGGTTGCAGGGGGAGGGTTGCTCGTGGGGATTGTAAGGGTGGGGGATGCTCGTGGGGTGGGGATGGGGATGGTAGGGGCACTGTTGTCAGTGGTTGTGGCAATGGGGGTGGTGGTGGCAGGAGGTGCATGGTGGTGGAGTGAAGTGGTTGGTTGTCGGGGTGGTGGTTTAGGGAAAAAGAAAGAAAATGTTATAAATATAATTTCAACTTTTTTTGGGGCGATTTTAAGTAATTTTGGGGCGACAAATAGAAGTTCACGTTCGAATCCCTCCTCCCAAGGATGACCTACCAAGGATGTCTTGGCCTGGTGGTTAAGATTGAAGTGTTGCGAACGTCCGAACGATAGGTCACAGGTTCGAATCCCCCTTCTCATTCTTTGTACTTTGTATTTCCTTCGTGGCTCATAAAAGAACAAATAGGATGACCTCAAAAAATTATGTATATATTATTAAAGTATGATATCATCGAATATAATAATATTCTTTTATATCATAATTAACTACATCAAGAGGAAGAGGTGGTAACTCACTGGACTACCGCCTCCGATTCCAAAGCTTTGCCCACGGTTCAATTCTTCAGCATGACTTTTCTTTGTTAAATATGTCAGATGCTAGCTTTCATGATCCTCAAATATTCGAAAGACAGGATGAAGGAAACCTAATGTATTAATTCGAGGACAAAGTATCCCGAAGTACGAAGAGATAAATCTTCACAAGATTGCAATTTTACCAAACTTGTTATACATCAAGAAGACACTAACTTATTAATAAGGCGATAGGCAACAAATTAAAGTTTATATCGCATAGATAATGTATATCAATATGTTGTATACACATGACTACATTTTTTTTTTTTCTAATTACTCATGTTTTGCTCTACAAATGAGGTATGAGCAAATAAGTTTTCTTGAGTGCATAGTGAACTTAAACATTTTCACATGGCTACTATGCTTTAAAAACCTTCCTATGGGTCAACTTTGCATGAGCGCCACATTATGCTTATTGATGTATGGAGCTCTGCTAAGTTCATAGCAGCTAAGCTACAAACTTTATACTATTCTTTTATTTAATATTTTTTTTATTTCATAAGATAATTAACTAATGAGCTGTCCTCGTACATGGCCCAACCCAAAGGTGCAAGCACTTGGAAGGAGAGGAAATTATCAGGAGAATTATGATCCAATTGCCCCTCACTTGGTGGGATTCAAATAACCCCTTGACTAGGTGAAATTCCTACAAGTGAGCTTAGCTTTATTTAATACTTCACTTCTTGTGTCCTATTAGTTGTTACACTCATTGTTTATACGTCATCCAATGTATTACGTTGATGAATAATTTTTTAAATTACGCATAGCGAAATATTACAGAAGTTTATCATCAAAATGTATATTAAGATGAATAAAAAAAGACTCGATTTTTTCACCATATACCTCTGACATTTTTTTTTGCACCATATACCCTTTCAACTTTTGAAATTCACCATATATCCCCCAACTTTTAAAAAAATACATCCATTTACCCTTAATGACTAATGGTGTTAGAATTCCGTTAGTCATTAACCCCTAAATCCCCCTCTAATCTTAATTCCTCCTTTAAACCTAATTAACTAACCTAACCCTTAACCCTAACCCTTAATCTAATACCCTAACCACCCAATCCCCACCCCCTCCCCGCCCCCACCCCACCACCTCCCCTCACCACCCGAAGCCCACCTCCATCGCATCCCCGCAGCCCCCTCCCCTTGGCCATCCCACGCATCCACACATCCCACACATCTTCAAATCCGGGTTCTTCATAGCTGGGTCCGAAAATTCTAGGTTCGAAAAATTATGGGTTCAGATCTGCGGAGCTTCAAATGCCTATGAGGGGGTTGCGGGATGCGTGAGAGGGGGAAGGGGCTGCGGGAATGCGAGGGAGGGGGAGGCGATTGCGGGGTTGCGTAACACTGGGGGAAGGAGGTTGTGTGATTCAGCACGGGAAAGGGAGGGGGTGGGGGTTGCGGGGTAGGGGGAAGGAGGAGGGGGCTGCAGGGTGGGGGGAGGGAGGAGGGGGCTGCAGGGTGGGGGAAGGGGAGGAGGCTGCAGCTTGCAGGATAGGGGTGGGGGTGGGGTGTTAGGTGTTAGGATTAGAGTATTAAGGTTAAGGTTAGGGTTAGGGGTAGATTTAAGTTAGTTAATTAGGGTTAGAGGGGAGATTAAGGGTTAATGACTAACGAAGTTTAACGTCGTTAGTCATTAAGGGTAAATGGATGTATTTTTTCAAAAGTAAGGGATATATGGTGAATTTCAAAAGTCCAAATGATATACGGTGCAAACAAATTTTTGTCAAGGGTATATGGTGAAAAAATCGAAAAAGATTCCACATGTGACTTAACTACTTTATACATAAGGAATAACAAATCAAATAAGATTGATAGTAGTTATGACGCAAACTTAGCATTTGAAAAAACGGAGGAAGTAATTTGTATTATTACCAAACAAGGTAGCCTCTATAGTCTACTAGCTCTGTTTTTTTCAGTTTTTCTTGATCACACATGTCAATGCATTATTTTATACCTTTGTATCTCTAATTATTAATAAGCAAAAATTACGAAAAAGTTGATATTATGAAAATATACATTAAGACGAATCTAACAAAATCGACTATAATATAAATCATAAAAGATAGTGAAAGTTACACAAGTAAATACTAAATAGTGTCAAAAGTCAAAACGAGTCATCTAAAAAACGGAGGAAGTATATACTCCCTCTCGTCTTGATTAGTTCATCGGTTTCTTTTGCAAAAAATTTTAAGAGAAATAGTATTGTAGCCTGTGGAATATAAAAAGAAAGAAATCGTACATTGTGTGACGGAAAGTTACTAACACTTCTGGAGCGGACATTTCTCTTTGATGTCTGCTCGCCTTGTCACAGATACAGATCGAGTCACATAGAAAAGAAAAGTTTCGAACCCTAACACTCCAATCCGTTGAATTTGAGCTAACCCTTGATTACAAGGGAAATTTCATCTCTTTCTACATATATTACGGATTAAAATACATTCATATTCATCCATTCCAGTTTTCGTTTCTATCTAAATACCTCAATTTCCAGCATCAATTCAATTCAAGTTACGTTTCGCAGATAAGAGTGAGAAAAGAGAAATTGAAGAATATTATTGACGATTCCAAAAATTGAAGGTACTTTTGTTTCCAATTCATCTTATTTAAATCTGGGTTTTTGAGTAGTAAAAAGATTCCTAGTACTACAGTAGATTGCATCTAAAAAAACAATTCCAATTAGGAGAAATAAGGTCAAGCAATGTTTGAGTTCATTTTGTTTTTTCTTTTGATCGAGAGTTTAATATCAGAACACGTACGACCCGTTTGATTAGTGGTACTAAATGGTGGTAATAGTAATGGTTTTCGGTATAAATTTGTGAAGATATTTCCAAGTTAATATCCATGGTAATGAAACTTGATGTCAAAACATGGGTTTTCCTCTATAAATTGTCATTATCACTTAATACCACCTTCCCAAGTGGTAATATATGTTAATTTAGGAAGAAAATAGGTATTTTGTGATAAAGTAGCGTTACCATGAATGTTGACATAGGAATGCTTACACTAGAAACCATTACCATTACTACCCTTTAAGTACCACTAACCAAACAGGCCGTTAGTTGATCAAGATTTTATCTAAGTTTACCCATCACTATTTGTAATTAATCAATTAGAATCTTCCACCCCATGATAATATATAATCTGAACTTTGAGAATTACGTAGGATGACCCGGATCCTTATGAGAACATTTCAATTTGGTATTTTGGAACTTAATTTTGGGATGGAGGATTAACTTATTCAAGTTATGTATATAACGAACATAACTTCACTGTTGCGCTTTAGATACTGGGGATTAAACTTATATAGATAAAGGCTGCTTGAAACTCTGGTATTATACTAGAATTCAATCTTGGCCTGAACAATATGGAGGTGATGTGCTAATATTGAAAAATAGACCCTTATATAAAAAATTTCAAACATGCATCAAACTAAGTTTTTCTCTTCAAAATCTTCTGATACTATCAGCTTGGGGGGCCTTTGAAAATGAGGCCTTGTTCCATGTCCCACTTCGGACATGTTAAGGGCCGGGGCCTGCGAGAATTCTGATGTATTAGCAATCTAATTGTCTTTTAATTGAAGAACTACAGGTTTGTAGAATCTGCAAGATAGGTCTGTGGCTTTATTGGATTTTTTTCAATCAAATTTATTAAAAATTTACTATATTTTATACAGCTTTATTCCAATGGCAACAGACATGGACACAGAAGAGCAGCTAATGATTGGCGAAAGTTCTCCGCAGCCCATGCAAATTGATCCAAAAAGAGATCGATTTCCTTTTTGTGTTGTATGGACGCCTCTCCCTGTTCTTTCATGGTTGATTCCCTTTATTGGCCATATTGGCATATGCCGAGAGGATGGCGTAATTTTGGACTTTGCAGGCCCCAATTTTGTATGCGTTGATAACTTTGCCTTCGGTGCTGTGACTCGATACCTACAAATAGATGCGAAGGTATGCTCTTCCATCAGATTCCCTCTTCTGTCTGTGCGTTTATGGTTTCCTAGAGAATCCAACATAAAGCAGGAACTACTAACTAGTTACAATAAGGCCATATTTGTGAGCTAAAATACCAATCCAAGAAAAAGTCGGTTATGATTTCTGGTGCCTATTTTGGTTGCTGAACCCTTGGATTCATATTATTAGCATTATACCCTGATAAAGCAAACATAATTATTGTCTTGGTGTTTGCTAGCTTGCTGCATAATTATTATATGTCAAGTTTGCAGCTAATGACTGTCATATGTGGTATTTGTATATGTCTCATTGTCTATTTGTCTCTATAAGGCTATCAGTCCTAGAAATCATGCACCTAAGACACATGGTGATTTACGTACCCTGCCAAGACTTCATGGATTATCTTAGCTTGGGGAGTATGGTGAGTGAATAACGATGGATCATCATGTGCATCATCTCCTGAACTTGCAATCATATGTACTGACTGATGATTCATGAATCTCGACATGCTTTACTTTGATAACTGTATACCCCATGAACTGAATTTTCAGCTATGCCGTGCACTTTCATTCTTGGTTTCCTGTCGAAATGGAGACCAGCTGAATCAAAATGGAACGGAAGGGGATATTTATACTTGGGATGACGCTCTTCGGAAAAGCACGCAAGAATTCCAACACCACTCCTACAGTCTTTTGACTTGCAACTGTCACTCCTTTGTGGCGAACAATCTAAACCGCCTCGGCTTCAGTGGTGGCAGGTGGAATGTGGTCAGTCTTGCTGTACTGATACTCTTCAAGGGTCGTTGGGTGGACAAAGGTTCCATTGTAAAGTCTTATCTACCCTTTCTAATTGTATTTCCTTTGGGTCTTGCTTTTGGAGGTTGGACTTTCCTGCAATTTTGGGGTATGTTTGTGATTCTCTTGGTCAGTTGGTTTCTTCTTGGTTCTTATTGTCTCAAGGGTTTAATCCAGTTGTGAACGGTAAAATTTGTAATGTTTTGTCTGAAGAAATTTCATAATGGAATGCACGTAAACCAGCATGGAAGTGAAGATAATTTTTTGCCAATTATGTGGGAATTGTTTCAGAAAGGAGCAGATACTTGCTTATAAGTTATATGGTTGAAGCTCAGCCAAGCCATGTATCTTACTTCTGCATTATGCTAATTATTCTTTTTGGAATTGGTCAAAAAATTCATCAGATGGCAAGTTAAGAGACAAAATACCCGACAAGATTTCTCCAATCAAGGCTGAATTGTCGAGAAGTTCAGAAACTAAGCTAGCTAACTTTTATATTCAGAATTTGCAGCTATATTTTGCAGGATATTTCAACTTCTACTATGAATTTTGGTTAACCATTTTAAAGATCTATAAGGGTTTAACTTCTGAGGAGTCAAACATTTGAATTAATCAACGCAGGCAAGTACTAAAAATAGCTTTGAGGTCATGGATCAACTTTTTCTTGAAGTTGAGCGTGAGGTTACCCTTCCCATTTCCGAAAATATTGGTCTGCTTGCTAAGTTTTTGATAAAAAATACTTCATCCGTTCTGTTTTTTTAGATGTTATATTTTCTATTTTAGAAAGTTTTAAATTAGATGTTACACTTTTTTTCTATTTTAGGAAGTTTTAAATTAGATGTTACACTTTTATTTTGGGTAATAACTTCTCTCTATCTCTCTTCTATCACATGTTCACATGGGACTTTTTTGTTTTTCATTTTCTCTATCTTTCTCCTCTCCAAAAATTACCTAGAAGTCCGTGATTTGAAAAGTGTAACATCTAAAAGAAAACAGAGGAAGTATGTTTAAAGATTCAAACTCTTATTTATATTACTATCCATCATTAGAGCTGTTAAAATTTGACCTGACTTGATTCAACTTGAGAAATTGCACACAAACTCGATTTGCATTAGACTCGAACTCTACTTGTAATCGAATTATTTTTTTTTTAAGGGAAGAAGAGAAGTGCATTAATCAATAGACAAAGAGTTCATAAGTACATAAGGAGCCACACCCCGAATAACATGATTCTCCCAACATTGTTTAACTCCAGAAGACACTACTCTAGCAAGGTTACGGGCAACAATTTTCTCATCTCTTTTAACTTGAACGAAACTAATCAAAGTGAAACAATCACTCAAACCAAACACACTTATCTCACCGTCGAGAACCATATCTTTCCATATGAAACACGAGATACCACTCCAATACCAACTCAACCATCATCTCCAATGCATGCATCAGAATTAATCTTGATTATACCAGAATGGGGAGCACTCCAACGAGTTAAACTAGCAATACCACTCTTCTTCACACCCCCGTAAATTCGCATGTTATACAAATTATATTCATCTGCTTGTCTTATAACACGCTGCATAATCACGGGCAAATGTTGAGATTTATTTTTAAAAGTCGAATTGACCGATAATGTTCTTACTAAGAATGTTCTTGTAAATTATGACCTATACCAAGTATATAAGCAGTGATTTCATATCCAGAGTAACAACTATTCAAGCTTTTTTCCACTTAGGACACATCTTATATGAGATTAACAATATATTTTTTACCCTTATCCCAAAATTGACAACCTTTGTAATTAACACTCGAAGTCACTGGCCTCATTTGGTACCGATAATGATACTAATTCATAACACCCGGTACAGAAATCACCTAATTCATTAACGACTGGACATGAATTTAAACCATTACCAAGGATGACTCAATCCTAACATGACTGACCACATATGGACTTGGATTGGGTCAACCCATAAAATGACCTAATTTGACACATATAAATCTTTCTATACTCGATCCAATCCGGTCGAAAATGGAACTTGACTCGAGAATGGCCATATCCGAGGCTAACACAAACCAAGGATGTTTCGGTATAAAGAAAGCGCAACCCGTGATCAACTTGACTAGAACGACATCAAACACAAGATCGACATGATCTAATTTAGGATGGATTTGAACGGAACTCAATCCGATAAATTAATGACAAAAGTCACAAAAGACGAATACAAATGACTCGGCGTGTGCACCGGTCTAGGATAGGACCGTAATCTAGACATTTTTTTGGTCCAGGATCAGAATGAAAAAATTTCGGTCTCGTGCTGGACATGTTGGACCACGATCTATATTTTTTTAAAAATGCTTTTATTTGGATTTCAATATATTTATAAAGGGTAGTTTTATATACAAAAAAAGGCTAAGTACAACAAACTTATTAAAAGACTAACCTACCCTTTTTAAAATTTAACCCACCTAAAACAATTACCCACCCTCACCCTCACCCTCACCCTCACACCAAGACCGACATCTCCCCGCTCCTCCTCACCTGCGAATTCGCGAGACGACATTGGTGCCGTGCCGACCCACGCGTCGATGGTAGTCGTTTATTTCGTCGGCAACTGCTCCTCGCTGGCAGCATCGACCACCTAAGATTAGTTTTCTTGAAATAAACTTTAATTATTTTGTTCTTGTAGATTTGATTTGATTCTTGAATTGGGTGGTCTTTGATTGAGATTTTTGGTGATGGATTGTTTGAAGAGAACCTATACTATTTAATTAGAGCATTTTTGCTGAATTATCTATGACAAATGACCCTCCTTTCGTGGGGTCATCTATGACAAATGACCCCAAAGAAGGGTCATCTATGACTAATGACCCCAAAATGAGGCTCATCTATGACAAATGACCCCTTTGGGGTTCATCTATGACAAGTGACCCCTTTATATGGGATCCCCATTTCCCATTATAGTACATATAATCGCAGTCTGAAAAATATAAAATATAACCTACTACTTTGAATAATATGACAATAAATTTGAAATTCAAACAATTGAGTACTCACCGAACTGTTGGTATTATTATTTATTAACGCGACCTCCATATTTGTAGCGACTAGAGAGTAACAACGTGGTAGAGGGAAAAGTGTTTGTGGTGTCTGAAATTAAATTCTCAAATTTGCTTTGGGGTGAGTAATAATTGTGAAATTATCTTATGAAATTTAACTTATATTAAGCAATATAAAGGATAAGTTTCTTTACAAATCTCTATCGTGTAGCTTACTATCTGGATAGATAATTTAGTGTTTGTTAAGTTGAAGTATTTTGATCTCAACTAAAAAGATAAGTAGAACAAATAGCATAAATGAATTATTTTTTGCAGATCGTCTTGCAACAGAAGCCAGATTCTTGCACTTCTCCCTGTGAAATGGCTAAAATTGGAGTATCTGGAAGAACATGGATACTTGCAGGCCTAATGTGACGTATTGTGATCTTCTGGTGCAAGATTACCCGTGTACCTGTTTATAGTCCGAATAAACTCCAAATATCCCATAATTTTTTTGTGTTTTGAAATGAGAAACTACTAGTTTCCTACCCCTGTAATTTTAGGCAAGTTTCATGAGCCATATTAACAGTTTTTTTTTTAATTATTATCAAAACAAAATTATAATTAACCATGGTTAAGTTAGATATAATTTTAGATGCTGTATTTAGCATTTTTTTTTTTGCTGTATATAGCACTTATGTTTATAAATTAGATACATTGAAATTTAGTAATTTTAATAACAATAATCATAAAGGTAATAAATAGTAAGTTTTTAATTTTCTAACATTCTATCTTTTAAGCTTTTTTAACTCAAAAAATAGAGGTGATAATGGGACGGGCCGGGTTCGGGACGGGCCGAGACAAAAAAAAAATTACCCATCGACCGGGCCGGGCCTAAATTCGGGTCGAATTTTTGTGCTCAAAGCCCGCTATTTTGGGCCGAAATTAGCGGGCTTTTGCGGGCCAAAAAATAGACTAAAAAGTCGTTTTTGGCTTGCCCAAAGCCCGCCCAAATTCAAAAAAAATCGGGTCGGGCCCGACTGCGGGCCGAAAAAATCTGCCCAAAACCCGGCCAAAAAACGGGCCGGGCCAAAATGATCACCTATATTAAAAAGAATAGTAATTCCTGTTCACCCGCCGAGGCTGAAATTTTGCGAATCTGGTCAAAAATCCGAAATCGAGATTTTCCGTGGACGAAGGATTAGACCGAAATCTTGAATTTTGTCGGATCTGATCCAAATTCCGATCCGACCCTCGATTTTGCACAACCCTACGAACAACCACGACCTAGAGGTGATCATGGGTTGGGCCGAAGCAAAAAAAATTTGCCCATTTGTCGGGCCGGGCCTAAATTCGGCCGAATTTTTATGTCAAAAGCCCGCTATTTCGGGTCCAAATTAACGGGCTTTTACGGGCCAAAAAATAGACTAAAAAATCATTTTTGAATTGTCCAAAGCCTGCCCAAAGGCAAAAAAAATTCGGGAACCCGATCCAAAAACAAGCCGGGGCCCGAGGACTAGGCTAAAATGATCACCTCTACCACGACCCATCTAACCCGTTGTAAACGTGTCTCCCCTACTGCCCTACGTATCCCCTATACAGTTGTCGTCGTACCCATCTTACTACTCGAGCACTAGCCAAAGTGGCACCTAAAACTAAACAATATATAACGATTTGTAACACACCTGTTCACCGCTCCAACAAAATTTTGCTGCACGAGATAGAGAAACAGAAAGAGAAAGAGAAAGACATGGGTGAAGAAGGACAAGTTATCAGCTGTCACACCGATCAAGCATGGGAAGAGCAGCTTACCAAGGCCAATGAATCCAAGAAACTCGTAAATCTTTTTTATCTCCATTTTTTCCCCTTCTTTTTATATAAATAAATCTCCTTCTTGTTGAATTGTTAATATTTGTAATTCTGTTTCTTTTTGGACTATTATAGGAGCATACTTTCTCTCACATCTGATCCCATTTTCTAGATCACGAGCATATATTTTTTTTAGGTTTTGGACATAATCATGAAGATGTGTGTCGTTTGATTTAACATGTGATAATAAATGGAGATTTGTTTGTTTCTGTTTGTACTTGGATCATAATTCATAATATGGAGATTTTGTAACCTCATGAAATATAAATATGTATAACTTTACATAATCCGTTTCTAATTTTTGTCATTTGGTCACTTAAGGTTTGCTTTTTAGTCAGATATCACTTTTGAATTTTGATTAATAAGTTAATGATACGAGGTTGTTGTTGTTGTTGTCAAAGGGGGCAATTAGTCAAAAAACTATTTATTCAATGTTTTTGTTTTTAATATTATCATATTGGCTTTGTCTTTACTGGTTATCATAATTGGAGCTACTAACATAATCAACCATGATTATATTAAGCTTTTAGTCTTTTTTTTATTAAAATAGTTAGGATTTGCATTTGGTTTTTCTAGTTTTTTTTATTGATTTATTTTCTTTAAGGATTGTTTATTGGAGTACTCCATATTCATTGTGTTAGATCTTTCTTTACTCTAACCGTTTGATAGTTGATTATAAATTTTGGTAATGGACATGAATTTGTATTTTAATCTGTGAATAAAACCATTGTTCATTTCTACAGTAATGCTAATTTATGCTAAGGTGTTTATTTTTCTTCTTAAATTTTAATTCCCATCTAATACTGGTATACTGATTATAAGTGGTAATAAAAAATGCTTCTTCTTGGAGAAAATACTTGAAAACACAAGTTTTGGGGTGAGATTCTTTCGCCATGGAGAAAGAGACACAAACTTGGGGATTGAAATTGCATCCCTATAGAGATTTTAAGGATGTTTTCCTTATAACATTACAATTAAAATTCATTCCCATTACCACTATATATATTAACGACTACCAAACGAGCCGTAATAGTTTGTAACTTTTATGTATGCTGGATTGTTTGTTTTTATAGTTTCTGGTCATTTTTGATTGAAAGCGTCATAAATACAGTAAGTTGGGGGCGAGAAAACTCATGAAAAAAAGTATCCAAATGGTTACAATGAAAAATGGTACTAACCATAAAATCTTATTTAGTCATTGTCTACAAGAAATATTGGAATAAAATTGATGGGAAATGTTTAGATAGAGTAAAAACTACATTTTGTTGGAGGGAATATGTTGATAATGAAGATACTATACTTCAAATATTAACATAAACACTATTGCTTTACAAAGCCCTAGGTCTGGATGGGGGAGGGGAGCCTGGAGCCTCAATGCCATTTTGTTATGATTTTAAGCACTTAACCTTGTTTAATGGAGACAAGGTACGTGTGACTAAGAGTTGGAATTGGTAGAAGCTGTGACGGAAGAAGAAATCGATATTCCCTAATGGAGTTCTCTTATCAAGAAGGGTATATCCGTATATATGTCACTCACTTTCTATTGAGATGATCAAAGGAAACATGTTTTCCATTTGATCGTTTTCATTTCGAGTTGGCACTTTGAATACAGAGCTAACTTGAGGCTATAATCTTATGTATTTCCCTTCAATCAACTACTTAATCAAAAACAGCAAAAATGATTATTTTCTTTCTTCCTTATCATCGGTGATTGACAGAACTGTTGATTCTTTTACTGTTTTTAAGACGACTGTGATAAGAGATGCCTCTATTCTATATGGAAGTAGATGAAATGCTATCCATCAAATCTGTATGTGTAGCTTAGCTTGTGAAAACTAGACTCTGTTACTAGTTAGATCAAATTTTGAGGGTGTAAACACCATTTTAATCCACAAGACCATTACATTCTTTTTTTCTTCATGTTGTGGCTTAGACCTGCGCATCTGAATGCATCTTAATGCTTGTTCTGCTCTCCTCCATAGAATAAAGAGCGTATGAAGTAAGAGAATTTACGTGTGAGCTGATCTGATATGCTCTATTTGCACAGGATTCCTCTTTCTGTAGTTTTAGATTGTTTCTCTTTGCATATCTTCCTTGCCTTTGGTTTTTAGTCCTTTATGAAATCAGACAAGCTACTAATGCTGTGTTATAATCATTTCTGACATAGATGGTTGTTGATTTCACTGCTTCGTGGTGTGGACCTTGCCGCGCCATTGCTCCCTTTCTGGCTGAGCTTGCTAGAAAGTTTCCTGGAGTCATATTTGTTAAGGTGGATGTGGATGAACTCAAGGTTAGAATGAAGAAATTATATTTTTCTTGTAATGTCTGCTTTAATTTATTCAGTTCTATTAAGTTCTGATTTTGATGCGTTCAACAGCAAGTTGCGAGTGATTGGGCTATTGAGGCAATGCCAACATTCATGTTGCTGCTCGAAGGAAAGATTGTTGGTAAGGTAGTTGGAGCAAAGAAGGATGAGCTGCAACAGGCTATTGAAAAGCATGTTGCTACTGCCTAACAACCTAAGTGGCTCATAGTTTCCTAAGTTGCTTGCTTAAAGTAGGAGTTAATGGACTTAATCATAAAGTAGTACTTCAGTTCTATTATGCTGTTTTTGCCTTTTTATTTGATAGTACCATGGTATTGTTGCTGCTGATATTTATGTTGCTGGTTAAATTAGATTTGGTTGGACATTGAGAGAGTCGAGACTATTATAGTGTTTTAAGATCTCATTATCTTACTGGGTTTATACTTTAGTTTTTGCTTGATTACTTCCATGTTCATTCGACGAGCTCGAGACTACTATAGTGTTTTAAGATCTCACTATCTTACTGTGTTTATACTTTAGATTTTGCTCGTTACTTCCATGTTCATTCGACCAGCTCGGTTTATATTGGTTGAGGTTCTCTTTTTCCTTTATATTTAGCTTAAATGATCATGGGGCACAAAATATAAGTTCATTTGAAATGGTTTTTCCTATCAAGTTATCACTCAACATGCCCACTTGTTACTAGTCAGCAGTTACGATTGTTTTTGCCAGTATTCACAACGCAAATTGAAAAACTTATTTTGAAAGTGGCTTATTTTTCACAACATTCCCACTCATTGCAAGATATATAATTATGATTATGGTTTGTTTTTGCATTTGAATAGATCTTCTATCAAAAATGGCATTTCTGATTATCTATGTGTTAAAATTTCTGAAGTTGTGTTATTGGAATAATATTATAAAAATATTTCATAGCTGGTAATTTACTTTTTGCACAAATACCGTTGTAATATCTACATAAGTAACTATCCTCATAATCCTCTGTTACTGATATCTCATTATAATGATATGCATACCGCAAATAATTCATATTAATTTGCTATTTTACCATAAATAACCAGAAAGAAAAATTATATGTTACTTTATCGGCCCGTTTGGTAGTCGTTAATAAATTACGGTAATTGGAATGAATTTAAAGTATAATGTTATTAGGGAAACATCCTTAAAATCTCGATGGGGAGATATTTTTTCTCCATGGGCAAGCAATTTCACCCCTAAACTTGTGTTTTTGTCTTCAAGGGGAAGCAATTTTCATTATCACTCATTACTACCTACAAGGTGATATTGGATGGGAATGATAATTCAAGAAGAAAAGTAAACACTTTAGGATGAATTAGCATTACCATGAAAATGAACAATGATATTTTTCACAAATTTACATACAAATTCATTCTCATTACCACAATTTATAATGAAGTACCAAACACGCCGTATATATAAAGGTTACAGGTAATTTCCAATTTGAGTTCAGTTACTAACATAAAATGGAGTAGTTTTCTTGTTGGTGCAAGAAAAAGTAGCTCATATACCTTGTGCCAATTTGAAGAGTTATTTCCTTCAATTGGCTAAGGAGCAGAATTTAACATACATCTCATAACATCTTTACATAACTTCTGAAAACATATGAATAGACCTACATTCCCTCTGTAACTTATGAAGTGAAGAGGGGTTAATCTACTCAATAATTCCTAATGATCCCCAAGTGGGAAAAAAGTCACACCAAAATCCTTGACTGCCACTAAAAATTATGCCCAGATGAAAAAGAAATCTTAACATAATTCACACTGTATCTTTTTTTTTCCTGACTCCTGTATAAAGCCCAGGGGTTAGAACCACAGAATCATCATGGGGAGAGTAAAATAGTCACTCTGCCACAAATTTGCTAGACCTTAAACAAAACTAATTTACAATTACAGAATAAATTGACAAAAACTATTCTATAGTATCACCACTCAAACGACTTTCAAATATCTACCCTAAGTAGCTATGCTTTAAACCTATCTAATAAACTTACACTTTCGAGAACGATTTTCCTTCCTTTCTCATGTGTTCTGTGGAAATTATCATGCATACTGAGTGATCAGTAGTGTATAGTTGTTTGGTTAGTAGTAGTAGTAGTAGCTGTAGACTTTGTGGATGCACATATTGCTTGAACTGATAATCGCTTCAACACATTTGGACACGGGTCTTTTCCAAAATTGCTGTTTGTTACAGTAACTGCACAGCTTTGCTTCCCTATGCATCTCTGCGAGAGGAAATGAAAAGCAAATATCAAAATACATGACTAGAGTAGCCTCCAAGAGATCAAACCCAAAAGGGCCCTTTTGGTAGATGATATTAAATGGTGGTAATGGTGATGAATTTATATGTAATTTTGTATAGGAAGTACCGTTTCAATATACATGGTAATGCTAAACTTGTGATTTTCTCATGAAGTTCCATTACCATTCTTTACCACTTTCGAGGTGGTACTGAGTGAAAATGGAAATTCGTGAAGAACATCACGTGTGGGGATGGTATATTGGTATGCCATATATCCATTTACCCGATAATGAGTGGGGGATTATCCTTATAATCACATTACCGTTACTACCTTTGGCATTGTCTACCAAACGGGTCGTAAATAAAAAAAAAAGTCATTGTTCATTACTGCCTTCTAGTGTTGTCTACCAAACAGGTAATAAATAAAAAAAAGTCAGTGTTTCAGTACCTTTTCTAAGACTGCATTTGAGGTAGAAGCATGGCAAGAACTCTTCACAAAACTTCCACAAGTTCCAAAAGGAGTTCCAAAGCTTGCAAAGGCGATGGAAGAAATGTATTGGTTGAAAGCACAATGCAAATGAATTTTGGGTATGTAAAATTCTTGTGTACTATCATAACTTTCAATCTGAAAGCTTTTAATGGTTCGATGGGTCTCAGAAACCTGTGCACAGATTGTGTTCGTAGTTCTTTTCATAAGGGCAATTTTGGTTGGGTTTCCACCTGTTTCCTCAAAGAGAACAATCAGATTCCTTGTAGGTTTTAGCCAGGATCGAGGAACATGGTACCTGCAAAATCAAATTGTGGAACTATGATTGATAACCACATAACATATCATGATCAATCGTGTTTCTTAAAGATCTTGATTTGATTATAGCCACCACAAATAAAGAAGGGAAGAAAAGGGGATCTTGCTTTGTGTTAGTTCAGAATTACCATCTTTGGGAAGGCTTGCCACATCCGACTTGACACTTAGGTGGTGCAAATCTACCAGTATAGCCGCATCCCTTACATTCACCACTAGCATAAGTCGTCCAATATCTTCCAATGCTTTCCCCATTAATCCACACTTGTCCCTTTCCCATGCTTTGCATGTCCAAAGCTAATGGTTCTTTTCCTTCAGGTGCATCGAAGTAAGCCTGCAATTTTCCAGTTGAAAGCGATTAGAGCTAAATCATCAATAGGAATTAAAGCTCTGGATAGAAAACATATAAAATTGGAGAGGATTTTCCTTAGTAACATAATTATAAATTAATGGGAGAAGAGAAAGAGGAAGGTAGGGAATAAGGAGGATCCTGTGGAATTCATTCCTTTAGAGAAGATAATATGATCTACCCTTTCACATACCAAACAAAGGAAAATGGGAAAACTATGTTTCCATGAAACCTTTTTTTCTCCCAACCAAACACTCTTCTATAGAAGAAAATTTTTTCTCATACCTTGTGCCACATCAGTGGCTGCTGGTCTTGCACAGCTATTTTACTGTCCATCCACTCTACCGTGGATATACCATTTGGAGAGGCAAGATTCATAGACTCCCCCTTCAGACCGACCTGAAAGACGACAACTGGCATCACTAAAATGTTCACTGGAACATAATGGGGAGTATCGCTTTAGAATTTGATTACCTGATAGGTCCATCTCTCCCAGGATAAGTCCAGTTTTCCCTGATCAAGGCCATGTAATACAACGGGGCCTAATATTCCAGTGTTCCAAGACTCGAAATGTCCTCCCACATTCTTCAGCAATCAAACACAAATTTTGAGTATCAGAATTGGAAATGACAGTTATGACTTTTGTTTCTTAACTGAGTGGAGAGACAGAAAACTAGAAGTATGCATACCGGTAAACCAACTGCTATGCTCAGTAGTGCAATTTTGTTTGCACCAGGTTGTAGATTTACTGTTTTACTGAAGGTAAATCTTCTATTCTTTCTACCTCCGAAGGAGGATCCTGCAAGTGATTGTTAATGATTGTATCAGACGGAAAGAACCTATTATTGAAGAGTCGTCTCCTTGGAAAAAGTTGCAGTATGCCGTACCTATAAGCTGTCCATTCACAAAAACATGAACAGCGTGTCCTGTAGATTCCACTATGAGTGTCGGACGATCCCCACCGTGAAAGAAAGACTCGGATGGATTAATATCAACACTGCAAGAACACCAAACAATTGAAAAAAAATTTGGAACACTCAAGTAAGACTTTATAATTTGAATTCTCAGTGATGATTGGAGACTACATTAAGCCTGTGAAAATAGGCATGAAACAATGTTATACCTAGTTTTGTACCAGAGATAGTCAGTAGTATCCCTGGTCATATTTATCTGTTCTAGGAGACCAAGGGCTGTTATTGTTGAACCATAATCTAAAGCTGATACATCTTCATTATAACTTTCCCATGGTAGTATTTTTGTGCTGGTCGGCACCATTTCCATGTGTGATGTTTGTTCTCCCACCTGTAATACATCATGTGCAACAAAATATTATTACAATCTCACTCAAGTCATCACCTTGAAGAAAGTTGACTAATGTATGAAAAAACTCATGCTTGTACAATTCCTCCAATATACATACTTTTGCAGTGTTGAAAACTACATTTTTGCAGTCTGGAAGAATGCTGATCGACCAGGGAGGCAAGCTATAGTGCCTATTATTGAAGAGAACTTTAGCACCAGATTCTGTATCATAGTTGGAAAGAAAGGCTGAACAGCCTCCTTGTTCTGGAATAAATACGTGAGCCTGAAATTTATTTAACAGAAGTTTATATCAGTACAAGCAGTAAAGAACAAAAACAAATGACACGTAGAAGTTCGTTTGCTGTAAGACGAGGTGGAACCTGTTGACGATCTCCTAATTGAGTAACAATAGGATCAGCAGAAACCAATGCTGATTCACATAGCTTAATTGCCTTGTGAAGTTCCTTCAAGTGACCATATTTTGGCTGCCTGATCAAACCTATATGCAAAAAGGAAGTTACAGTTATAAAAAGAAATTCAAGGTAGGATTTCCAAAAGTCTGAATTAGAGTTCATTGAGGCAATAACCCCCCCCCCCCCTTATTACATCATTTGGGAGTTGGGCTACTTACCTAACTGTTCTGTGGCGAACAAGAAGATTTATTAATTTTACTCCTTTACTAACAACAAAGCAACCAACAACTAGTAAGGTAGTAATGTCGATACACAGTGTGCTCTCCAGCAAATAGTTAGCTATTGAGTTTCGTAATTTAGGGAGTATTCATAAAAAAAATGCAAAGCTGTTCAATTCTTACCATATTCATCAAGAGGAGCATCATAGTCATAACTTGTAGTGATAAACGGACCTCCAGCAGTTCGCCCGAAGTTTGTCCCACCATGGTACTGTTTGACATGAAAACATTTGGAGATATGTAAGTTTCACTGAGAATAGGCAAAAATGGACCTAAGAAAACTTGCTCTGCAAAAGAAGTGCACCATGTAGTAATTCACAAAGGAGCCTCCAGTCTGTATGAACCTTGCGACGGAAAAAGCCAAATCTTGTACTGGTCTTTGGTGATTGGGTCCTCCAAACTCGGTAAACCTGCTCAGGGTGACACACCAAGAGAATGACCTCATTTTCTTTAGCATAATGAAACCTTTCCAATTTAGAAGATAATTATATAGAGAACCATACCAGCCACTCCAAGCCTCAGTCCAAAGCTTAGGCTTATATCCTTTATTGGGTGTAAAATTATCACAGTAGAAACCATTGCAAGTGTTTATCTGCCACAGCAAGACAGAAAAGTAAGTATGAGAATGTAAAGCAGTTGATCAATGTTAATCTGTAAGAAATTATACTTGTACTGTTGTACATATAGCTTAGCTTGTTTCAAGTTCGTAACTTTTATCACGATAGAAATGCATTGAGAAATGCCAATCAGAATCAGTAATTAAACTTAGTTGTACATAACTTATATGCTTCACAATGATAATGCATATAGCCAAATCAAGAGTTGGCAATTCTGATTGTAAGAAAGCCCTCACCAGAGGATCTGGAGTATCGCCGTCCTTGCACATAGTCCATGGAACCCCCGTCTGCAAACTAGTAACCATTTTGGCAGCCCAAGTCATGTAGTTATTCCCTTCTCGTCCAAGTCTCATTCTTAGTCTTCCATATTCATTCTCAACCTAGCAGAACAGAATCACATCATAGTTTAGTCTAAAATATAACCATACTTAAGCCAAATTTAGCCAATTCAACACACTAATTGTTACCTGTGCGAGAATAATCGGACCGCCCTGAGACTCGAACAAGTTATGACTCTTCAGCAAATTTACAATCTTTTCTGTAAATCTTTGCATTTCCCTCTACATAATCCCATTTTCAATTAATAAAGTTTAACTCTAATCAATAGATTATACAACTTAGACTAATATTCGATTTGTAAATGACAAATAACACAGTTCAAAGGAAGTGTAAAAATTAAGATTTCCAGACCTTGAAAGGTTCATTATCAGTTCTGAAGCTGATTCCTGGAACATACTTCAGCCACACAGGAAATCCACTACACAAGTTACAAAACCTTCATTAAAACCTATACTTTTTCCACATAAATTTTTACTCTAAAACAATTAAAATTAGAAAACAGTTAAATAAAATTACAGTGTTAATTACCCAAAATTCCACTCTGCACAAACATAAGGCCCAATTCTAAGATGAGCATACAATCCAGCTTTCTGAATAATCTTTAAGAATTTGACAATATCATATCTTCCTTCAAAATTGTACTGAAAAAATCAACCAAAAAAAACCAAATTGAATCCAAATATGTAAATAAATACATAAACAAAATAAAACCCACTAAGATTATACTCTAACAAGTACTAATAATAAACACAGAAATAAATAAACATAATAATAATAATAAATGAGAACAGAAATGAAGTACATTGCCAGGTGAAGGTTCATGAACATTCCAAAACACATAAGTATCAATAGCATCCAACCCTCCATTTTTTGCCTTCATTATCAGATCTTCCCACATCTAAATCAAAAAACAGAAAAAAATTAAAACTTACATAATCAAACATTTAATATAATAAGCTCAAACATCAAATTAAAAAAAATGGTAGTAGAGAAAATGTACATCAGGAGTACTTCTTGGATAATGTATAGAACCAGACATCAAGATTCTTCTTTGCCCATCAATTAAAAGTGCTTTTCTATCATAACTCACACTACATTGCATGAATTTGCAATTTAGAAACAACATTAACACCCAAAATAACATCAAAGATTTCATCTTTGTAACAAATTAGAAATTTACAACCCCAGAAAAATTTGCACTTTTATCTTATTTGAGGAGAGAGAAAAATAGAGTTTATGCGGTATAGTTTGGCTGAGACTGTGAAGAACAACTGAACAAGAAGAAGAAAAGGCTAAAAACCCAGTTGTATTCTCTCTCTCCCCTTTAATTCTTTGTTCTTGGGAGTAGCAAACACTAAGTTAGTTGTGTTGTATATGAACACACTTTCACGTTTTATACAGCTTTGCATTTTTTCATTGATTCACTCATGTTAATGCGTGGCATTGCATCACTGAAAATATTAAGAAAAAAAAAAAAAGAAGAGAGAAAGAAGCAGGAAATTCTGACAGAAAAGTTAAAAAAGAGCATTAAAACCGGTCCACTTTGCTATCAAAAATTGCGGAGTAAAAAGAAAGAATTTAATTATGTTTAACAGTACTGATTATAGTTTGTTTAGTCAAATCAACATTTAGACCTGAACTTTTTGGTTTTTTAGACGATGGGATCTGACTTTGATAGTATCTACTCTTTCATCTCTTCCCAAATATTAGTCTGATTATAGGTTTATCAGATTTTTTTTTTTTTGTGTTTGCACCCGGTTCACTCTTCGAGTTACATCTGGATCAAGGCCAAGTTCGGGATGGTTTGGTTCCATTTCTTTTCTAAGGGTGTTGCGGGGATTCGAACACGGGTCCGTCCTACCAAAGCCAGTCCCCATCACCAATGGGTCAACACTTACTTGGTTGGTTTATCAGATCTTAATACTACTAATATGACTGGTTTATACTGAAATTGATTCATCGTACATCCGAGTATATCATGTGCATGTTATAACGCACAAACAAGGCTAATTTATGTCATTTGGAAATCTTATATTTAGTATATTTTACTCATTTGGATGATTTCAAATGAGCAACGAGCAAAAAAATAATCTTGGATGTACCATACTCACAAATCACAATACACATGGATGTATGATAAAATTCATAATTTATATTGTACTGTATATAGCTTATCACCTCTATTTTTTCTAATTTGTAAGGTTTGACTTATATGTTTGTTAATGAAGAGCTTGGATAATTAATATATTTAATCGCACATAAGTAAATAATAAGAAGCTGACATTTGAAATGTTATAAGATGAGACGAATTTAAATTAATTTTGTTTCTTATATAATTTCACAAACAATAGTGCCAATTATGCTAAAGTACAATGTGTACGTTAAAAAGAAACAAAGACATAGTAGTAAAAGAAACAAAGACATAGTAGTGAGTAGTGTACGTGTAAGGCTTTTAAAAAATTAGGCTCTAAAAAAAATCATGCATAAAATTATAAGAAGTTAATTCATAAGATGATTATATTAGATGATTACTTTTAAACAAATAAAGCTCCTTAACCATGGAGATTTTCTAATGTGACTACATGGATTATGCTTCTAAGTGGAAGATAATGTGTTGTATATATATTATTGTATAAGGGATGTCTAAGTTTCATATCGGTGTGCTAGACTTCCAAAATCGTCATGGTCAAACTGCAAAGGTGTCTTGCGCAGAGCCAGGAAGAAAATCTTCATGATATCGACATTGTAGTGTATACCGGTCCCTATTGTGTGTCTTAACGATATCATTTGTCTGGGCATTTGTAATGAGTTTGGGCTTGATCCATTTAAGTCCCGGGTGGCATGTGGGCCTACATATAGGATCGACAATTCGTGTCACTCTTCGTAATTGGTTTCGTGTCAATTTTGGATTAGCCTCCAAATATAATGTATCAAAAAATATAAAAGAAGTAGAATAGTTGAATAACATGATATAAATGTAACTGATGGGTTGACTTCGTGGCATTCGTGTGTTCGTGTCAGGTTCGTGTTTCTCTCAATAACTTAAGTTCGGGTTTTGTCGTGTTATCGAGTCGGGTTAGGGATTGCCATCCCTACCTAAGGATAAGTATAAAGGAGATGATAGATATTAATCTAGCCAATAGGAGAAGTATCATATTTTCCTCATGACAATTTCAACCACTCTAAATACCCCTAGTCTGAGTCATTAACATATACGTTCACAATCATTATCATCATAAAGTACTTGAAAACTACCGATTTAGGTGTCGGAGGGAAGTTTACATCTACTATATCGTAGGTTTCAGGCCGACTTACTGACGTAAAGATACTGGTTCACACCATAACCGTTATTCCAAACGGAACAATTACCTTGCAACCTTTTAAATGGTCTTTGTTGTGGTTTTGCTAGAGACCTAAATAGCAGCCTTATGCTTTTTATGTATAAGCAATTGAAAATATTAATTAGGTTCCTTTATATATATATATATATATATATTAGTTAGGTTGTTAAAAATGTTATGGAGTCTACCCATCAAAAAATTAAAAATGTTAGTGTGAAGTAGCTTCATATAAAGATCAATTTTCTATAAGTCATGTGAATTATTGCTAGGAACCGAGTAACTGAGATCTAATTGGTTTATATATTATATTTTTGCGAACATATGGATCTTCCAAGATTTTTCGTTATGTGTATTTAAAATTCTGCACATATTTATATATATATGTTCGATTACTGCTAATAAATGTTGTGGTTACCTTGAAATTTCCTTTGATACGCAAGTGATGCTATTACAAGTTTACAACTGGGTTGCTTCAGTTATCTGTATAATTTTTGTTGGCAACTTGGTTTAATTAAACAATGATTAGGCTGGCTAAAGAGTCGTAATCAAGTTAATCACATATTGGCCATTTAATTAAACAGTTTAATTCCAATGTCAAACAAATCACTGAAATGAATTACGATGTGCGTGTACTTTTATAATAATAAATTTATAGGGTGAGTATGGTCAGCTCGAAGCTTAAATTCGTTTATAGGATTAAGTTTCTAGGATATATCATAATCTTCATATAATTGAACAACTGATGGTCTGATGCCATATTGCCAGCTAAATGTAATTCTTCCATGCAATTTCTGTTAGAAATGTGTATGGATATAATAGTGAGTAATCTGATAAATTATCTTCCAAACACGTACTTATATGCTTTCCTATAAGTTATTTACGACTCACTAAGAACAACGGAGTTTCACGGTAATACTTAAGAGATACGAAGAAGAAAACATTGAATAATCTTGGCAATATTAGCCTCAACAGTTAACACCCTAAACTATAGCTCTGGTGCATCAAACGGCTTCAACTACAAACTACGAAATCTTGGTTGTTAACAAGAAACAATCTCAACAAGAGTTTGTAATTTGATTTTGTTTAGAAAAAACATAAGAGAATTTCATTCTCTAAGCAAGTAATATAGAAAAATGATTTCTCACACTTATCAAAATACATATATATGACATCGCTCTATTTATAGCATAGGAGATAGTAAAAGGAAATGTTCGAAATAAGATGTCGCATCACAATTCACACCAAAAAACACACTCAAATCCTCTTAATTCATATTATACTTATACTCCACAAAACCAAGTATAATAAACATCATATAAATAACTTATGAACACAATTAACTATAAATATTCCAACGATTTCATCAAATCACCCTATGAGTCTATGACCAATTTGATTCGTCGGAATGATTAGTGTTACATGCCTTTTGAATTATAGTGTTTCTAGTTTATAGATGCAAATGATGTGAGTCGAGTTTGAAATTGGGTTAGCTCGCTCGACTTGACTTACTAGCATTCCGAGTTGAGCATTTGAGTTTTACCGAGTTGATCTTGATTAGCTCGCAAGTTGTTTCCTTTCAATAGCACCCCTATTGTAGAAAATATGTTGGATTCAAAAATTTGATTTTGCTAGTACTTGATAATGGATATCCGAACTTCTCACGAGTTTTCAAGTCGAGTATCGAGTTGCTCAACTCGACTTGCTAATATCTCGAATCGAGCTCGAGTTCGATTCAAACTCACTCGAGTCGAGGTTTGACTAAGTCGATATCGAATAGCTTGCGAGTTGTCTCGTCTCATTTACATCCCTATATGAAATCTGCAACAAAAGTAAAAAATAAAAAATATATATTAAATTATTAGATAAGATATGATTCTACACAATCAACGATGATGTTTTAACACTTTTACAAACACTCATCCATAAAACTACTATTTAATTAGTGTAAGGTTGTCTATCGACAAGTTGTTTGGTTCAATTGATTCCAAGTGAAAATCTTACATTTGCCGTGATAGTATGATACTATGGACATTTCTAATGAATCAATTTATTATTATAGAAATAAAACTTATAAATAAAGTAATAAACTTTCAAATGAGAAACATAACTAACTTGAAAGCAATTACGGTCGACAATGGTGGTAATCGATCTGGTCGGAAAGCTCCCCAAGGTTTACACAGCAGTCTAAACTGCCACCATTAGCAGAATAGACTTTGGAGAATAGCACGAACCCAGGAAATAGAGAAAATAGAATGTTTTTGTGTGTATTGAACTGATCAAGAAACATTGATTTTATAGGAGGAAATCAGTAAATAGGGAGGATATTATGGAATTGTCATTAATAATGTGACGATCAATGCCCAAGGCCCTAGCCCAGTCTGGGCAGGCGGTGGCGTGTGATAGCAAGCCCAAACCAAAGATGACATTCAACCACAAAACTACAAAAGCATCTTGAGTACCAACTCAATAAAAGGAAGGAGGGAGGGAATATAAAAAGCAAGGAAGTATTCCCTCCCACAAGCAATGTGGGACATTTGATGAAAAGAAGACAACAAGGCTTAACAAGGCTTTTCAAGCCTTGATTCCAACGTAAATGATAGATACAACTCAATATATGAAGAAAAAAAAAACTCTTAATCCAAAAAAACAAATAATGAGACTAAACATTACAATTAAGGAGCATTATCTTTTTTAATGGAAATGTAACCCCAATGCAGCTTTAAAAGGATTAAATAAGAGGAGTTCCACCTCTGTTTAGTCAACGAGATATTTGATTAAAGGATAAACAATTTAGAGAAAGGGGAAAAAAAAGCACCTCAAAGAAGGGAAAAGGAGGAAGGAAAAAGAAAATAAAGAAAGAAAAGAAAGGGAAAAGAACAGAAAAGAATAGAGAAAGTAGAGAAGATTAAGAAAAAGTGAAGGATGTTTTATTAGCGAGTTTGCTAATTGCTTTTGTAGAGTGGTAGTCTCAAAGTACATGATACATGTCATGCTACGTTTCCCGCGCGCGGGGAATATTTCGAAAATTATAATCTAGTCGACCCTTTATTAAAATTCCTCCGTCTTTATTAGTTTGTCCGTTTCTTTTACAAAAAGTTTTAGAAGAAATAATATTGTAGGACATAGAAAAAAAATATTATTTTATATTAAAGTTGAATGTGTATGATGGAAAGTTAGTGGTCACATTCTAAAAATAGAAACAAAAGAAATGAGTAGACTAATAAGGGACATCCCACAAAAGAATTGGTAAACTAATAAAGATCAAAGAGAGTAGTACTTAAGAGGTTATAAATGCTGGAAATGTTAATAAATTATACTGTAAATTTGTACTAGAAATATAATGTTATCACCTATGGTAATGCTACTTCATTTCAAGATATCCATTTTCTTTCTACAATCTCATTACTATCCATTTCCACTTGGTAAGGTGGTATTCAATGGTAATGAAAATTTATAAAGGGAAACCTATGCTTTGTAGTAAAGTTTCATTCCCATGATTAGAGGTATAATGAGCTCGATCCATTTGCGAACAGTTCAGACTCGCTCGGTCAAGGCTCTGTTGAAACTCGACTCGTGGTAATTCGGTTCGGATTTAAGGTCGTCTCGAAATCTTATCAAGCCAAACTCAACTCGAAAAGCTCGTGAACAGGCTCAGTTATTATTTTATATAAAAAATTAATATAACTTAAAGCCTTTTAAAAGCTATTAATTATATGCAAAAACACTTTCAAATTAAAAGTTATTACACGTATCCTTTTATACAATTTTTTTACATTGAACGATTCATTTTTTCTTGTATCCTTTTTGATCTAGTTTGTTATTTATGTATTTTTGTAAGTAATTCATTTTGTTAGCATGTAAAAATGAAATGAAGTTTATTCGTGATACTTTTTGAATTTAGTCTATAATTCTACAAGATATGTCAAATGTCGAATATGTTGGTTTATTCTTAATTTGTCTCAAATCAAGTTCGAGCTAGTGCCTTGAGAAAAGCTCTATAAGCTCGAGCCGCGCTTCACTTATCGAGTTCGTCGAGCTTACGAGTCGAGCTAAACGATAAACGAGTCGAGCCGATCCCAGTACAGTTTGAGCATCTTTACGCATTTACATGGGAACTTCTTTACAAGTTTACACTTAATTTCCTTACTTTTGCCACTATTTATGACCAATAAACAAATGGATCGATATAGTACAAGGTTAGAGTTTAGAGTATAATTAAAAGTTGATTGAAGTAACTTTTGTGGAAGATTGGATAATATACAACCTTAGATCCAAAGAAATTAAGTGTCTTAGCTTAGACGTCTTTGATGGTTTTAGTTTATATATTTTGTTGTCAGTTTACAGGAAATAGTTATTAATTTATGCATATATGTTATTTGTTCAAATATATTATTTTATCCGTTTCACAATATAGTACTTGTTTTATTTTTGCACCGGCTCTAAGACGGACCTTTGACTTTTAATATCTTCAATTTATTATTAATAAAAAAATTGATATTATGAAACTATATTTTGAAATGAATCTAACAAACTCCTACATAAATATGTTTTCTTGTATATATTAATGAAAATATTCGGTCAAATATTATAAAGTTTGACTCAACTAAAATGAAACAGATACTATATTATAGGACGACAGGATGAGTTATCAGTATATAATATTTATACATATTTATTATTAGTTTATACATTTAACTATCATATCAATTTATGTATATTTGATAGCATACTAGTTATCAAGTTATACATAACTTATATCGGTTCAAAAACTGATGATAACAAATATGTATAGATGAATATAATATATTCTTAAATTGGTAGCAAACACTTTTTAACTAAGAGCTTATATGTTTTATTTATGAATTGATTTAATATATGCATAAATAATTGATAATAAATATGTATATATAGTGATAATAATTATGCATAATCTTATAACAGGTACATGTAATTGAACTCTTGACATAAACTCGTTTTAGTAACTGAAACTAGTTATTAGGCCCGGGCTATGTCCCGGGTAATAAAAAATTTCATTTATTAATATAGTATTTTATGATAATAACACTAAATAAAATTTAGCCTAATGGTTAAGACTTTAGTATATATACTTGAGGTCTTGGGATCAAACCCCCTATATTATGCAATTTCTAAATTTTTTATTGTACATGGATTACATGAACTAAAACTCTATAGGGAGAGCGCCACGTGGCACAGTTTCTTGTTTGTGCACACCTTTTAATATATTTGTATAGATAGTCTCAACCAATTATTATATGAACCAAAAATTGGTTGTACTATACCCAAAATGAAAACTAAAAGTTAGCATCAACAATCACTATCAACTACTAAAACAACAAATATACTGCTTAGCATCACTTAATATTAAATTGACCAAAATAATAAAGAGTTTCATCGTGCTTTTGTATGAAAGAAACTCATGTCAATGGACCATGATAATGAAATTATATCCCATATCCGCCATACATAGTTTCCTCTTATGGATTTTCATTACCACTTAATACTACCTTCATTTAAAGTAATAATGGATGGTAACAAAATCTTATAAAAAAAATAGGTGTTGAAATCAAAAGCTTATACCATCATTTATTACTCTGTATCGAGTAGAACATACAACCAATAATTTACTAAAAAGTCCAAACTAAACTATACTTCTTTCATTTGAAACACTAATTATTTCTTTTATGTAATTATATTATGAAATAAATGTCTTAATTGTTTTAGAATGGAGGAAGTACTAAGTATTAGATTGTTACTACAAACATAGTACATAAAGAAGCTGACTATCTGTAAATTTTGTCAGTCTTTCATAAAGATTAAATTTAAGTGCAAATTAACTTTTTTTTGCCTCAAACACTTTAAGAGTAGGGGGGATAGTAAGGGAAAACCCTCTCCCAAAGTACTCAGGGATCGAACCATTAACCTTAAATAGGTTAAAAGGTTCTTTTCTTACCAATAGACTAAGTTTACCTTGATAAGTGTAAATTAACTACATTAAGGAAAATTGATTAAAAATGTACGGATATGTGAGGAAAAAGCCCCTCTAAATGGGCCTCCACATGCTTTTGTAGCGATATGTTAAGAACTGTCAAAGAGGACTTCACATGCATTTGTTAAAAAGGAGGGGCCTCGCCCCTTGCTTGCTTAATGTTCATGGTTTATGGTGTGAGTGTGAATCTTGGTCTCTCCTGAAATATATCCTTACATGTCCACTTTTTTTAGCGTTCACTTTCTGTAATTTTTATTTATTTGTTTTGACAGTTTTCTCTTCTTTTTTCACATACAAATTCTTATACTTATGCTACAACCGACACATCATATTAGTAAGTTAGCATAAACGAAGTTATTGATAATACATATTTTTTCCGTTTCAAAAAAATTTACTCATTTGTACTTTCCACACTTTTTAATATGAAACTTTGAACATTGACATTTATCTTTTATTACATATAAAACACAAATAATAATCAAAGTGATGAAAATGAATAATCTCATATTTGAAAGTGTAATCATTTTTGTGAAACGGAAGGAATACATGGGAATGAAAATGAGATTACTGATAAAAATATATATATAAGGTACTAATGATATGATCGTTGATGCATATGTAAAGTAAAAAATAAATAAAAATAGGATTACTGATAAGATATAGAGAACGTATTGTGTCGGACTCGTCCGACCATAATCTTGGTCGGACGACTTTCAGGTGGTTCCAATTTTTTTCCAGTTAGTCTTAATTTTCTTTCAGGTAGTCTTCATTTTTTTTCAGGTAGTCTTCATTTTGTTTTCAGTTAGTCTTCTTTGTTTTTCAGTTGTTTTTGTGCTTCAGTTAGACTTACTTGGGTTTCAGTTGGTCTTTATTCTTTTTCAGGTAGTCTTCATTTTTTTCAGGTAGTCTTCATTTTGTTTCAGTTAGTTTTTTTTTTTTTTTTTTCCAGTTAGTCTTCTTTTTTTTCCAGTTGGTTTTTGTGCTTCAGTTAGACTTACTTGGGTTTCAGTTGGTCTTTATTCTTTTTCAGGTAGTCTTCATTTTTTTTAGGTAGTCTCCATTTTGTTTCAGTTAGTCCAACTGAAAGAAAACAAAGTCCAACTGAAAGAACACAAAGTCCAACTGAAAGAAAACAAAGTCCAACTGAAAGAAAACAAAGTCCAACTGAAACAAAACAAAGTCCAACTGAAACAAAACAAAGTCCAACTGAAAAACAAAACACTAACCTTTTCTTTGTTGTTGTCACCTGTGAGTGTTCAATCACTCATGCTAATTGCCAGCAATACCTTTTTTTTTATATAGAAAAAGATGGAACAACCGAGTCTTATAACAGCAAGGTTATTTTCCTTTGTGGAGTTACTCTACAAGATACGAAATCACGTACTATAACCAAGCTTTCAAGGAGTGGAAGAAGATGACTATTAAAGATCTTGATGGTAACTGGTGGTTGTCCTTTGAGCAAGATGCAGTTGATGAAGATATTCGCGCGGTTGTAATCCGTCGATGTAAATTTATATCATCTTGCTTACCTTCTTCGAACCACTCTGCCATTGAAGGATGGTTGTACTATTTGAAGAAATGAAACAAAATAAATTCCACAAATACAGAGAAAAAAAAGGTTGTAGAAGTTGAAGGAGGAGAGAGAAAGAGGAGAGAGAATGTGACCTAAAAAGTGAAGCAGAGAGAAGATGTATTAGGCTCAGCCCGTCTGACAGTAAACAATACGTCAGACGGTCTGACCCAATACTTTCTCTAAGATATAAGGTGACGCCGGATAGTTGGCAGATAAGTTCGATAAGGAAGCGCGACGAAAGGCCAGAAATGATTTGCGCTAATTGGGCCGACGGAGTCCGATTGCTTATTGTGATACCTTTTTGGAAGCGGAACGGCCCAACGAGTCAAACTCACCGCTATGCCGTGACGTATAGGCTTTTTATGCCATCCGAGTTCGTTTAAGGCCCAAAATAGGCATTTTAATTATTTTTGAATTTTATTATTTCCTTAATTACGTATTAGGGTTTTGTTTTACGTATTTAAACATTATTAGGTCAATGTTTGGAGGCAGTTTTTGACTTTTAATAATATCACAGAGTTTATACTATTTTCTGGTGGATTTCGGAGTTTTACAGATTTATCGCTTGTAAATCAGTTTGTTCTTGATTCGAGATTAGCGCTTGCTTTTCTCCATAACTTCCGACTGCGTCATAAGGTTACTACTAATGTTACTTAACATTGAATGCAAAACTGTTTTTTCATATATGATAATTGATATACACCGGCATTGCTGCTATCAAAAATGTCTTGGTCTAGTAGTTAAAAATTGAAGTGTTGTAAATGATAGGTTACAAGTTCGAATTTGTCCTTCCCTTCTTTATACTGCCTTAGTGGCTCATATGTATCAAAAAATATATATACAGCTGCTAGTTAACTTTGCTGCTAGTCTCATGTTTAGAGTTGTTAACGCCGGGATGAACGGGGAGATTATGTAAAAATAAGAAGCATCAATATTCCTAAAGACCCTACGACTTTAATCAATTAATTAGCCGTTGTGCACCCACTCCACCAACAAGCGGTAATTAAGGAATTGTTTTGGGTGGGAGAAATGTTATTCTCAACTCATGAACATATATATGAACCCTCTTACGCTCACCGACAAATCAAGTACACAATAATATATGAAAAATGCCAAGTACTCATTCCTTCTGTTCCATATTTTTAAACATCTCAATTTACTAATTTATTTTAGTATTAGTTGTCATTGAAAAGATTAATGCAGTATAATTTATTCCTTTGAAATATCAATACGTTAATTATACATTTTCTGAATATTATGCATGATTTTATTTTTATTTTAAAAAAGAGAGAAACAAACAAATAATATGGAAATTGTTGAGGTTGTGGGGCGTTACAGTATACTATTTGTGAAGCTTTTTGAGTGACTACAATATAATCGTAGCCATTACAATTACTTAATTTGCCTTTTATTTTTAGTGACTCATCTTAATCATTGATTTTATTGGTCTTTAAACATAAAAATATTTGCCGAAACTAGGTAAATTGCTAATTGTGGATTTAATAAAGTATAACTCTTAGTTAAAGTTTTCGTTTAATTATAAAAGTTGACTAAATGGATGTATATATTTTAGATTAAAAATGAATGATATAGATCAAATAAGTTAAACTTACCATGCAATTGTAAAATTATCCTTATGTTGACTTGTTTGAGAAAGTTATTATAATTATACTTGAGTAGCTAGCCCCCTAAATTCTTTCAAACAGTTAATATGACGTAAATGAAGTACTGGTTCAGTAGTTCTCAGCCCAAAAATCAAAACAAATGAATATTCTTACTGTTGGTGTTGTGAAGCAGTGAAGTTGCGTTAAATTAATCCACACCTAACATTTGTTTCTAGAACCAGATCCAAGGCGACGTGATGCATGAATGTCCAACCCCCCTAAATTCGACAGCTTCTTAAACTATCCAGGCAAAAGTAAAAAATAGGTCATGTTATATGCAATCTTTAAAACTGTATATATATAAGACATAAATATATTATTTCTTTCGTTTTAATTTAAGGAAAATGATATATATAATCCTTAGGGTTATGTATAAGAAGCTTAAAATAGAAATAAAAATTTGAATTAAGCATTTATTACCTCAAATGATGTGAAATTTTGTTACGAATTCATAAATTGTTTCTATTTTAAGACATGTATTTAATTAATGCTTTGAGTTCAGAAACCAAACCCGTTAAGAGAAGCCAACACGGTCTTTTTAAACCAGACCAACATGGCTTACTTGGATTGCTTTCCTTTTACTTGTAGATACTTTACCACCACCAGCCTCCGGATCGTTGCTATCTGTATGTGCACGGTGTTATTTGTATATTCAATAACATTATCCTTAATTTAATTGTGACACTTTTAAAATTACGGACTCTTATGCATTTTTTCGCAGAGGAGAGAGATAGAGAATGAAAATAAAAGAGTCTCATGTAACTGAACTTCTAATCCTCGCCCCACAATTACTTAAAATCGCCACAAAAACAATTACAATTACATTTGTAACCTTTTCACCTCAAATTTCAGATCCATAACCACCACCGCTCACCTCCTGCCATCCCCCCACCAGCAGCCTTTCTCTCACCTCAAATTTCAGATCCAGTTCGCCGATCTTCGTCCCGATGAAATCCTATCATACGATCGAAGATTTCTCCGATCGTGGTGGGACCTTGTTCATTCCTCTCCCTTCTTCCGAGACTACTGGCTTCAAGATTGCTTCCATGATGTCGATCAAATCGACGATCTTGACCTCCTCGATTTCGATGCTTTCTTCGATCAAAATTTCCAGAAACGTAATTAATTTTCCAGAAACATATCATCGCCAACCATGGCCAGGTAAATCTCGAAATTTTTTTGAACTATGGGGCGAACGTCTCGCTTGGACGTCCGCCCCATGGCCCGAACGTCGGGCCTAGACGTTCGGGCCATGGGGCGAACGTCCGACCCATGGTTCAAAAAAATTTCGAGATTTAGGTTGGTCGGTGTTGATGGGCGGTGGCGGGTAGCGGGTGGCAGGAGGACGTAAGTGATGGCGGGTAGTGGGAGGTGGTGGTGGTGGTGGGAGGTGGTGGGCGGTATAAAAAGGAGAAGGGTAAAACAGTCCAATAAAATAGTTTCGTGGCGATTTTAAGTAAATGTGGGGCGATGTTTAACAATCCTCCCATGTAATAGGGATAGAGAGAAGTTATTGTCCAAAATGAAAGTATCACAACTAAATTGAAACTTCCTAAAATAAAAAGTGTCATAACTAACTTGAAACGAAGGAAGTATCTAAAATGAAAATAAGTTGTGAATTTATAGATAAATTACGCATCAACCGATATAATAAAGGATCAATTAATATATATTTTTTTCATTTTTAACTTCTTATATTAGAGCGGCATATAGTTTTTCCCTTTAAAAACATAAAATAGAAAAACAACTCTAGTCACATTTTCTTGCTTACTCTATCGTATCTTGAAATAGATTTGACTTTATAGATTTAGCATCTTGCTCGATGTCTATTAAGATATAAAGTAAATTAGTACTTTTTGATTAAATTTTATATATGCTCCCTATGGTCCAATATATTAGCCCACACAAACTTTTTTATGACATCCAATATATATAATAGTCACTTTCTCAAATATAAGATGGTTTATGTTTAGTTTTTTCAAACTAGGCTTGTTAAGTCTGAGACTATCAATGTGAGATTGATCTAACTATATCTCTATTATATAGATTAAGGGGGAGTAATGGCGTCTCCCTAGAAATTTACTTAATTGCCCTTTCACAACAAAAATATTACATTCCAAATACAACCTCTAGCAGTTATTCTAAACAAATTTCACGCATAGCCGAAAAAATCAATCGAATCTCCATTAAACTCAATCAACTCGTATAAAGATCAATCACATAATCCTTTCTTGCATTATATGATACCGTGATCCATGTATGCATGGCAAAATGAATAGCTAACAAAGGGGGTATGCTACAATTTCACTCAATCTTGTTAATTAATATCAACATTTTTTTTCTGAAAATTAGATTAATATCAGCATGATTAAACACGTGTTAGTGGATTAGTGCCATGACCATTAATAAAAGTTTTAGGATAAGCTTTCATTAGTAATGTTATCCAATGTTAATTTATACTAATAGATTCCCGACTTTGCTCAGCAAATTTGTTTGCCATTTCTGCATGTAGTGGACTTCCATGCCACAATAATCAAACAATGGCTTTTAGCACTTGTGGCTTTTATCTTCCCGAAAAAAAGTTAAAGCATGCATTTTGGCATGTTATTCATACAATATATAATGATGTATATATGTATATATGTATATATGCAGTCAGCATCAGACGAATACTTTCGTGCGCCCATATTAAACCACGTATGGTATATATGTAACCAAATCCCATACGTGATACGTATAGCCAAATCCCATATATACTTCATGGATTCTTAACTCAATAATGCACAACAACAACCATGTATGATGTATATATATTATTGATTCATCAATGTTAATATATTATAGTGGTGGAAATCGTGGAATGGTCCATATATATATCTTCTTGTTTATGGTTGTCATTTTCCTTCTTTTGGACCTTTAACGTCTTTTCATTCTTCAGAATTTATAAGTTGTACTATAAATCATCCGTACCATACAGCTTTTACCTAGGGTCTCTGGCTCATGCACCGACGCCCAACCAAGTAAAGATTACCCCAGGCTTGCTACTTGAGTAGGTTTATTAGCATGAAAATAAACCCTCTGTATTTAATTAATGGATTTTTTTCTGATATACTTTTGTGTTTCTTAAATTTCTACGTTGTTACTTAATATTTTCAGAATTCCACACAATATTCTTCAACTTATATTTTTTAATATACAATGTCCCTATCACTAATTATACATCATTCATTTTGTTTACTTTTTAAAATCAATTAGAACTGATCTGATTTGTAAATATTTCCTCTAAGCGTTGAACTATGTATAAGTTAAACTAGTTCGACTAAATTAAAAAAAGTAAACAAAATTAACGACATGTAATAACGGTAGGGGTATTGTGCATTAAAAAACGTAAATTTAAGGATACTGTATAGAATTTTAAAAAATTGAGGTACAATTTAGAAACTGAAAAAACACATGGATATAACGTACACAAACCTTTAATTAATTAATTTGTTAACAAAAGCAATCATGCAACGTAGCTACAACTAGGAAATTTTGACGATGTGTTAGCTATATCCATAGGCAGAGGAGAAATCGTTTTTATTATCTTAAGGAGAAAGAGTACAGTTATAGAATGATGGGGCAAATGTTAATTAGAAACTAGGTTTATATAAAACCCTTTCAACTAACCTAAACGAAATAAGCAAAAACGGATTCCAAAGCAGAAAAAAATACTGTAAATACCATGTATTGAAAGAAAACTAAATGTCGGAATGCTTTTGATTAAATAGTTGAAAATTTGATATTATGCATTCTCAATAATATGTTTGGAAAACAATATGATACGAGAGATGTTAATTAATGTTTTGTTTTTAAAAATCAAGTTTCTTATATTATAATTTTTATTAATACATATATAATTAAAATAAAATGGAGAAGAGAAATGGGGTTCAAGTAGCAAAGAGAGGGTATGGTAAGAGATATCCCAGTGGCTAGTATAGTGTTCAATTGTTCACGTCATTGATAATGTTTTAAGGTTTTTTTTTAGCTTTAATTTTTAGGTGGTCTGTTTATGTTGTCCTGAGCTTCCTAGCTTTGTGGCTGTTGTTGATGTTGGTGTTCTTGCTTGTGCATAGAATTAGTAGGATGTGTTGTTTATCTTATTATTCTAGTGCTCATGTTGTTTCGGGGTATGTAGTCTTGGAATTGTTGATTTCTTTAGTTATCGGAAATCAGAATTAGCTTCTGATAAATGGTTCACCTTGTAAAATTGTAGTTATATCTTTATAGATGTTCCAATTAAGATTAATTAATTATTTTTCAAAAATGATCGAAGGGAAATCTGAACTAATTACTTGATAACCCAATAATGAGAAGGAAAGTTTAGCCCACTTACAAGCTAAGCCCAAGGAGGTTCTATCCTAAAACCAATAGGTGATAAGAGGAGTAACTCCAAAGCTTATAAAGTGGTTTAGTATCACCTCTATCTCCAATGTGGGATACTCACATAGTCACATGTGATCATCAATGGAATTCAACCACCTGTATAAACATAATAAAGAGAGCAAAAAGCCGAAGGCTCAAAAACAAAGTATACATGCACGAATAGTTGTATAAGGAAGTTCAAGAGTTTGGGTACGTTGTCTATAGAGTTCCTTATATTTTGATTTATATGAGGAAAAAAAGCAAAACTAACTCAAATATTTGTGGTTCCTTATTTAAAAGTGAAATTGAGGACTAATTATATCTTATTAGAGTGACATTTGTCCCTTTGAAAATTGTTTTTTTAAATACTAGTATAAATTAAACACAAATTTAGAGTTTGATCAAGGCTTAAGTAAGTCATATATATAATCAAATCCAATTCATCGAAGAATTAGCAAGCTTTTACATAAAAATCTTTCATTAACTAACATAAATATAATATTTTCACAAATGTCAAATGTCAATAAACAATTAGTGAATTTCGTGATGATTTTTAACTCTATTAACTAGCTGATAGTGGATTTCAGAATAACTGCGCGATCTGCAACAAAATTTCCTGAGTTTGATAAGTAGAAACTAGAATATAGTTACTGCAAAAGTTTGTAGCATGATTACTATAAAACATTAGCCGTTTATTGAGTAATTGATTACTATAAAACATTAGCCGTTTATTGAGTAATTGCAAATAACAAAAGGCAGGAAATTTAACTTTTTGGTCATCATGGGTGTTGTGGACTAAATCTATTATATCATAATTTAATTAACGTATCATCAAAGAAACCTATTCTATCTAGTACATACATACTCCTACGCTAAAACTCTTTTAAGTAAATCACGGCCTTGGGCCTTGCCTTTATCATTGCTTTGTCCACAAGCTTATATTATCTTCACTTGCTTCGCATGCTTTTACGCAGCATCTTTGTACAATTTGTATTCATTACGCAAAAGTTTTTGTTGCATTTGTCCCATGTGATGTACAATAATTTGTTGAGCAACAAGTGATAACCTAGTGGTGTTGACATAACTTTCGATTTTAGAGATTCTGAGATCGAGTCTCACCCCTTATAAGAAGGAATCCTCAATTTCCTCGATTAGCTTCCTTGCAAGAGACTTCATCCTATCTTTTAAAAAAAGTACAATAATTTGTAACACACATATGGAGTTCCTTTTGTTTGATGTATTTTTTTTTTTAATGAAAATATATAACATTAGAGGCGATCATAATATATTTTACAATGACTTTTATACTATTTATAATTTTCACTTTGACTAAATTTTTTTCTAAACAATATTAATTTGCAGGATGTTAATTTTTCATTTTTCTCATGCATAAAATCAACTCAAGTTTTCCTTGTAGGCCTTAATGGCTTAATATCTTATATTACAATAATGCAATATTATTATCATTAATTATTGGCAATGCATACCATCAATTATTAAGTCAACTTCATAATTCTAACTTATATATCCAAGGTTTAATTTACAGAAAAAGAATAAAATAACAAAGGAGAATGATGAACATCATGTTGCTATGTTTGGTGTTATTGAAAAGCTTAACATGCATGACATTATTTTCCATCTTAGTCCCGTAGGCATCTTCTTTAATACTACTATTAGTGATCAATGAACTAACAAAATCATACGATTCAATGATTCATAACGTACTTAGGATAACAACTGAAGGGACCATAATGCATTGCATGGTATATTAGATCCGTTAATAACTAAGCTAATTGAATCATCAAAAATTACCGAAGACAATATCATTAGCAACTTTGTTACATTAACTTTAATCTTTGCATGCTTTGCTGGCAATTAATATGGTTGCAGTGTTTTCTTTTCATGGCAATACGATTGCCGTGTTTCTAAGGCTACATATAGTTGGTACTAAATTAACGGTCCATTCAATCATTTCCAACAATTAATTATCTTTTTTGTCTAGTAGGAGTTATGCCCAAAATCTTCGGGCATGTTAGAATCATAATTATAACTTATAAAAAGCAATTGCTTCTTGTTTAACGGCTTCTTTTACTTGCATGTGTTGTATCCATTACAATCAAATCGTTTGTCTCTACCAAAAAAAAGAAAAAAAAAAGAGGCGATTTCCATCATATTCAGGCATGATGCAACTCTGAGATCAGAATTAGTCGTTGTTAGGCCCCTAAGAGTTTTAATTAGAGATGACCAACGGTTTTCAGCCCAGCCGCCTCTTGGGCCGTGTGGGTTAAGCTCACGAAAAGTCTACTATAACCCAACTCGAACCGTGAAATTGGTGGGTGGGACGTGTGTCAGATTTTTTTGAGATCAACCTACGAAAACCCGCTACTAAAATCGTCCAGTCCGATCCACGAAACTGGTCCAACCCGTCCCATGAACCGGACCAGCCCAGCACAAGTAATTATTAAACCAAAGTGTGTATATTTTAATCAAATTGTATATATATTTTAATCAAATTTCATATACTTCACCCGTTTTGTTTTGAATGAAACATTTATTTTTTTCATTTAACCCATGCCCTTATTTAATCATTAATATATGTAGTTGTGCACACGTAAAAAATATAAAAAAATTATAATTTGATAGTGTGCATCAAGACTAGTCCGGATCCGACCGTAGTCCGCTCCGAAGGAAAACAATCCGAGTCAACTCCGATAAAAAAAGTTATCCGACTCCGACTTCGTTTAAAAAGTCCGACTCCGAGTTGGAGGAGGGTCGGAGTTGGATCTCATAAAATAATCCGGCATCCGAATCCGACTCCGATTTTGATTTAATCAATCCTTTTTTCTTATTTATGTTAATATATAATTTATGTATAACCTAACTTCGACTTTCAACCAATTGTATTATATAGGATTTTCCAATTGAAGAAATGATTGTTCAAAATAATAATAATATTTAGATGATTTGTACTATACAAGATTTTCATATGATTATTAGAATGATTAGATTATTGTATTATACTAGACTACTCTATTATAAAAAATGGGCAGAAAAATAAGTCTGATCGTGTTCAGAGTCGGATATTCGGACTTTAATTCCGATGTTCGGATTTTAAGTCGGGTCGGATTCAGAGTCAGATTTCCGGATTTTAAGTCTTGTCGAATTCAGATTTTCGAAGTCAGATGTCGGACTCGGATTTGAAATCCGACTTCTTGTAAGGTCGGAGTTGGATGCATAATCCGGTCCAAGTTCAACCCGTTGCCATTCCTAATCAAGACGAATCTAACAAGATTCCACTTGACTATGTTTTTCTTTACATAATGATGATAGATTGGAGTCAAAATTGATCAATGAATAGTATCATTTCACCCAATGTTTCATTTAAAACAGAACGGATAAAGTATTATATTTAATCAAATTCAAAAATAATGACATTATTCATTAATATCAATAATTGTATATATTTTAATTAATTTTAAAGGTTTTATGTAGCAATAATAAATAATGATTAAATAATTTTGAAAAAACTTCTCATGTCGGCCCGCCAGCCCATTAGGCCCACGAACCGCTTTCCGAACCGTGAAAACCGGTAACAGACCGATGTGGTTCAAGATTTTTCAGTCCATGGATCAGCCCGCCTAAATCGTGAATTTCACGGTCCGGCCCACTAGGACCCGCGGACCATCACTATTCACACCCAGTCCACACCAGTTGCCATCTCTAGTTTTAATGATACTTCTAAACTATTTTGCATCATGCATTTCTTTATCATTTTACGATTTTATTGCTTTAAGTAAGTTTGGGTGCTCAAGTACTCCAAAGATTGAGTACTAGTAGCTAGATTTTTCTCTTAGTATATTTGTAAAAGTAAGTAATTCAGCTAATGTTAGTTTTAAGTGATATTGGTAAATATAGATTATAGAATATTATTATTTTAGCTACTAGATTTAGTAGTATGAATAATTAAAACTAATTAAAAACCAATATATTTACTTGTAAGAATTTTATGATTTTTTTTTTTTGCGAAAATAACTTTTACATGGAAAATGGACTTAATGAATTTTTTTTTTTTGCGAAAAATCTAACTTCGAAAAGGATAGATTTTTAGAAGATATCATATAAATTGTGAAAACATAATTTCGCTGATAATAAACTTAGCTTAATAGTAGTACTATTCTAAAAGATGTTGTCATATCTTGTATAGGCAAGACCGATAAATAGTTTTCAGAATTATTTGTATTTTTGGAATTAATTAACTTTTTTTTTAAATCTGAATTGTAATTTTTTTTTTTTTGAAAATTGCTATTTCCAACCTCACAATGTTCAGTTAAGGGACTTGGTTCTGAAACTCTATCTTCTACAATGTGATCATCAAGTTTATTTAGAATTGCAGTTTTTCCACTTGACACTTGAGCTTTTGCAAATAAAATCGTAAAATCTGTAACACAAAAAACATCACAGTATTATTGACATTGCCGAGGAAGTTGCTTAGGAGATCTTCAAACCTCTATACTTTTTTTTTTTTGGTAAGAAGGAGCCCACTCGGGTCTTAATGGGTCAAAGACTTGAGAGTAAGGGGAAGGGGAATGCCTACCTTCAAAGTGGCTCGAGTGGGAATTGAATCCCCAGTCTTGAAATTGGAAGGGTATTCTCCTAACTACTAGACCAAGTACTACAGGGTAAGGAGAATCCCTATCCTCAAAGTGCCTCTAGTGGGGATTGAACCCCCAACCTTGAGGTTGAAATGGTGCTCTCCTTACCACTAGACCAAGTATTACTTGGTTGCTTTAGACCTCTATATGCTTACTTTGAAAAGCATTTTTCGAGAAAATATATCTTTAATTTTATTATTGTAGATAGTATTTGGTTTGTATGTGATCAACTTGCCAACACTTATAGCAACGTGTTGGAGGGCTCTACTTTGGTTAGTAGTTGTCTTTATATACCATGAGTAGGGTATCAGGAAATTCGTCACTATTAGTAAATAAATTCAGTGGATCCAGATCTCGTAGAGATTGAACCACATTACTAGTCTCTTGTCTCGTTCTTGCTTGCTTGTTGTTTCATTGCATTTTGTTGTAGTGTGTTTCAACTAAATTTCGTCAGTTTAACTTGAATTGAAATACGATGCATGTTACAATGCCATCATTTGAATGTTTTGATTTTTGTCATAAATTATAATCCCTCCGTCCCAAAATATAGTTCCCATTTCTATTTTGAAAGTAGAGTAATTTTAAAAACTTTCACTAAATATTCTTACTAATGTATAAAAAAAAAACATATTCATGAGGGATCTTGTTAGATTCGTATCAATGTATAAATTCTTAATATCAACTTTTTATATTTTTTTACTAATAAGAAATAGAAGATATCGTAGGTCAAAGGTACGTCTTGGAGACGGAGGGAGTATTACGTAACCCCTCTCCTTCTTAAGTAATATCCTACAATCGACATTTAGTCCTGTTATTTTGAGTTTAATTTCAGCATCTTGCAGTTGACTCAATTCAGTACAATTTATTAAATTTGATTTAGCTCGCAGTTCAATTTAATAAGATCAAGTTTAATTCAGCAAAAAAAAAAAAAGAAGTTCAATTCAGTAAAATTTAGTTTGATTTTCGAAGATTAAGTTAATATTTGTAAAAATAAGGTGAAATGAATAGGATCTTAGAGTATGTTTTCCCCAACTTATTTTTAGTTTAGTTCAGTTCATTCGCAATCAGTTTAGTTAAGTTCAGTTCAATTCAGTTCAGTTCCTAAATTATTATCATTACTATTAGTTATAATTCAATTCAGTTCAGTTCAGTTGCAATCAGTTCAATTCAATTCATTTCAATTATTTTATGTCGAAGATATTAGTCATGTCAACATCTTAATATGAGATTCATTGTTGCAAAAATAAAATCCAGAAAATGCGTGCTATAGAAGTGTGCAAATATAAGGGTGCGTTCTCTTCACTTGAATAATCATGAACTTATTTAATTTGAACTCTTATTGGACCTAAACTGAACTTATTGGACCTGAACTCAACTTATTAGACCTGATTGGACTTGATTCAACTTATTTGACTTGATTGAACCTTATTGAAACTTATTGGACCTAATTGAAACTTATTGACCTGATTGGAACTTATTATACCTTATTGGATCTGACTGAAACTTATTAGTCCTGATTAAAACTTATTAGACCTTATTGGACGTAATTGAAACTTATTTGACCTTATTAGACAAAAAAATTGATGAGTTATAACATAAATATTACCCCTAACTTATATACTACCCCTCAAACTTTATTATGAAATAATAATAATTAAAATTTGCCCTTTTAAGAAATAATTATTATTAATTATCTCTTATGATAAACAATTTAACAAAAAAATAATACTATGTATATACTTTTCTATATACAACTTTCACCACTAATGTATCTAATAGTCTTGTCAACAATAATATAAATAATAAAATAATAAAATAATAAACAATAATACAAGAATAATACTATACATTGTGGTACTTTAATTAATTTTTTTAATAATAACATAATCAGCTAATAGTAATATGAATAATAAAATACTCCCTCTGTTTTTTTTATCTTTCTCACTTAGAATCTTGGCACTATTCATACATAGAGAGAATCTTCTCAATTGTTTTCAATCTATAAGAAAAAATATAGTCATGTGGGATCTTGTTTGATTCGTCTCAACTTGTACATTATTAATATTCAATCGTTATAATTTTTACTAATATATAATGAAATATATTTAAGTTCAAAGAAGTGCATTGGGAGACGCGCACAAAAAAAGTGAGAATGATAAAAAACAGAGGGAGTAATATACAATAATACAAATATTTAATAAAATAATAGACAATAATACAAATATTTAATAACAATAATACAAGTATAATATGATATAATCATTGCGGTACTTTAATTAAAATGCTAATAAAATATAATCAGCTAACAGTGATATGGATAATAAATTAATGGACAATAATATAAATATTTATTGATCATTGACTATTTGGACTTTATTGGAAAAACCTGATTAGAACTAATTGAAACTTATTGCACCTAATTAAAACTTATTAGATCTGATTAGAACTTATTGCATTGATTGAACCTGATTGAAACTTATCTGGATTGAACTGAATTTATCTGAACTGAAACTTAATTTATTAAGGTGGAGAGGACGCACCTAAGTTGAATTCAATATCTCCGCGACTTGGTTAAGCCACTCTTTTGGAAGATGATTTCATCCTCGAACTTGAAATTGAAAGGTACAATCCTTTATAACGCATCCAGCGTAGCTTGGTAGCATTGTTAGAATTGGAGGGGTGATGGATGTAAATGTTACAATTACAAAGACCTAAACATCACCTGCCATTCTGCCAAAATTTGCGGGCGACAGAACACAAGTACACAACCAAACGTTAAAGTTGCTGAAGTTCTACTTACAGGAGATGCTGATGATGAAGCTGTGACTTGTAAGTTGTTCCATCAACTTTTATTGTACTGCACTCAATTTTCTTATAAGTTCAGAGCTCATGCACGATTGATTGTTTTATTCATGCACGCCACATGTTCGATAAAATGTTTAGCTGAGTTCAATCATCTTCTTATGTTATTGTCCATATATATGTGATTATATTCTGAGATGTTTTTAGCTATATTCTGATGATCAAATTTCCCAAAATCACATTGTTTGATGGCAACATTCTACTGCTGCAGTAAGACGGTAATTACATGAGAGCAATATTGTAACTTACACTATCAATATCCAGGGAAGCTTGGTTACACTTTTTATTTTCTCAGATTAGAATATGAAATGAGTTTGTTGAATATATGATCATATTTCATGTTTCTGTTACAAAGTTGCTAGAAACATTCTTTATTATATTGGGAATGCAATTCATGTATTCATTTTTTGAGAAATCTTACTGGATGTGTCAATCTTAAACAACCCACATTATATATTATTTAATCTGTGTTTTGACATGCCGTTAGCTCGTTATATGATGCTTAAATTTTGAAGCTTCTATGTTTGAGTTGTTTATCTTCGACTGACATTGTTGAGGGCCTTCATATTCATACAGTTTGAACTTTGAAGAATAATAAACGAGGTAAAGACACAATGCTTCAGCAACCTAAGTTCCACTGTTTTTCGCGAACTATTTTTGTTCAGCATTGCCAGCAGTTGCTTCGTGCTCTTGACTGTAAGCTTTATCACCATCGCATCTCAGACGATGACAAATATGTTGATGACTCTGGTGATAGAGAAAATAGGGAATGCCATTTCCAACTATATAAAAGCAGGGGTCAACATCTTCTGACTAGTGCTCGGGTTCTTGATTCCATTGTGAAGAACTCTAACATCAAAGCCACTGACACAGTTTTAGAAATCGGTCCTGGTACCGGAAATCTCACTCTCAGGCTTCTAGAAGCTGCCAGTAGGGTTGTAGCTATTGAAATTGATTGGAGAATGGCGGAAGCACTTCAAAAGCGAGTTGCTGAATCTGCATTTGAAGACCGGTTAAATGTAAGATTGGAGAACTGCACTCTTATTTCTTTCTTAGCTGTCCGGCTTTGATTTTCACATTTGCCAATTCACTATTTTGACAACTAACAACTGATAAGTAATATCACTAGATATTGATTAGTAAGAAAAAATGGACATTGTTATTTTGGAAATATACATTAAGACAAATCCAATATCACATTACATATAACCTTCTCTATATAGAAGTATATTAGTGAAAAAATATGGTCAAGATTGGGTATGTGAATAGTGCTGAATCTAGATTTGAAGACTGGTTGATATGAAATCGGAATAATTATGTCAATTATCAATAAACTTTATGAAGTATCCGATTTCTTGTTCAGAAATCCCTGGTTATCATTAGTATTATTAGCTCATACAGATGTTTTTGCAGCTAATACGTGAAGATGCACTGAAGACTGAGCTTCCCCATTTTGATCTGGTAGTGGCAAATATTCCTTATGGTATCTCTTCACCTCTGATTGCTAAGTTGATGTTTGGAACTCACTCATTCAGGAGCGCAACGCTTCTTCTTCAGAAAGAGTTTGCACGCCGCTTGTTAGCTAATCCAGGTGATTCAGAGTTTAATCGTTTAGCTGTGAACGTGAAGTTGGTCGCCGAAGTGGAACATATCATGGATGTAAGCAAGAGGGATTTTCTTCCTGCTCCAAGAGTTGACTCGTCCGTTGTTCTAATCAAACCAAAGGCGGATATCCCTAAAGTTGATCTGAATGAATGGTGTGCTTTTACCAGGACTTGCTTCAATAAGAAGAACAAGACATTAGGAGCAACATTTAAGCAAAAGAAGAGGTTGGTTGAGCTCAAGAGAATTTCTAGTTTGATGGGCGTGAAAGAAACTCAGATACTGAACCTTTTTTCTGATACCACTGATGCATATGAAGATGGAAAGGCTAATTCTAGCTTACTGTCTTCAGAAATAGAAATGTCGTTTAAAGAAAAGGTAACTGAAATTCTTAGATCAAGTGGGTTTGAAGATAAGAGGCCTCTAAAGCTATCTATTGAAGAACTATTGCATTTGCTTTCATTGTTCAATGAAAACAAGATATATTTTCATGACAAAGAAGATGTAGGCAATACAGAGCTGGATACTTCTTTCGAACTGTAGACTCGTTTAGTTTTACCAAGACAAAAGAGATCGCGCTGGTTGCATTAATGGGAAACGCGTTCCAGGTTTGAGGGCATCACATATCATACTCCGGGAAGATGAGTAATGTCACCCAAAAATTTCTAAATACTCCTGAAGCATATCGTCTTAATGAGCAAAGACTCCTCAAACATATATCATGAGATCAAGCATGTGCTTGGTAATTGGATATGGAGAACGGGGTACAATGGAAAAGACTATGCAGGATGCAGCTGACTCAATCCAACGGCTGGTTCTCTAATGATATAATCCTGAAGAATAAACTTCGTACCATCAGAAATTGCGCTAACGATGTTTCGAAAATTTTTTATTTTGTCATACTTATATACTTATACAACCTTTAAGATGAAAATCTCTTGCAAGTGGGATAGGGATATGGGGATCCTAAGCAAAAGGCAAGAATCAAAAGCGTGTCACAAGCTATTCAAAAAAAAAAAAAGCGTGTCACAAGGGTGTAAGAAAGACCTTCAACAGTTCAACCAACTAAGTCAACCTTGATTTTTTTCCCCGACTTATAAGTTATATGCAGTTAGTTACTTATCTGGGGGTACAAATGTACAAGCACTAACTCACTAAGGATCCAATTCTCTCATATTTATGGGCTGGTACAATATTTATTATATGCCTGTCTGCCTGTATATTCAAGGCCAAGTTTCTTTTCTAAACTTTCCCTTTTGCCCTTTTGGGCGAGTTAATTGGGCTGGGGAACATATGCAAATACTTCTATTTCTCTTGATCTTTGTGATTTCTTTTTGTTTGGTGTAGAGTTCTTTGTTTATGTTTTCTTTTTGGTGCTAAGAGCTCTTTGTGTATGTGACTGTTTGACAATCTAATTTGTAATTCCCATTGCCCGTCAAATTTGGTTATAAGTTAAGTTTAACAAAAATAATTTATAATTAAGCAAAAAATAAGTTTAAATCCAGTAAAAATAAGTTAAGTGTTACAAAAGTAAGTTAAGCAATAATAAGGTTAACGATCATTTAAACAAAAATAAGTTGTGTTTAGTAAATATAAGTTCAGCAAAAATAAGTTATGTTCAGCAAAACTAATTTGAGTAGAACAAATTTTAACTTTCAGTAAGTTAAGATAGATTTATTAAAAATCCCATTATCAACTTTACATTTTTTGAAAAAAAAAAATCCTATCCAGTGGCACAACTTCAGCTCTATGGCTCTGTGATTAATTTTCACACGTAACTTTAAAGTTTTTAATTCTTAGAAAAAAAACATCCTTAACAAAGTACTGGTTGTTTCTCCCCTCAAAAAAAAAAAGTGCTGGTTGTTTCTTTTCTCCCTTCCATAATCTTCTTCTCCTCCCTTCTAATAACAGTTACCTACTGTGTTTATGGAGAAGATTATATTATTTCGATTTTCACCTACACCATGTCTATATAATGAGTCACTACAATAGACAATAAAAGTTCAAAATTTCACACCATGAATATATCAAAATGGCACAACTAAATGATCTTAAGCACTTTGTATAAAGTTGCTTATGTTAAAGATAATTTGTACTAGAAAAATATAAAAGTACTTTTAAAAGATGTAATGCAATCTCACATCATAGTAATTTGTTGATTGGCAAATTTAGAGGTGAAAATTGGGTGTACGGTATGTATGTATGTTTAGTCAATTTCGATCTGAAAAAAATTTAAATTTAAAATTTTTAATCTAAATCTAAACCAATTATTAGAGGTTAACTCCAAATTAATCCAATTTGAATTTTCCAGACTTTAGATTGGATCCGGTCCAGATTATCATTTTTTTAAGGAAAATGATATACATAGCCCTTAGGGCTATGTATAAGAAGCTTAAAATAGAAATAAAAAATTGAATCAAGCATTTATTACCTCAAATGATGTGAAATTTTGTTATGAATTCATAAACTGTTTTCATTTTAAGATATGTATTTAATGCTTATATAGGGCTACATATAACATTACCCTTTTTTCAAAATCGAATTTTGGATGAAATAAATTTGACACGATTATCAATATAAAGTTTTCAATAATAGAAGTAATTCATACAATCTCATAAAAATTTATTGATAAACTAATAACAACTAATAATCCATAACAAACTTATAATTCATTACTCCCTCCGTCCCATAATATAGTGCTTGTTTCTATTTTACACGGTCTTCAAAACGTAACTTTGACTTTTAATATCTTCAATTTCGTATTAATAAAAAATATAAAAAGTTGATGAGATGAATCTAACAAGATCCCACATGAATATGTTTTTTTATATATACAAATGAGAATATTTAGTCAAAGATTTTAAAGTTTGACATACCAAAAATGAAATAGGCACTATATTATGGGACGGAGGGAGTATAACACAAGGTTCAAGAACAGCATAGCAACATGTTCAATTTCACGTGAAAATGCAAAAACCCAAGTATATAGAAAGAATAAAGCTCTAAACATGCATGCCTCCTCTCCTCTTTTTTTTCTCTCTTGTCTCTCCTCTCCCACAAAACCCTAATTTTCAACATAGGGGCTACCGTCACCCTTTTGGGTGGTGGTAAACTCCTTTTCTCATTTAGTTACTAGTTTTTTATGTTAGTACTTCTAATAACTTCTGTACGTCTCTCTTTAATGGAGTTTTTCTATCCATATATTGGATTATATCTACTCATATATTGAGTTTTATCTCTTTTCATGTTGTGAGAGTTTGGAAACTTTGTTTTTTTTTTTTTTTTTTTTGCGTAATTCAAGAGGTTGATTTGTTTATCGCAATTTGTGTGGGGTTGCAACACATGTTAGTACTTTGTTTACATTTTACAATCACTTGAATTGAATCCAGTTCTATTTCAAAACTATAAAAGATCGACATACCCCTTTTTAGAAGGCTGTATCAAACAATGATGTGAAAGACGAGGGTTTCTAGAAAAGTTAAAACTACCCAATAATTTATTGTAGATGTCGTATTAATGAATTACTTTTAATTTTAAAAAAGAACATGTTCAATTTCACAGTAACAAGTTAGGGTTTTAACTTGTAGGGGAAAGAAGGCTTACAAGACCATTTGAGTCCTTTTAATTAATAAAATTAGTTAAGCCCAATCATAAATATAAAATATGAGGCCTATTTAACATTTAATTATTTTAGATTTTTGAATCCAATCACCCTCAATCAATCGAATCCAAAAATCGAATTTTTCAAAAATACTCAACCTGAATCCAATCCAAATATAATTCAAGTACAATTCGAATTACTAATTCGAATTATATTGAATTGGATTTCGATTTTTATCCTAATAACTTTCACCCCCTAGCCAAACTTCAGGAAAACAAATTGTCCCCAAATCCATCAAATCTTAGGGTGAGGGAGGACCACTTGAATATTAGGATGAATTTGAAGATTATATATAGTGAACATTGCAACCATTAAAGCAGTGACAATAATTAACAAATCCAAGTAATCCGGCCATAAAAATTATTAACATTCGATCTACGTAGACGGTACGCAGAGAATTCTTTTTTTTTGACATATTTTGGAAATTAAAACTCACTTTTACATTATTCAAGGAAAAAAAATTTCTATTTTCTTAGGATGAATCATGGATCGTTGGATCATATATAGTCCTTAATAGTACGATCCATGTACTGTGATTCCAGACCTCTTTCAGCTCCACTAAGAAAGAGGCAAAGAGCACGTGTGGAAGCATTTTTTTTTCCGCCTGCGGTTTTTGATTTTTCCTACCCGTAATTACATTGTTAGTGCGCGACGAAGAAAATTTTGTCCTCCATAGGGGGAGACGGAGTCTAACGTTGGCCAACACCAAAATCACAAAATGCACTAACCTAAAAAGAGCCCACAGTACTTTACTTCTTGATTGCAGGGCGTTATGTGAGGAGTTCCCCAACTGCAAGCTCGTCTTTGTAGGAAGGGAGAAGAACAAGCTCGCGGATTGTCTAGCTAAAGAAGCGAGAAGTGTGGATGATTGTATGAACAATATTAGGGTTCTTCCCCAACCCCCTAAATGTTGTATTACTACATACATCTCGGATTGTAATAACTCTTTATTTAGTTAATTTATGTGTTCCTCTGTTCACCAAAAAAAAAAAAAAAAAAGAGCCCACAGATTTTGTTCTAAATCTCGAACAGAATTTTATGCTCTATCATTTTCCAACCTCATCGCATATTGACATATGACCCTAAATAAATTTAAAACAAACTCAAGTGTACTTAGAGGGAGGGATAGATGATGGTGTGTAAAGAGCCCAACAACACAGGACCCCAAAATTATAAAAGCCCCAAAATATATTATTTTTTGAAAATTTTACTTCATATTTCAAGAAATCAACCTTGTTTTTCACCCTTAATAAATTTGTTAATGATTTATCTTTAGATTTTCAACTTTCCATCTTTAGAACTCTACCTTCCATCTTTATTTTCTACAAATTTAGGGACCCAATTTTCATGTTAGAACCGGAACTCCAAAGTTATCTAAACAAATATATATTGTAGTCAAGGCATATTATAGAAAAATATTGACATGTAGAATCTAGAATAATATAGCATCAGATATTATTAGATCATATAAGATTAGCGTAGAATATTGTAGATTAAGATATACCACTCCTATAAATATGTGTTAGCATTGTACGTAGGAGGGTGTAGTCATATGTACTTCCTACCACATTCATAAGCAAGAGTTCTCTTATGGAACCTTGTATATCACATATCATATGTATCTCCCCCATGTTTGTAACAAATTATTCCAATCAATAAAAATACATAAATTACAAAATTGGTCCATTAACTTTCCGCATGCGCCTCTCAAAAATTTCTATCACTTCATACGCTAAACTTTATTGACTGCACTAGAGTCCAGAGTTACTTATTGAGTGAGTTGGTCACAAATTGACTTGTGCTTGACTTGCTCGTTAAGGTATCAAGTTGAATTAGAGTCGAGCTTATTTTCTATAGTTGGACTCGAATCGTGAAGGTCTTGAATCGAGCTCGAGTTGCTAGCTAGTAGATATAATTGATTAATTCCGCTAAATTATTCGTAGTAACGTTTTCTCTAAATTTTTTTTACTGATCTACCAATGTATGTATTGAATTTAAAGTAGTTGACATTTGAAATACTGTTGGAACACAAGGTGACACTCAAGAAGGGGGGGAGGGTTGAATTGAGTGACGAAATCTAATCAATTTTTGCAAAACCTAAGTTATGGCACAGTGCCAGACACCGTGTGAAACGCTCGTAAATTTCTGTTTTGAGTTTTTGCGAAAATTAAAATTAAATTAATACTCAAACTCAAGATATAACGTGGTTCAATCTCACCTCTGAGATCTACGTCCACAAGAAACAAAAACTCTTTTATTTCTTTAAAACCTAAAATATCAACCTCTTAATACAATAAGAATTCCCTCACTACTAATTCTAGTAGTGACCCCCAACACTTAACTCTAAGTGTTGACACTCTCTATAATTGTAAGATTACAGAAAGAAAACGATCCTCAACTATGTGCTTCTTATTCAAGCAATTTCGAAGACAATTACAATTGTTGAATAGTTACTTAAACTGACTCGATCTGCTATACTATGTGCCTTAGGAAACTGTTTTCAACTCTTAATATCTCCAATTATTTTCTCTGAAAATGTGAGTTATGAGAATGAATTATAAACCCTTTTATAGTACATGGTGTGGACGAAAATCCTTCAAAATATATTTATCTTTTACTCCTTAATTTAAGGGATCAGGATTGATCGAAAATCCTTCAAAAAATATTTATCTTCTACTCCTTAATTTAAGGGATAAAACTTTCCTTTTCAAAAAAATAAACTTTATCCTTTTTCATCTTTATCTTCAATTCTAAAAAGATAAGTTTTCCTTAAATCAATATTTATCTATATCTTTGATAACCAATGGACTTTCTCTTTATCTCATACTCTTTGTTCTATTTCAAAAATTCTTTTTTCTAAAAACTATTTTCGAAAACCTTATTTTTTATCAAAAACAATTTTATACTTGGTTTTTTCAAAATGACGTTTTAATGAAAAATTCTTTTATAAAACGTTTTTATTAAAGCTATATTGTTTTTAATAAACTTGCTTTTCGAATATCTTTTTCCTTTTATATAGTTATATAAAATTAATATAATTATATATTTCCTTAACTCTAAAAAAATAATAATTATCCTAACTTTATATTACTATTTTTTCGGCACATAATATATCACCTAGTCCTAGCATATTACAACTCGATAGTAACTAAACTTAGGAATATAAACTTGGACTTCAATCTTGATTCTTCATTTTTTCAAAGTCTTCATTTATTTATTCCTTTCTCAAACATCTGTCACAAACTTTAATACCGTAACATATTATATTATTTTTCATCATCAAAACTAACATATTATATTATTTTTCATCATCAAAACTTAACATGCACATGCACAACAAATACGTTAATATATACAATGATTAAAAATTTATCGAATAGTTCACAAGCTTAACTTATAGAGTCGAGTTTAAACTATCTCAACTCCACTCATTAATGTATCGAGTTGAATTCGATTTTGAATCGAACGTTAATCGAATTTTGACCAAGTTGAGTTCAAGTTACTCACGAGGTATTCAACTCAATTAGCACCTCTATACTGCATATATCAATAGTTTTTTTTAAATAAAAGTCATATGTCAATAATTGAGTCATTGAAAAAAATTAACCAAAAAACAGTAATATTATATACCTAAGCACTATATTTTGGGACACCCAAAATGGAAATGAAGCACTATATTATGGGACGGAGGGAGTACTATATATCAAAACCTTATAATAATAATTTACATACACAACTAATGTAATATTTTTTTTAAAAAAAACAGATGAGTTTAATTGTGGATGGTGACTTCGAGAGAGCATATCCCCAATCCCCACTTGCATCAGATAGCTCGAATTAGTGCAGTTTTGCGGCATTGTCAAAGGGCACAAGATTCTGGATATCTTCCAATCCCTCAAAAATAAAGTTGGTTGACGAATTGACGATAGAGCTGCTTAGAACTTATGTGGGCTCATCGAGCAGCTACTAAGCAGTATAAGCACTAACATCTAGCTAGTCATGAACTCATGATTGTACTACTATAATACTAAAAATCAAAGAGAGTGAGGTGTGACTGAGATGGGAAGTTTTTGCTTCATCTTCACAGTTGGGAAGTATACTATTTCGTCTTTCTCAGCTACCCATCTGTCACGCATGTAACATTAATTAATCAGCTATTTTTTTTGGTTGAAAAACGATGGAATAAATATCAAGTAATTCTAAAAAAATCAAAGTAGTTGTTTTTTTAATAAGAAAATAAGGCAGTCGAAGATTGAAAATCATGTCAACACTATTAGGCTATCATCTATTGCTTTACTGAAAATAGTAGTTAAGTCGCTTTTTATGTAATGTATTCAACCCAAAATACTTTACAAACTTATGTGGCCTACTATTGATTTCCCTTGTAAGGAAACAGAAAACATAATGTAAAATAGAAAGGAATATTTATCTTCGCATAATTGTGTACTAGCATTTTTTGCGCGCTATGCGTGTGTGTCCTATTAATGTTTTTTGTTTTTCTCAATTAGTTATTCATGCGCTATAAAAATTTTGATTCGAAAATACATTTATAATTATTTTTAACTTTTTAATATATTTTTATTAAATCAATGTTTCATTATTGTTTTATTAGTTATTTGTTCATCATTATTCAAATATATTATCGAGAGAAAGAAATATACATGAGAAAAAAGTTGTGCTCAAATAAAGTGTAAGAATTTGTGTATCAGGTTCAATCGTCGAAAAGAGTTTGATTTATATAATAGAGATTACCGAAAAATAATCAACATTTAGGTTTTCAAATATTATGAGTATAATTATTAATATGAAATTCAAGTTTTAATTTTTCTTCTGATTGTGTGTCAATCAAGTTATATTATCAATTTAATTTTTGAACAAATTTTTTTCACACATAGGTAAGAAGAGGAAATCATTTTCCTTAATTTAATATTTAATTGAAATTTCGAATTCAATTCAATTATTAACATATTCAATATATATGGCAAGTAGAAAGAAGAAAAGATTTATAAGACAATTTAATTTAATTAAGGATATATTAGACTTTCTATGAGAAAACACCAACTTTCTCCATCCTTCACGTTATAGTAATAGAGATAAGATGAATAATTACCCATAAGTAGTAACAAAATGATGGAGAAATATAGAGATTTCCAGCCTTGCAAATTCAAGACCAGGACATAGTCTTTGTCCACCCCCAAAAGGAGCAAATGTATAAGTACTTCCAACAATTCCTTTATTCTGCAGATAATAAAAGAGCCATAAAATTAAACTTTAGGTATTATTAATAAGGTAGTTGCTTGGAACTTTTTTTTATATCAGAAATAAGATGATGATGATTCATGATTGATGAGAGCAATGTTTAATTTGGTTAGTACATAATGATTTTTGGCAAGCAATGATTGATTAAAATAAATGAGATGACATTCTAACCTCCCATCTCCAAGGATCAAAATGATATGGGTTCTCATAATTCTGTTCATCCATGTGAATTGAAGTTAAGGATGCAAGTACACACCATCCTTTTGGTATCAAATAACCTGCAAATATACAAAATTAAAGTAGCCCACGTACATTGGAATATTGGACACTATATCATATACTAAGAAAAATTAAATGTACATAGTAGCTTTAATACTTAATATTTTGTTTTCGGAAAAGTCTTTTTTGGAAAAAAAAATGTTTTAGAAGAGTAAAGGTGACAAATAATAATTATAGTACATATTTTTATCAAATTCAACATCTAGTTTTACTAAACAGTTTATGTTTATTCAAAAGCTATTGTGACAACTGATAATTGATTAAAAAAATTACTTCAGCCGTATTTTTAAGTTGCAACATTGAAGTATGACTGTAAATATGACACAAGAACATAAAAGATGAAAAGAGGTAAAAGAGACTTCATGAGCAAGGAGAGATAACGAGAGAATATATTGTCAAAAATGACAATGTTGCAAGTGATGTGCAACCTTTTAAAATGGAGAACTTTGCAAATAATAGAAAATAGTATTAATACTTATCAAAACAACTAATACTACTTTCGCCAAACACGCACATAAAATATATAATAAATTGCACTTTAGACTTGCTTGCTTGTCAAATGAGTTGATCAATACTCACCTTTAATTTCTACATCTTTAGTAGCTTGTCTCCAAATTGCATTTATGATATTCGCCATTCTTAGTGTTTCACTAATTACCTAATAGAGCATAAAGATGGTAAAAATCTTGTACAGAAGGATGGCTACCATATAGCTCAAAATTAACTCACGTTTTGGGTGAACGTTAAGGACATGTAGTCTGTCCAAGCATAAGAGTTCCCGGAATTCGCCTTTTGCCTCTTCAAATCCAGGTTCTCATCCTAGCACAACAACAACAAATTACAGAAAATATTTTGATTATTGAACTAATATAAAACTAGTCTTTTACCCATGGCATGCTTAGATTAGTGTTAGATTGCAAAAGCAAGTAGTAATAAAACAAAGTTTATACAAAAAATATTATTGACCATTCTCATTAAGGCGTTTTGTCATATAGTACAGACTCCACTAAAAATGACGTGGACTACACAAATAGTGACATGAATTTGATATCATTATGTCATTCATTTCATATCACTTGAGTCTTTTATACTCCTTATGCCCCATAATATAGTACTTGTTTCTTTTTACACGGATAAGCATTTGACTTTCGATATCTTCAATTCCTCATTAATAAAAATATATAAAATTGCTATTATCATACTCATTGAGGCGAATCTAACAAGATTTCACATGAATATGTTTTTTTATATATATAAATGAGAATGTTTGGTCAAAAAATTTCAAATTTGACCTAAATAGAGAAAAAAGCATTATATTATAAGACATGCGGTACCAGATGAATACCAAGAAATTAAAACAAGATTCAATACCCATTCTCCAGCCTCATAAATTCCACTAATGAAGTCTCCCACAAATAACAGCTTGCGCGCTCTCTCCCAAAATTCCTTATAGTAGGGGATAGGATCAGTACCACACTAGAACTGATGACAAGACTTTTTTGCATGACTACATCCCTCATTTATAGTAGTGCTTTATTTCCTCGAAGCCTGTCCATTGCTCAAGTTAAACAATCTAAGGGTATTTTAGTCAGATTATATATGTATTTCTCAAATCATTAGTTGAATACTTCATTTGTTTCTGTTTAAGTAAATAGGTTCTTCCAAAAAGCTCACACAAAGCGGAGTACTCGCTCATTTAAAAAAACTAGATGTACAAGTTAGTACTAGAACAAGGTTAGTGCTCGAGAGTTTTATAGCTTGTATTCATTAAATTGGTGCTAAGTTTATTATTTATTCGAGGTGATTAATATGGGCTCGATCCAAAATGGACAGGGTCTAGGGCACACTTTTCGGCTCGTGGTTCAGGTCCTACAACTTGTATATGGAAATTCTAGGACAAATTTTGGCCCAGCCCGAAAAAGCCTATATGACCCACAAATTAGCGGATTTTGGCGTGTAATTTCTGGCTTGAGGCCCAGTCTGAGGTTTTATCCGAAATAAGCCAATTTTTTTGTAAAAGTCGAGTTCGTCTCGATCCTCTACTTTTTTTTTTCCTTTCTACTTTTTTTTAGAAAAATTGGTAAGAAGAATTCTTCTGGACTGCTCTCGTATAAGGCCTCCACCCATAGGCCCATTACAAGCCAGACATCCCCCAACCCCTCTGTAATGCATGTACATGTTCACATGTTATGTTTTGATGATGAAAATTAATATAATATGTTGTAGCATGAAAGTATGTAACAGTTGCAACAGATGCATGAAGAAAGAAATTGATAAACGAAGACTTTGAAGAAAAGAAGAATCAAGAATGAAGTTCTAGTTTATAATTTCTTAGAATAGTAACTTTAGATTAAAATGTAATACGTTCTAACTTAGTAATATGCTATGTGCTAAATATAGAAATATAAAGTTAGTATAATTATTATTTTCTTAGAGTTAAGAAAGTAAATAATTATATTAAATTTATATATCTATATAAGAGGAAATAGATTTTCGAAATCAGAAATAAAAAGGGATTAAGGAAAACGAGTTTTTAGAAAAAGATTTTGTAAAACCGAGTTTCTAAAAGATTTTGATAAAAACAAGTTTTTGAAAAGATTATAATAAAAATAAGTTTTTGTTAAAAACGAGTTTTGGAAAAGATTTTGATAAAAATCAGTTTTTAATAAAACGAGTTTTTGAAAAAGATTTTTGATAAAACCGTGTTTTTAAATAAAAAGATTTTTATAAAACAGAATTTTATTAAAACATGTTTTCAGATTTTCTAAAAGAATTTGGAAAAATACTTTTTAGATATAAACAGACTTTGAGGTGAAAAAGAAAGTCTATGTGGAAAACTTATTTTTTTTGTTTAAAAGATAAATATAGAAAAATATAAAGTTTTATCCCTTAAATCAAGGATTAAAAGATAAAGATATTTTTAAGTGAGTTTCGTCCTAAACAAGTCTTATAAAAGGGAATCAGAATTCACTTTTAAATCTCACGTTTTCAGAGAGAAAAATCGAGTCTATTAAAAGCTGAAAACTATTTCCTCCGGCATTGAGCATAGCACTGAGCTAGTTAGGTTTAAGTTACTATTTCACAATTGTAATTGTCCTCTATTTGCTTGACTAAGAAGCACATCTTTGAGGATCGTTCTTTTCTTGTAACTTTTACATTATAGAGAGTGTCAACACTTAGAGTCAAGTGTTGAGAGTCATTACTAGGGTTAGTAGTGAGGGGAATCGTATTGTATCAAGAGTTTGATATTTTAGGATTCAAAGAAATAAAAGAGTTTTTGTTTCTTGTGGACGTAGATCTCAGAGGTGAGATTGAACCACGTTATATCTTGTGTCAAATCTAGTATCTTTTAAGTTTATTATTCGCAAAAACTCAAATTAGCGATTTTCGAGTGTTTGACTCAGTGCCAGGCACTGAGCCACGAAAGGATTTTTGCGAAAAACGATTAGATTTCACCACTCAATTCAACCCCCCCTTCTTGAGTGTTCCCTTGGGTTCTAACACCCTCCCTCCCTTAAATCCCAAGCTTGTATTCATTAAGAGGGTATTTGGTATGGAAAACGTAAACGGATTGGAAATGATTTGGATAAGATGGGGAAATGGAAATAATAACCGTTACCTTTAATTGTTGTTTGGTATCCTAGTGGAATGGAAACAATTGAGAGGATTATGATTGAGGAAGGAAACGTGATTTGTTTCCACTAGTTTGATAAGGGTAACAAATGGGAGGATTATGTTTCCCCTTGAAAATGGTACGGTATTTGTTACTTAACACTCATAACAAACAATTAGAAATGGAAACACTTATTTGAATCTGTTTCCTACATCAAAATTTTCCATACCAAACACCCTCTAAATTGGTGCTAAGCTTATCACATTTTTTTTTTAATCAAAGAAAGAATAAACTCATAAAGTAGCAGGTGATGAGAATCATGTGGGAGTTCGACTCTCATCAACCCCATATTGGGGTATTTGTGTGGATTTATGCTTCTGGGTATATATTTTCAGTTTTCGATCTCTAAAAATTTTCCTATGAATTAAGATTCCCTTTTTACCCCCTAAATCATGAGGGTTGAGCCTGCTTGGGCCAATAAATTATCGAATAAAGAAAATAAAAATAAAAAATAAAGTAGTAGGTGATATAAATATATATCCCCGTGTCTCTAAACAAAAATGGGTTCTATCAAAAGTCAAAGTGGGGAAAAAGGGCGAAGAAGAAGCTTCCTTGTTTGTGGCTTATAGACGTGGACGGATGGGGTTCACTGCCCATGCAATATGTAAAATCAAAACGTGATCACGACGGCTCATTACATACCATTTAATGCATGTTTATCCCTACTCTACCGGTATGCCCTCCCAATCATCAATCATAGTGCTTCAAAACTCATTTTTCTCGACTCGCTTCTAAATTAGGTCAAATTTTGCCAGATCTAAGACTTGGATTTTGTTGATAAAGTAACTATCCTAACGAGTTTAGCCTTTTTTTTGTTTCTAGATAAAGTGGTAAATTACTAAGAAACTAAAGTAATTAAAATATGATAGATTATTAAGTCTATGTGGTGGATAGTTATATAGTAGGTGGAATTAATAGTCATATAAATAGCTGGGTAAAATTATGCGGGTTTATTACTTGCATACAGGTGTCTTTGTGACTTTTAGCTACTATTTTTTTCCTATTAACAAACAACTAACATTAATAAGTTAACGGTAAGTGAAGCACCAATATTACATAAAATCATGAAAATAAATTATATTTATCTTGACTCCTTTGTACATGATTTGGCATGAATCTCAATCCATATCAATCTTGATTAATCGTATTTATCTTCTCTTTACATGGTTTGTTTCGATATTGAGTAACAGTTATGTCCAAAAACTAGTGTATGATATATCATAAAACCCTTTTCAGTTCTTCTCCCTTGGGCTACGTCTTTTATAGTTCTAGAAAATTGATGTTTTCGTAACTTATTTACGCCTACTATTACCCTCCGTCCCCCATCCTACCCCTTAATTTAAACAAATTGAGCATATGAGAGTTGTTTTTTTTTTTTTGACGGGATTAGAGCATATGAGTTAAGAGGAAACATTATTAGCGTGATGTGCTTAGTTTATTTATAAAGAGGATGAAAGTTTGTACTGAATCAGTCACAAATCCAATAAAAATTTCATCCTAAAACCAAATGATGTTGAAAGCATAGCTCTCAAACTCATAAATTGGTTAATTTTTCTCAATTATCCGATATGGGACAAGTCTCTTAGCTTGTGCACATATGTACAAGGGATTGAAGGATAGGAGTTAATTAGCTCAAGTGGGTAGAGCGCTCCCTTTTGGCCCCTGAGGTCAGGGGTTCGATCCTTACCCCCAGTATTATGTTGGGGTATTTCTTTAGCATGCTATGCATGCCTTACCAGCTAATATGTTGATTTTTCCTATAAGCTAGTAGCCTTGTAGGGGTTAGTCCTTGGGCTGACTTAATTTCCTAATAATAAAAAAAAAAATATGTACAAGGGGTTTAACATAATGAAGCACTTACCACAAGTTGCTTTAAAGCAACAGGGTTGTCACTGAGGTATTTGACAGCTAGAGTCATCACCATCGGCACCGAGTCCTCTCCAGGGACCATCATCTCGATTATATTTCCGGCGATGAAATCCAATGGCTGACATTCATCAGTCTCGCTTCTGTCATCAATGTCACGTAATAATACGTCAATTGCATCATTGCTGGTGTTGCATGTTGCTATGTTGCTCGTGTCTTGTGTTTTGTACATTAGCCTTTCTTCTATGATCCTTCTTATCATCTTTTGCAACCTCTCTTTGGCCTGCAGCAAGCATCAACTCTAAAATGTTACTTCTATGAAAGAGTCTTGGTAAACATGATAACTATTTGTACATAAGAAAAAAAATTAGTGATCTTCATTTTTATTTAATCTATATATTTTTGGTACTTATTTTTACATTATTTACGCACTTCAATTTGACGATTACTAGTGATTTATACATAACGAAAAACATTAGGTTCGTCTTAATATGTATATTTACATATATAACTTTTCATAATTATTCTTACCTATTTACAGATTTAATGGTCCAAGAATTACGTTGACACATCAGAAAGTAAATTGTAGCTATAAAAAAAACATAGGTACGAGTAATATTGTCTTCGTTCGTCCCTTAAAAGTTTATTATTTTTCTAAAATTGCTTTTTGTATATTGATTCTCCATTTAGATTTAGTATCAACTTAAATATAGTATTTACTTCAGAAAAAACTAGTACCTAATTAATCAAATACACAAGGAACTGGGGTTCATTTGAGTCGTAAACTTTCTCATCTTCTTTATCAAATCTAGGGTTCAACTCCTATTCCAAGCATTTGCTTAAGATTTAGAGGGAAGGGGAGTTTGAGGGTGTATGAATTTTAGTGAGCCTCTGAGTGGGGATCTTGTACATGAACATCGCAGAAAATTTCTTTTTACACATTTTTTTTTGTTAAATTTAATCAAATACAATGTAGAGAACATCTGGGATGATTCGCACAATATTAAATGATATACTGAGCTTAAAATCTTTTTGTCTCATAAAGTTATGCACAAAAGAAAATAACAAAACTGAAGCTCAAACTCCCTTTTTTTATTTTCATTAACAAAAGTTTTCCACGACAATGGATGCATCATATTATCCCAAATGTCATCGCTAACTCATGTAGAGGGAGCTAGTAGATTGGAACCAACCCTAGAAGGCTACAACCCTATGCATTTACACTCCTAAGTCCTAGCCTCCTATAGGCTTATACAATAGTCTTTCAAACTATATCAACTATGATTTAAGCCATCTATTTGATGTCTAACTATAAATGCACGGTTCAATATTTCTTTTTCCAATTATATACGAGATGATGTACTTAATCAATTGAATAAACAATATGGTTGGTAAAATGTTATAATTTCTCTAGTTCGCATTAGTTGCAATATTTTGGCTTTTACATACTCATGAACTTATTTTGCTCGAAAATTTGATTAATGAACAATACAAATCCTCAATTCCTCCCTTTCTTCCTGGATTAAACAGCCGATAGCATGTAAGATATTGAATTTGTTCCAATATACATCTAGAAATTGTAACATTTCACATTTTATGATTAGATATATTTATGGTCAAAATTATATATAGATAAACGTGAAAGTTAAAACTTTAGAACTATTAGAATATGGAGGGAGTATGATTTTGCATGTGACCAAGTTATAGCACATCTATTTTATTTTATTCATGTTAGTTTTCAAGTGAAGGCTGGATCATTATAATTTTTTTAAGTATATACAACATAACCTACAGTTAGTGGATCAAATGATGTACTCCGACTATTTCAGAAAAGTTAAGTTCTTAAGCCACAAAGGCACCTATATGAAAGTAATTTTAATTAAGGTAGTGTTCTAATCTATTTCAGAAAAATTAAGTTCAAATTGTCACAGATGACTTTAATTTAGTTTCAATAAGTTATACAGTAGGTTCTAGTAATACAACGCGTAGTATCATGAAGTATGTTCACATAAATTAAAAATCAGTCAAATAATAAGTGATCCTCTTTATTAGATACTACCAACGATTTTTAATAGTTGTATACTTGTACCATATTCTTTTCTAGAATGTTTTGAATTAATTGTACCATTTCCTTTTTCGGAAATATTTTCTCTTTACATATGCTTTTGTTTAATATTTTCAACATACATCTATACAACTACTCCAAATATGCGTGTCATTTCCTTTGGATATAACTACTCTAAAAACAAAGTATTGTTTATTGTCTACCTTTAGAGATTTATAAAGTTGTGTTCCAGGCAGCTTGATTGGTAAACAAATCAACCCTTTGATGAACTCTTTGTACTCTTTCTTGAACAACTCCATTTCTTCACCAGGACCCAAGCTCATTAACACTTTCACCAATATCTCAAATGTAAGCTGAAATAAACCCACCACAACAAAAAAAAAATATATAAAATTGACTTCAATATTTTTGCTCAAGATAATCTTATTGATTATGCATGTTAAGAATAAATAAATATATATCTTAATTAGAGAACCACCTGATTAGTTTGATCTTGTATGTAAATAAGGTCATTATGCTTCCAATTCTTCAAGGATAATTTGACAGAATTTTCAATGTCTCTTGTAATTTCGGCTTTCAATTCTGGGGATTTCAAAAATCTTCCAATCGATGCATGTACTCTCTTATGGAGAGCTCCATTCATTCTCAAAATAGAGGATTCACCAAATAATTCAGTTATTGATTTTGGATAAGATGGGATGAAAATATTCCCATGGTTTTGTAACACCACTTTGTTTATTTCTGGATCAGTTGACACTATTACAGGTTTTCCTAATAAATGTGTTCTGAAAACTTTTCCGTACCTATAATTAGACAAAGGAGGAGATCAGAAAGTAAAAAAAAAAAAAAAAAACTTTGATACAAGCAACACGAAAATAATCAAATGAGACGACGCTTCAATTTGAAAGGTTGAAGACCATCGACTCACTGACCGGACAATGAGATCTTTATGTTTGTTCATGTCAAGGGATCAACTCAACCAAAAGTTTAAGCTGATGGTTGAGTCTCAGGAATAGATTTATACTCTATCACGCCCCCTCATGCAAAAGCCATTTGGTATTGAAGTGTGGATGCAATACAAGCCTCCCTCATACCTGGCGCTAAATATTCCACTGAGATAGGAGGGGTTCGATGAGAGATTCGAACCCGTGACTTTTTTGTCACGCTGACTCTGATATCATGTTAAAGGATCAACTTAACCAAAAGTTTAAGCTAATGGTTGAATCCCCAAGCTAAAGATTTATACTCTATCAATTCACTCGATATGCTAGATTCAAAGAGCCTATAACAATTCATAGATGAAATTATTATTATGTGAAGATATATTATTATTCATGATTAGGATTATTCTGCTTGGCATGCATGTATGATGTATGCATGGACTCCTGTACATTTTTTACATGGGTTTTACCTGATACCTAGTCAATCCAAAGTATATGACAAAGGTAAATAATAATTCAACCAACCAGTTTTTATGATCATAAAGTCCTACATATACTACAAAAAACGCATGCAAATATGCCCACAGTATCAATATATACAAAAGGAGGGGACAGGAGGAAAAAAGGGAGATCAGGTAAATAAAATGAATTATTGGCACTATAAAAGGTGAAAAGTGATGAAATAATGAGCCTATGACACAGGAAATGGGAGTCATTTTACATAGGGAAACTCAAGTCTATGAACCAAGCTCGGATGTATAGGTGTGTGTGTTTGTGTTTACTGCCTGCACAATATAATCCATTTATGTTCAGATTCACATAGGAGGCTCCAGTTTCTTGTGTCTATTTACTGTACACTGTAGTGAGCAGGTTTTTTCCCATTCATAAAATTTATTAGCATCCAGTTTTCTCTTAACACTTTGCCAAACAATTAACCTCCACTAATAAGATTAACAAATTAAACCGCCATATTCGTTAGCTGGGTTTAGTTACTTCCTCAAGAGAAGGATAACCTAATTTCTATTTGTACCTTAAAAGAAAGTGAAACGCATGTATATTCTTTTACTTGGAGACAAATAATGGTTTTTCCTAACTCTTTGAGCCTCCTAACTTTGAAACTTTTAAAACAAGGCACAAATCAAACCTAATGAATACTGTACTCCTTTTGTATTTTTTTTTATCTTTCTTACTTTAACAGTGCGCGTTTGTCAATGTACTTATACAACCATAAATATCTTTCATTTCATATTAATTAGTAAAAATTACGATGATTTAATATTAATATAATAATCATTGAGACGAATCAAACATTAAGACTCCACATGACTATATTTTTCTTATATAATGAGAATAATTTAAAAAGTTCTTTCTAATTGTGAATTGTGTCAATATCCCATGTGAGAATTTTTTTTTAAAAAAGACCGGGTACTTTTTACTCGAATATAACTTGAATCAAGCATATACCATTTGCCACCTCTAGCTAGCAGATGATGATTAATCTTTCTTTCGTTAACTACATATTTAGCTCTATAAAAAGTATAAATTAATTTTGAAGAGTTTGCAAGACTAGAATTCTCAATATACTTAGATGGTTTCTTAGAAGTGTTTTGTATACAACATTTAATATCTATTTTACCAATCCTCTCTTCAAGTATAGATCCTTTTATCCACTCCCAAAAATTAATTTGTTAATAACTCTCTTCTCCTATGACCTATATATCCTTCTGATACTTTCTCTTCTCTCTTCTATTTAATCATTTTTAGTAAACTGTGCTTCTTTTGTTTTTATGTTTTGTTATGTTGTGTTGTGTTTTGTCTTATTCTTTGCTTTGCCTCAAATTATTCAAAGCACTGAGTAGTCAATCAACCACCATATGAAGATTATATTCCTACTAATGCTATGTACTACAAATAAATAAATTAAAACTGCTACATTGATGGAAGAAAAGGGACAAAAAGGTTTCTTCCAGATTGACTACTGTTATTCAGACATTTGTGGAATTTGTGTCTCCTTGTCAACATATATGTTTCATTTCATAAACAGGAAAAAGAAATTAGTGAAATAAACAGTCCATTTATGTAACTTATCCCTATTCCTTTCAAAGTGCTTCTAAAGTAGTAATTTATTAACCCGAAGTCCCAAACTATATAATCTTCATATGTACACGAGGTTGAGGTGATGGAGTAGTGATATCACTTTCTACTTCATATCTTTAGGTCTAGAAACCAAACTTTATATGACTCATTTGAGGTATCTCTTATCTCCTTTATAATGATCCTCTTTCATCTTATCTTAAAAAATTCGCATAAGTACAATTTACATGAAAATACAAATATTACTCTTCGATCGAAAATTTATTTTGTTCTAGCTGGAGTAGAATATTCACTAAAGATAGACATTCATAATAAATAAAAAAATTCAATAATTTGATTCTTTTTCATGGTCTCCAGTTATGTTGTTGTTTTACTATATTTTTAGTATCTTTTCAACTTTTGCTCAGACTAATCCCTTAAGCCATAATGTATTGTTTTCATAAAAAAAAAATTATTCAATGAAGGAAAAATTCCTTGTGATTTCTAACTATATATACATTTCTATCCTATTTTATAAAACAACATTATATTCATCTATAATATGAGGGAGTATCTTCAGTAAAACATGCATGCTATATGCAATAATCAATAAGACAATAACTAGTTTTTCTACAAAGTTTGTTCTGTTAAATGTTGATGCATTGATGGTATAGTACAAACAAGTTAGCTACATTGATACTTTACTACAAAACCACAAACTAGTTGCATTATATTGCTGCATGACTGCTGCTATACTCTATAACTACATGCTACCTCGTAGAGTGCCTGCAATTGAGATAATAATTCCTGTCCTAGTTTCCAGACTCCTTTTAATTAAAAGGAAAGAAAAAGATATATATGCAAATAGAATATACCATACACCAATACATTGGCTGGTAAGGTATGCATAGCATGCAAATCCTAACCTCAGGGACCAAGGGGGAGCGCTCTACCCACTTGAGCTAACTCCTATCCTTAACTACTTCTTCCTTTGTTCTACAGGAAACCATACTTCTTTTTTGGATGGGAACAATATTGTATTTTAGGTATTTCAGATCAAAGGTTATGTTTAGTTAGTAAAAGTTACGTTACGCAACCAATTAAACAATATTAATTTTTGAAGTAGTTTTTAGAGCGAGGTTTTAAAAATTATAAACGGTAACAAAGGCGAAAAGTTATGTTTGATGAAAAACACCTTTTAATTGTTTTCTAATTAAACATGGGGATTTTTGGATATTTATATGACAACTTTAAATAATGTCTAAACATAATTGAAGTATATTATAACTAATTTACCTACCTTATCATATACTCCATGTATTTCAAATTATAAGACATGTAAATTACTTTTAAACATATCAAAATTAAATTAGTTTTAGTTAAATTTACATAATTGCATTGCTAATATACAATAACCTATAATCTTATCTTGATAGTATGAAGTTGCATTACTTTTACATTGATATCGTAAAATACCTTATTTTTGATAATACGGGATAGTACTCCATAATCAACGGTTAAGTTCATTGTAAACAAACTAACACTTTAATTTTGTAGCTATAGTAATTAACATTAGTGTTTAAATAATAATTAATCAACAATATCATATGTACAATTCTAAATTTTGCAGGGATAGAAGATACTTATATAAATATATTGGTTAAAGTGACAAATAATTAAAGAATAGATGGAGCAACTAATTATTGCCTCTATAAAAAGTCCTTGAGCCAAAGCCAATAGGACCTTCCAAACTTGCTATGGCCAATGGAATAAAATATTATTTTCTTCTCCAACATCCTCTTGTTGTCAATCTGTTTTGTTGCTTCCTTTTTTTTTTCTAATCTCACAATACACATGCCAGACACTAAAACCTTCTAGTGAGGTATCTTGTTGAAATTAATTGAAGTGTGTGTCCTAGTTCTTCACTAGCATTCTACTTTAATGATTTAATATCATGTTCCCCTCTGAACTACTAACTAAAGCCTCCTTTTCAATTCATATATACTGCAGATTACCTCAAAGTATGGTCAAACATTAGGTTTATTAATTATATAAACGAAATAAATCAAAGAAAGCAAAACTTAGTTTATAGAATTAAGTCCCCTTAACAAAGTTTTATAAGTATTGGCTTTATAGTATTTTAAGACAAAAAAAAAAGAAGCAACTCTTAGCTCTAATTATCGTTGTTCAGATAAGATCTCTATCTATAGTGTGTACTAAATCTGATCCACCGCCTTTCATAAGAATATAAAATCTCAATTTATAGTGAGTACTCCTTGCTCGTTTCTACATCTTTATGAACATTTCATATTTGTGAGAGAGATAGTGTGAGCTAACAATTTTTAAGCATTTAATTAAATAGTCTGATTCTATCCGACCTGACGAAATTATCTGAGGTCATCTCGATTTGATACTTTTACATTTCGTTCCTCTGTAATTATAATATATTCAACTTTAATTATAATATATTATGAGCATAATTTATAATCGACCTAAAAGCAAACTTGAACCTTATTCATTGCAAATTTTTAGACATATCTTGATGGTTGGAATAAATTATTATGTCCTCTTTTGCTTTACCTATATTATATTAATTTAAACATCTTTCAAGGAAGAAGAAATAATAAAATCACATGTATGTAGTTTAAGAAAAAAATCCTTAGAAAACACAGACTCATATAATATCTATTATCACCTACCTAAAAATCAAATTGCCTAGTTGCTTCGTTTATATATATATATATACAGATATGATCATAATTCATACATTACTATTAAAATACTAGATGATGATCTACACGGCTCTTATCTTATGGAGCAAGAAAATATCAAGCATGATATGCTTTCTTTTTCGTAGCTCGTGTTGTTATGACCACTTTTTTTAATGGTAGATACGTTTAGTTATTAGGTGCGTTCGTTGATGTTGGTGCCAAAGAATCATGGATTAAAGGTGTCTGCAGGTGATAAAGCGTAGTAACTCTTGATTGCTTCTTCTGTGATTAACATGTGTTTATACAGCTAGAATTTCCAATATCATTTCTAATCTCTTGGATCAAATTAAATAAAATTCCTAATAGTCATTACTATTTAATTAAGCAGGAAAACACGAGGTTCCTCTAGAACACTTTTCCTAATGTTTCATTTCATTTAATTAATTTGAGAAAAATTAGTGGTAGAAATTTGATTTAATAATTCGATATTTTATACTTCCTCGGTTCTAAACAAATAAAACACTTAATTTTTTCATGTGAAAGTTTTTAAGAAAAAAATATTTCACTTATTTTAGAACTAATGAAGTACTATTAGATAAAGCGGGATTTTCTTTAGTTTCCAAGAAATGACACTTTGAGTTAAGTAATTTATTTATCATTTTAGTTATTGAATTGGGATTAATATTTTGACTTATCATCTCATGTTTAAGTGTGTGATCATAAATATATGACAAAACATGTCACTCATTAATTATCTCATAATTTTCCCTGAATCAGTACCTAGAAATTGACGGGGAGACCACTTTGACAAGACCTACAAACATCTCTTTTACACAAATCTTGTCTTTGGTGAGATCCACCATCGTTTCATATTTCCAATTGATAGTTAGTTGTTGTTGGCCATGTGAAAAAACTACAATAGGTCATATAATTAACCAAAATAAGCCAATCTTACAAAAACTAAGTAAAAACAGTCTCATCTTTTCTAACTAACTTGTTTGCCTTTTTTCAAGTCAAAGTCAATAACTTTTGATAATGAATTATCACTAGTATTCAAAATCAAAAACTTAATTCTGATCCTGAATCATCACTAGTATATAAGCAAAAACATATATAATTTTGTTACTTTCACCCCCAATATTTAGTTTTTATTTAAAAAAATCAATGGTTAATAAAGATCATGAATACTACATCTCGAGAGTAAGATTAAAATGAAACAAAAAGAGTATTAATTTGCAAATCTAAACTTCGATAAAGGCTAATCAAGTTTTTTAAAAAAACTTTCTTCTAACAATTCCGAACAGAAGTTAATAGAACAAATATGTGCATGAGAGACCGTGAACATTCCCTCTACGAAGATTAAAATGAGATGGATAGAGTACTAATTAATTAGTCTCGAATAGAGGCAATAATCTTATGCTCGTAAAAAAATTACGATTTATCTACTAATTCGGAACAGAAGAAGTATTATATTAAAAGGATCTTTCATAAGTAGTACCAAAATATGAAAGACATGAACAAAGATATAAGAAACTTACATGGCCTTGCGTTTATGCATGAAAGTGACTGGCTTAGAAGTGTAAGAAGAGGCGATAAATTCAAGAGTTTCACCAATAAAAGGCCAACCTGAACTTCCTTTAGGAACCCTACTTGAACTTTTTTTCTTCTTAATATTATCATGATAATCTTCCATATTATTACTATAGTTTTGTATCATCTTCTTAACATAAAATCTCAACCATCCAACTAATAAGCGTAGTAGTAGTAGCAGAAATAACATCATCAACCCCATAGCTGCCCACCATCCCTCCATTTTCTCTCTCTTCTTTTGATTTCTCTCTCTTCTTTCACACACTATTCTCTGAGAATTGAGATGTGTAGATGTGTTTGTGTTATCATAACTTCCACTTGATAGTACTATTTATATATATATATATTCTTGTGGAATTCTGCTGATTGTTCCTTTTTTTCACCTTTTTAACTTGTGTATATGTATTCTTTTTTATTAGATTAATGATTTTTTTGCGTGAAATAATGAAAAGTAGAGATAAGGAAATAGCAAAAGAAAATAAAAAGTATATACTTCATGATCTACACTTTAGGTATAGTTTCACAATAGATTCATGTACGGATCGATGCTAGAGGCTTTAATTAGTTGGTACCACCTACCATTGATTTCTCAGGATTAGTCAATTAAAGTTCGATTTACTAATTACTGATTTAGTGGTTGTTTGATATATAGTAAATTATGTAGAAAATAGAAATTCTCATGATTTTCAGATTTTAGTAGTTAGACCCCATTTTTTGGATTGAAAGAAAATAAACTGAAATTAATTAAATTGAACTGTAAATAAGTCTAAAAAATAGGATTTATTTGGTTGACAGGAAGTAGGAAAAATAGGGATAATAAAAATTTCTTGGCAAATTGAAATTCCCACAAAATCGGAGAATTTATTCACCCACTCCTTCCTTGGTCATTTAGAATTCTCACATCAGTTCATGCAAAGTGTAAATTCCTTGATGTCAGCCAAACAATTTAAGGTCATTGTCTAGAAATTCCATAAAGAAAATAACTTTCGAGAAAATAGAACTTCCTATGTACACCAAACAACCACTTAATCTCTTGTTAGACCATCGATTTGACGCGGTGAGAGTCGTGAGACCACTAATTTATCCCGTCTATTACTTAATTTTTTGTATATATAACTGTATATTCTTTAAAAGTTTGTAACTTTCACTTTTTTATAACTCATATTCCCTTCATTTCTATATGTTCTTTTTACTTAAAATCTTTTTTAAAGAGAAAAAAAAAAGTAAAAATAGGAAGAACACATAAGAATACAAAGAGAATTAAGCTATAAAATCTTACCATAGTGTAATGTGAGTACAATTCAATGGGAGGGAGTATCTTTTAACTTATGAAATGGATTTCATTCATTTGAAATTGTCTTAGTAGAGTTTATCGTATTTGATTAGACTTGATCAGTATTGATTTCACCGTCTACGGTCTATCTACATTGATGTGAAAATGGTCACCGTCGATTACACACGATCAATTATTTACGTTGTTATACTTGTTCTATAGGAGCAACTAATGCTTAGTTTGGTTCCTTTGTTTTTAGAATGGATTTACTATCCTTAGGATGTAATTCTACTTGTGTAAATTTTCTTATTGTCAAAAGAAAATGCAACTTTTAGAAGATGTTCATGATTTATTTAGGATTCCGAAAATATCTATAAAAGCGATTTGAGAAACAAAAAATGAAAGAAGAAACAATAAATGAAGGGTGGCGGGTGGGGATGCGGGGACGGGCTAATTTGCGAGTGCAGTGAATGAGCTAGCCACCCTCACATACATTTTGTCTCGATTACTCCATGACACCTATACTGCCATAGTGCCATATATGATATATAGAGTAGTTAGTAGTACTAGTATTAATTATAGTTAAAACTATACAATTATTCAAAACCCCACATCCCAATGGGAAAGAACTTAGCTTCTAAATTGCATAAATTCGAAGATAATTTTTAAAAAATTAACCTTGACAATACGATCTAGCTAGAATTTAAAAAAAAATTCCTTTCAAAAAAAAATACGATCTAGGAAAATTAATTTTAATAATCTAATTTTAGACCAGTTCGCTGAATTTAATCCTACCTTTTGATTATTTTACTATTATTTTTTGTCCGTGCGTGCGATGTCTAGGGTTCTTTAAAATAAACAAATATGTTATTATTTTTATATTTTATAATTTATATTTTGCCCCTTTTCGTACTTTTTGTCCATTAAGAATTTGAAAAGTTTGCGTGATCATGACGTGATAAGTAAACAAATCTGAAAGGTTTAAGTTCAAAAATAATAGATTAAAAGAAATTGTGGTAAGAGAATATGATATCAATAGTCTCTTATTAGTTAGTACAGTACATAATAAGAGTGTTAGAGATATATATACTTGTTTAAGACTTTTTGGTCAAGTATATTTGTTATAAGACTTTATCATATTTTATTTCAAACATTAGACAGTCATAGTGTATTGATGATTAAGCTCTTACTTTTCATTTTAAAGGTCACGTGTTCGAAACCTTTTATTGAGGATTACACATAGATATAAAACATTTGCATTAGAAGTGTAAGGAGAGTGTCACATGTCACATAGATTTTCTTAGGCACAACTTTTAATATATTTGTATAGATAATAATTCTAACTTTAGGATAGCTTCTCAAAACAATCCGAATTTTTTTTTCTTCGATACAGTATATCCAAAACATAATGGTGATGACAAGAAAAATAAGAATTCAGACTATTTTGAGAACCTATCCAAAAAAGTTGGAATTATTAAAATATAAGCAATATGTAAGATTAAATTTAGCGTACATCTCAAAGGTTGGATTATCTATAATATATATTAAAAGGTGTGCATAAACAAAAAACTATGTCACGTGGCGCTCTCCCTAGGGAGTTTTAGTTCATGTAATCCATGTACAATAAAAAAATTTAGAAATTGCGTAGTATAGGGTTCGATCCCGAACCTCAAGTATATATACTAAAGTCTTAACCACTAAACTAAGTTGTATTTAATGTTATTATCATAAAGTATTATATTAATAAATGAAATTTTTTCTTACTCGGAGTATAGCCCGGACCTAATAACTAGTTCAGTTCAGGTCCAATAAATTCAATTTAAATAAGTTCTGATAAATTTAGGATCATTCAGGTGAAGATAACGTATCATGAGTCTCTAACGCTCACATTATAAAAAGATCTTTAGTTATAACTTCCACAAAATTTAGGGCACCCCGGTCTAAAGGTCCCTGCACCCTATAACAAATTAAATGTGGACATTACTCCATATTCATATACCAATTGTCTCTGATAATCCAGACAGAAGCTGGAGGTTAGATACTTCATTCCTGCTAAGGCGTAGGAATACCAGAAGATATAATAAAGATTAGAAAGATATAACGTATATAGTATAGCAGTATAGCAGCATAGCACCTAGATCAAGCCATCAAGGCGTAGGGTGGCTCACTGTGTTTTCTGCTGCGAGCATTAAGTTACGACTGAAGCACTAATCTGATCATAGTCATCCTCATCCATAGACCCTGCAATATTTAGTGTTAAGGGTACATAAAACATTTAATTCAAACATTTATATGTGCATCTTTGCATGCATAACACCAGGAAAAAAAATTGCATCTTTGCACATCTTGGTTGTGCTATGCTTTTACTGTACGCTCTTTAGTATAGGGTATAATCTCTTCAATTTATAAAATAAGTTCGTTTCAGATCTAATAAGTTCAGTTCAAGTGTAACCAGGTTTGATCAGATCTAAAATAATACTTAAAATAAGTTTTAATAAAGATCAATCAAGTCTATTAAGTTAAGTTGAGGGTTTTTTAAATGAAAAGAATACACATAGTTCTCACTCTACCTTACCATAACAACAACTATAATATTATATTTAGCATAATAGTTAGTTTTCAATCTACTAAAATTTAGCAAGAATTAAATTTGATCATATATATTATTGAATGTTCATTGATTATACACCTCCAAGACTATTTTAGCTCATTTTTTAATACATTTTGCTCATTTAGATTATTTCAAATGAGCAATGAGAAAAAAGAAAAATAGCCTTGTATATATCATGTTTAAGTACATCCGTATGTATGATAAATTTGTAAATCTAAATCTTTCTCTTCTGTCGCTTAAGTCTAAACTCTCTGTGATTAAGTAATTCCAAATTTAAATCTAAACTCTAAGTCATGCATACTTTGACATGGTATGAGAGCTGAGATAATAAAGAATGATTTCGAAGCTGAATTTCGCTTCTTTTTTTTTTTTTGTTCCTTTCCAGAGGTTGCTTTGTAAGTTCAATTCTGGAATTTTCTCTCATGGTTTGCTGCAAATTCATAGCTCAAGAAATTGCCTTTATATTGCTACTATTCTCGTAATATTGTTTGATTCAAACTCGTTGATTGTGTCACAAAAGTTCTGCTGGAATTTGCTAATTTCATTCATTAACTTTTAGTTCTGTTACAAATTCTGCAATTCATCCAGTTTTTCATCTTATTTTGATTAAATTCTTGTTTTATCACTGTTCTTGATCTCATTGATTTCTTGAGAGTAATTTTCCTTTAGATTATGATCTTATCATTCATCTGCTTCAATTCCTGTCTTACAAAATTTATGTCTGATGCAATAATGGAGAATCCTACAATTAATCTGATTAATCAAGATCCTGGACAAGATCTTTCTAGTCATTACCATGTTATGTTCATCCTAATGATAGTCTTAAAGTGTGTTATGTTCCTACAAAATTTGATGTCAATGGATACAAGTACAACTATTGGGAAAGAGCTAGTTATAGGATTGTTTGCTAAAAACAAACTCAGTTTTGTCTATGGCACTCTTGTTATAATCTCGTTGCTTAGTGCTTTATATCCTATTATTGCTCATAGTGTTCTGTTATAACGATCGCAATAAAGCAACAACGTTGGTAGAAGAAAGAGTATAGATTACAGAATAATAGAGGCATAGGTTAGTTATAGCCTTATACGGTTTTTATATTGCGCTTCTAATTAACCTAAACAGAGACCTCGCGCTTGATTGATTTTAGCGCCTGATAATTCAAGGCTATATCAGCATGTTCTATACTTCTCTACTACGAAACAATTGGAGCAATCCTGAAGAAAGATATGGACAATCTTCTGGTCCACAATTGTTCTTTACGGAGTAACAATTATATGATGTTTCACAAGACCCAGAATACATAGCACAATGTTTTACAAAACTGAAAATGGTTTAGAACTAACCTGTACTTATAATGGTTTTAGGCTTGTAGCGGTAACGTAACTTTAACAAGAAGCTGCTAACAGCTAGAGAGAATCAAAGACTCATTCAGTTTTCAATAAAATTGAATGAGCACTATGATATGGTCAATTAGTCAGGGCTAATATCTTGATGATGTAGCCTCTAGTTGTTGTTAATCATGCTAACAGACTTCTTATTCAAAGAAGAGAGACACGAAACGGTTGCTAATGAGTTTCATTCTTCTAATAAGTCTCATGCTTTTATTGTTGACAGAAGGATTCTTATCAGTGTAACATAATTCGCTATATAATTCACTTTTTCAATTCGCGGATCATCCAAAATGGGCAGAGAATATGCGAACACGACCATAATTCGCTTTTTTCAGATCGCAGTTCGCGGGTAGATTAGGAAATTATGTTACACTGATTCTTATGATCAATCTAACAACAGGTTTTCTAAACCTTACCATTCTTCTCGGTCTTTTCAGTCGAACGCCTAACACAAATATCTTTATTATCAATCTAATGAAAAAGCACAAAGTGATATTGTTCTGGAAATAAGAGAAGTTATTTTGTACTTCTGTGGTCATTGTAAGATTCCTAAGTCATTCCACTGCTTTATGTTTCAAGCTAAATGGCATTACACAAGGTTTCATGCCTAATTGCATGTTCACCTTCACCTTCTTGTAACTAACTTCTTCCACGCAGTGGCGGATTTACTTAGGGTCACGTGTGGTCACGTGACCAACTATTATTTTTGAAATTTTTTTTTTTTTTTTTCATTTGCAGCGTTTTCACACGCGAAAGCATACCCTTCCTTTTTCTCTCTCTTTCTCCTTCGCGAACCAAAAACCCTAAGTAGTAGAAGTGTAGCAGCGCCGCAGCCCGCACGGACGCACGGTGACTTACTGACTTTGCCGGTGAGTTTTCCCGACGCACTTCAGTCAGATAACCCTAACTAGTAGCAGTACAGTAGCAGTGCCGTGTATCGTCTCGCAATTCGCAAAACAAAGTCGACTCGATTTGCTGGAGAGTTTTCCGGTGAACTTTTTATTTGCTTGATTTTGTTTGATTTTGTTTTGTTTGATTTTGTTAGGATTTCGATTTTGTTTTATTTGATTTTGTTAGGGTTTTTTTTGTCTCAAAAAGAATCTGATTTGGGGTCTTTGATTTGCGAATTGCGACAGACCAACACACCAACAGAGGGCGGCAGGCCGGCTGCAAGGCGGGCGGCAGCAGGCGGCGGCAGACACGCTAGTTCAGGTATTCTTCTAAAGTTATAATTCAACCTTCTTAATTGAATCATTCTTGAAAATTGTTGAATTATTCTTCATGAATCATTGTTGGGTTGTAAGTTGTTGCTGAAAATTGATGTTTATTTGTGAATTTTTGTCAATTTGATTTCATTCTTGATTGAATCATTCTTGATTGTGTTGTGATTTGGAAATTCGATTAGGATGCCATTACGATTGTGTTGTGATTTGGAAATTAAGATTTGGAAATTGATGTGAATTTGTGATTTATGAAATATGTTACTAAGGTTAGGAATTAGAATGTTTTAGAAATCATTTTTGAATGATGTATCATGTATTATGTGCTTGAAAATGAACAAAATCTTCCTCCTCCTTCTCAACTAGATGGGAGATCAAATGTTGAATGATTGCTTGATTACTTATGCGGAGAAAGAAATGTTTTTGAAGGTTAGCAAGGATGATATTATAAATCGATATCAAAATATGAAAACTCGTCGAGAACAATTGTCATATTTTCTAAGTACTATTTGGTTGTAATAAATACTATTTTTAGGTACTATTTTATTGTAATATGAACTATTATTAGTCATAAATTGATTTTATTTGAAGTAGTTTTCTTTAAATTCATGGATTATCTTATATAGATACGCGTATCTGAACCCGTACCCGTAGCCATTTCTATGCAACCTAGTCGGTAGTGACCAACTATTCATAAATTCCTGGATCCGCCACTGCTTCCACGTGAGCTAGTTAGTTAATTTTACTTCCTTTACTTTGTTACATTTACTTAGCTAGTTGTTAGAGGCTATAAGTATAGCTCTCTTTGATGTAAACATTCATTCGCTTATAATGCAATCTAAATCTCTCTTCTTTCTCTAAACTCAATCTCATGGAGTAATTCCAAATCTGAAGCTGAACTCTAGATGTTGCGTTACTTGCGTACTTTGACATTTACTGTATTGTGCTGATCAAAATTAAGATTTTTTATAAGTTTGAAGAATGTTCACAAGCTTTTTAAAATTAGTGCCGCATATAATATTACATATTTATAGGTATTCTACCCAGTTTCGCTTAGCTTAGCTCACTTGGTAAGAATTCGAATCCCGCAAGTGAGGGGCACTTAGAAGAGAATTGCCCTTACAAGTTACAACCCCCTTCTTTCAAGTGCCTACGCTTCTGGGTTGGGCCTTGTACAAGGACGGCCCAAAGTTATTCATCTTACCAGAAAAAAAAAAATCTATTTTGTGTATTATTGCATAAAAGTTCTATTTTGTCCTTTTTGTGTATTATTGTCAATATTGATTATCACCAAGCATTTCCTCTCCCCTTTAAAAAAAAAGTGTTTCCTCTTCTGATAATGTTAAGAGGTTTTATACCATTTTGAAATAAAGAGTACTCTGTTACAAGATTACAACAGAATAAAATTCTTTAATTAATCTACAATATTTCAAAAATTACACCTCTCCGTCTCTGATAGGTTTATTTATTTATTTTAAAGAGCCTTCATATTATATCTTTTCCCTCCAAATTATTGTAAATCCACATAAATATAAAATTTTCAATACTCAACTTTAAGGAGAAATAACAGTGAACTTCGTTATCACTTATCTAGGGCTGTTCAGAATACGGTCTGGACCGCACCAAACCGCAACCCAAATCGTTTTTTCGCGGTTTGGGTTGGTTTGCGGTTTTAAAATTGCGGTTTGGGTTATGATTTCAAGCAAACAACGGTTTGCGGTTTGGGTTGGGTTTTAATTTTTGTAAACCGAAATCGCACCATAAACTGCAATTTTATATGAATTTTTTTTCTAAAAAAATTAAACACGCCTGACAAGGTGGCATACGAGTATACAACTGAAAAAAGTAGTTTGAGGTAAAGAACTTGGACACTTATGATAAATTATTATTTATGTTTAATTATGAAGTCAACTTCATATTTATTTGGACTCTTTATATTTATTAACAATTTTTTTTATTACTCTTAGATTACGAAATTAATGTTGCGGAGGACAAAATGGTTAAACCGCAAACCAAACTGCACCAAACCGTTTTGTGCGGTTCGGTTTGGGTTGGTTTGGCTAAAAGTGCGGTGCGGTTTGGGTTGGAAAAATGTCAAACCGTATATGTGCGGTTTGGGTTGGGTTACATCTCAAACCGCACCAACCCAAACCGCGAACACCCCTACACTTATTGGTTCATTTTATTAGAGAAACTTACTAAAAAAAATTATGTTGAGTAATATTTGGATATAATAGCTATGTCATGAATTAGTATCATGTCTCGGAATTAAGTTTATGACGAGATGTCCTCGATTTATCTACCAAATATATATGGATCTATTGTTCCATTAGAATCATGCATTGTGTGCATTTGAATCACGCAGTCTTTACGCTTACTTCTATTATAGATTGACTGAATCCCTGTAATACAAAAAAAAGTATTCTTCCATTAGAATCACGCATTGTGTGCATTTGAATCTACTGCCAAAGGACGCCAAAACAAAATACATGAGTCTATTGTTTAATAATACATAGAGATTTGGTGTTGGTCTCTACTCTCTAGTCAATGTCTTTAAAAATAAACTGAGGCTATTGACAAATTCAACCTTCTCTTGTTACATCCCATCTCCAGGACTCTTTAAATCATTGAATTAGTACAGTGCATTGGCATCATCAACTTCATTATTATTGTGAATTTGTAAGTATGTAGAAATTTCGAATGACCATATACCTAGACTTTTGACAATTGATAGTTATTGTCTGCTAACATGCTTTAATTATAGTAATATATATTGAAATGTAATTGGAGAAGTTCACAGAACCATGATCAACATAATTCAGAGCGAAATCATACACACAGTAATATAATTGCACCTGAATGTTTTCTTTTTCTAGCTCATTTTTCAAATACAGAAATCAGTGGAAGTAAAATACATAGACAATCAAATAAACCATGAAACACCAACAGATCTAGATATACACCAGATCTCCAGATGCTATGGCCATTTATTCAGTTCACACGACACTTTTTTGTTCTTCTCTCTCATAGCTGACAGAAAAGAAACCACACATATCGTTCATAATACATAAGAGACGGATGCTCGTCTTTAATCACAGGTGCATGGGTCGCAGCTGCAGTCATCTCCACAGCCGCACTCAGCCTTTGCGTACATCCTGGAGATAAAACGAAGAAGTTAACAGCCGACAGTCAAGCTCAGACACCACATTAAAGCAAGACCAGCACCATTTTCAACTCTAAATCACATTTTCTTTAGCAAGGTTAATAAGAGAGGCTGGAGAACGTGGGAGTAAAACCGGAATATTTATCAGCAATCATATTTATTCAAGTTTCATTCTTCCTAAGCAACCTATTCATTTAACCAAGTGGGAGCTCCTCAGGTTTCGATTCTCGTCAACCCAATGTTTGGGGTATTGTGGTGTCTTCTGTGACCTTCTAATTTGCAAAGCACAAGAACTCATTTAAACATCATTAGTTGGGATCGACAAGTCAAATTACGCTGGTAATGGAAGAGGGGTAATACAAACATCTCTGGGAGGCCTTTATAAGTAGAAGTTTCCTGCATGTGCAAAGGTTCTCTTGGTAATAGACATACAGGAGAACAATTTTGTCAAGGGTGCATAGATTTTAAGCCAAATATACAAAAGCACAAGTATCCGTTCAGGTGCCTTTCGAGAGCTCCCTCACTTGTCGAAAGGCAATAACAACAGGATCGAGAAATCCAATTTTTTTAACTCTCGAAAACTTTATAATGCGCATTTAATAATCCATAAAATATTTTCAAATGGCAAAGAGACTAGACTAATAACGACCCTTACGCTTTCTTCCTACCTTTTTTGTATAACAGGGAATCAGTCAATCTATAATGGAAGAATACTGATCGATAAATTACAAACAGAAGCATGAGCTTTACGAATTCCAATCATCAAGAAGGAAATATAATTATATACCTGTTGCAGTTGCAGTCGTCACCGCAGTTGCAGTTGTCGCCACATCCACAGGTCCTTGGGGCCATCTTCTTTTTCAGAGAATGCAAATAACGCTTGGGAAGAAAGGATATTGAAGAAGAGGTTGATTTTTAATGTAGTTGAGATGATCCAGTATTATGAACAATGACCCCTTTATATAGAACATTTCTAGGCACTTAGTAAGCATCTCATACATACACGTTTGATATCTTGGCTATTCACCATGTCAACTCAAAACAGTACCCCACAAACAAGTCAGCAACAAGCAATGAAAGCAAAGGTCTGTAATACAAGTATAAAAAGAGTGGTGGAGGATAAGCATCGCCGGCTGAAAGTTACATAAAAGACTTTAACTTTCGTATTATATGTTACTTCTTGTGAGATAAAATCAATGAGAACCACTTATTATAACTGAATCTTTTACTCACTATCAAACATTATATTCCTTATCTAAAACAAGAATACGTCTTTAGTTCTGCAACTTGCAACTCAATGATTTTTAACCACAGTTCTAATTCGACTTTTCTTTTCCATCAGATCAAAAGTGAGAAAGTGGGGATGGGGAAATCGTCACACAATGCTTTTGGAAGCACCATGCACATGGTTCCTCCAAAAGAATTTGCACTTTACTTAAACTGATCACAAGGATAATTCTAGATGAATACTTCCTCCGTTTTCTTATACTCGCAAGTCGCAACGTTGAGATGTACTCAAAGACCAAGGAGAGGAGAGAGATAAAAAAGAACATCTATGTGCTAGGAGACATAAAGAGAGAATATATTGCCGAAAATGACAATGTTATTAATAGAGAGCTTCCTAAATTGGGAAACGTTGCAAGTATTATGAAACAGATGAAGTATAAAACATGTTCATTTTTAGTATAAATTCAATTATAGTTATTTCAAAAAAGGACCATACTCATATGAAGCACTATATACAATTTAAAGGGTGCTTCTACATGTATACAATTTTGGGGGTGGGGGGAGCCATTCAGGGCATTCACCATCTTTTTTTTCCCATTCTTCTTGTGTAAAGCATATGATCATACTTCATACATTCATAAGCTTCTGATTTCGTAAAATCCATCCAAATTTATTCCCCTTTTTTCCTCTTCTTTTTCACTAAGATGTCTAAATTAGATGATTTCAGTCATGAAGCCCATATAGGAGGATGAAACTGAACCATTGACTCAGACTACAACTTCTTTAGCATAGAGTATACAACCAGATATCTCTAAATCTATCTCTGTCACTAAATTTTATATAAGCTTATCCTACAAAATTAGATAGACAAAACTTGAAAAAAAAAATACTGAATGATGTTCGTTTCAAAAGCTAATCAAAGTCAAAGTTGAATAATTCCACCAAATTTGCAATAAAACATCATGAATCATGCTTCTTTGGCATTTTTGCAAGTTGACATTGATTATTATGTAGAATTAAGCATCATATATAGAAAGAATGACTTGTTCTAAACGACTCCCTATTAGTGAAATCACATAATGGCAATTGGCTTCAATCATGAGCCAACACAATGTTTTTGTTTTCTATATTCAACAATTCTAAAAAAGGATAATAAAGTAATGCATTGCTTGATGTGTTGACATTCATTTGAAAAAAGCTCACTAGTTCTTAGAAAAGAACAGCCAATCATCATTTTTCACTATATCTAACTTGATCTAGAAAACATTACTGGATTATATGAAGACTCCAATCATCGTATTCTCGATCTTTTCTTTTCTTTCTCCACACCTTAAATGACTCCATAGTATTCTCAATCTTTTCCTTTCTTCCCTCCACGCCTTAAATGACTCGATAAAGGGATAGCTAATCTACCGATATATTATCTAGTCTCAGTCTAGCAGGCTCTCCACCACTGACAAGCAATTTCAAAGCAGTTTTTAGATCCGGTATCCCCTCCTCCAAAACTGCACAAACTGGGTAGATAGGGATACCACAAACCCTTCTCTGTAGCTCTTCCAATACACATTCAGCCCCTGCCTCATCAATTTTATTTGCAACTACTAAAGAAGGGCGGTCCGATAAACCTTCTTGATAATGCTCCAACTCTAAAACCAAATCTCTGAGTTGCTCCCATGGTGGAATCCCGTTGCGGCCATCAAGCGCAGCAGCCAGATCTACCACATATGCTAGGATTTTTGTCCTTTCTATGTGTCGCAAGAAAGCATGTCCAAGACCACGATTCTCATGAGCACCTTTAATGAGTCCTGGGATATCAGCCACTGATATTGAAAGTTCATCGTACTTTAACTTTCCTATATTTGGTCTCAAGGTAGTAAATGCATAATGACCTACAGCAGGTTTAGCCCTAGACATAGCACCCAGAAGAGTGCTTTTGCCAGCATTTGGCATTCCCACAAGGCCCACATCAGCAATACTCTTGAGCTCCAATATCAGACTAGCCTGTGATCCAGGCAAACCAATTCTTATGTTAGGTGGGTTATCATCATCAGACCTTTCCAGGCTATCATTCCTCTCAAAACCATGATTTATATTTTTGACGTTCTTTACACTTCGTCTCCCAGATGACACACTGCCCAAACCACCTTCTCCCCCATGAGCAACAACTAATTGCTGCCCCTCTTCAGTCAATTCAGCAATGTTATATTGTATATCTTCTAGAAACTCTTCCGGCATACTACTATCAGTTTCCAGATCACTATCGTCGGCCAATAAGCTTTCGCAATCATTTGTATCATCATACTGGGATAAAAATGCTTTCCCACTATATGTTCGTTTACCATGTGGAGAACAAGTTTTAATGGAAGATACAGTAGAGTCAGGCCTGATATAAGCTGAACTCTCAGCAGTATTATTAGTAGAAGAAGATAAGAGATGTGCACCATTCTCCACCAGATCCATCTCTGATTCAGGTGAGAGGAGATCAGAAGTCACAGTACCTGGAACATCCCAAGGATGAGTCCCAGAAGACAGTTTTTCCACTGTTGAAGAGATTTCACCCTCCACTAGATGGATAACAGTACCAACAGGTACTTGCAAAACCTGCAGCACAAACTACAAAACTTGAGCAATCAATCAACCACAACACAGACATACAGATACTAGTAAAACGAAATGACCCTGAAAAAAAAAAGATCAAGAACATATAAAGCTCAGATATCGTAACCTTATCTTCTCCACGGCTACCGATCTTATTTTTTGAGGCTCCATGCCCTCCCCTTCCTCCATTCTACTATCCCATAATGGTATTTATCAATAGTGGATCAATCAAACTAACAACATTTTCTAGTTAAAATGTTCAAGGACCCAAAATACATCATATAGCAGATACATACAATGTGATGCTGCAGACCACGGAAATCCCATACTGCAGAGGTGCACTGCAGAATCACATCACCACCTCTTCCACCATTTCCACCTGTAAAGTTGGGGATAAACAAAGACTGTTTATCAACCAAAATCAAATAAATAATCCCATGATCATCACTAAGCACAATCACCACAAATTCAGAGTTCCAGTTAGTGTAACACCCACCATCAGGCTTGCCATAGCGATCAGTACGACTACGATGCAAGCTGCCATTTCCACTTCCACCTTCACCTCCCTTAACATGCAACCTAAACCGGTCAATCATTCTCCTCTCCTGAAAACAATTAGTAACCCTATTTTAACTATAGGCCTAACAAAGAAGAAGATGAATGCCTCTTTCTTTGTACTCGAGCAAATAATGACATAGCTAAGGGGATAAGTCACAAACCTGCAGAGGTGTAGCCTTTCCAGGAGCATTAGAATATGAAGAATGTGACAAAAGAAGCCTTGGGGAAGTCAAAATTCTTCTTACAGATTCTGCTTGGTGAAGATACTTCACTTTGCATAATGATGTCCTTGCTGCTAACATGTTTGTCTTCACTTTTCCTGAATCAACTAACTACATAAAATATGCCACATATCAATCTTCTCCATTCAGAGCTTTTTTAGTCATTTACTTGATACAAAAAGCATAAGCAGAACCTGCATTATGACAATCACTAATAAAATCAATATGGTTACTAAATCCCTGCCGTTACCCCTAACTCTTCACTGTATCTTTACTCTAGTGTCAGACACACTACACTAGATAGGTATGAAACCCACTTCCAAGTTCCAACACTTCCATTACGTTCCGTGCGGCACAACATTACTTCAAACTAAAATCATATTGCCATCGCATGGCGTATAAATTACCAACTTTCATCTGATTTTTATTCCTTTGCTCAAGTTTTCACGTGCTTTGGAATTCTAGTGCACCACTTGCTGAAACCCATTGAAAGCCCACTTGTGAGTGTTCCACATTTGAGAAAGAGGAGAGATTGTTACACTTTATAAGGTAGAGGCGTTACTCCTACTATCACCAATTGGTTTTAGTATGAAACCTCCTTTGGGCTTATAATTTGGACCAAATCTATCCTCCTCCTTATTCGGGTCACCCAGGTATGTTTCGTATTGTTTCTAAATTCAACACTTCTCAAGGAAAGAGAGCAACTAAAAGAAGCTAAATTATGTTGTAGGAGCTTATAGAGACTCATTGAGAATCAAGTTCATTTTTATGCTTTAAAATGATTAAAGTATTTCTATCATTTGAATCATGTAGTAGAATGAGACCTATGTGGATTGTGGACCACTTGATTTCAAGTTGTTCATTAAAATTATGATTTAGCTACTTCTAAGCCCTAGAATTTAAGTATCTCTTACAACATATGGTTGTAATACCCCTAAAATTTAAAGCTTTTGATAGCAAAGGATTCCTAGAAAATGATTTTCTACCAAAAATAAGTTGTTTAAATCTCATTTAATCAATTACAATTATTGCTAAATTTAGTGGGAAGTTGTGGGCTAAAACCCAAACTCTTTGTTCAAACTAAAATTTCCAACAACAATGCAATCAACTATCAAGTACCATAACAAAGAGAACTAAATCAGTCTATGCAAATCGATTATGGAACCCTAATGCCATAACTAAAAAGAAAGAGGCATTTCATCGAACAGGTGGTATGCATACATTAACATAACCAATGTGAACAAGAAAAATAGAACAAGTAAAATGAAACCCAAAATCCAACTCGTCAATATATAGAACTCCTAGAAAATACAAACATTACAACAACAACTGCATGGGAAAAAAAGAAGATAGAGAATCTACAAAAAACGTACAGAAATTCAGATGAGGGGAAAGGGAGGAAGTGAAGATTAGAGAAAGTGTTCACTGACTTAAAGATGGGCAGGGAGAACGTCGGATTCCTTGCGTTTTGCGTCGTGGTGAAAATTTCTTCGTTGCCGGCGACAAGTGATGTGGTCGGGAGAGAGAGAGCGCGCGGGGGATGAGGGACCATAACATTCACACAATGCGAAATTGCGAATTATGTACTACGCTACTACTCCTGCTTATTTTTGTTTTTGTTGGTCCTATTTAGTATTTAGAATCTCGACACTATTTATAATTACAGAGAATTTTCTAAATTTTTCAATATACGATAAAAAAAATATAATCATATGTGGTCTTGTTCGATTAAGGTCAAAGATGTGCATTTTCAAAAGCGAAAGTCAAAATAAGAAGAACATAAATAAACACAAAGAAAAAATGATTACGTTTTTTAAAGGGAAGTTAATTAAGTTTTTTTAGGAAAATATATAAAGTTTTTAATATATAAAAAATGATTAGGGGTATAACTTACAAGTGTATTGTTAAAAGTCCTTATTCCAATTCAGTCCACTTGAACTTGTCGGACTATACTCGTATTCAAATTTTTAAGTCCAAATATTTTTGTACTAGATTTGGGCTCACTTATCTGGAGTCCGATAAGGCCAATCCAGTCAAAAAATTATTTGAACATAATATATATATAATGTATGTTTTGAAATAATCTTTAATTGTTGAGGTTTGGACTTTTTAAGGTTCCCACTCTAAATTCTCTTACGTGGCGCTAGAATTTTCACTTCCCCTCCAAAAGTCCAGAGTGAGAACTGAAAAGACAAAAGTTACCTTAATCTTTTGGCTCCTTTTGTATTCTGCATTTTATAAGAATTTAATTTCATATATGAAAATTACTTTATGAAATTAATGTAACGGGTCCAAATTTTCAAATTTCAATGATTCAGTCATGGGAAACATTGTGAACCTAATTACTTCCTCCTTCCTCTATTAATTTACCCGTATTCCTTTTAAGGGTGTCCCTTATTACTTTACCCCTTTCTTTTTTTTTTTGTTTTTGGAATGAGACTACAAACTTTTCATCACACATACATTTAACTTTAATATAAAATAATAGTTTTTCTTTCTATGACCCACAACATTATTTCTCCTAAAACTCTGTGCAAAAGAAAGGGGTAAACTAATAGAGGACGAAGGGATAGGAAAAAAATTAATACTTCCTACGTCGTTCTGTTTCAAATGAAACGTATGGTATTGGCCGGGGATATATGCAATGAGAGAGATAGAGAGAGAAAAAGAGGGACTCATGTGATGAGGAGAGAGATACACAAAAGTGGATACCAAATAAAGTAATGTTTCATTTATTTTAATACAACCTAAAATGGTAAGTGTTTCATTTATTTAGAACGGATAAAGTATATTATAATAATCGGACTGGACTAAATTCAGATTCAAAAAAAAAAAAAATTTCAAGCTGGACTGAACTCAACAAATATTTGGAACGGATTTGGATTAAATTTCTCAAGTCCAAAAAACGTTGAACTAGATTTAGATTTTGCAAAGTTCAATCCGATCCAATCCACTTACACCCCCAAAGATGAATACTAGAACTTTTTGCACGCGTGCTTGAATTTTTTTTCGAAACCGAAACTCGATTTTCTTCGGCATAAAGGTCAAAATTTGAACATTAGACATACGAAGCATAATTGTTTTTAGTTGCAAATTTTGATTGGTTTAGTTTCTGTCACCTAAGTCTCCCACCATTATTTTTGTATTTTTTTTTACTTTTCAAAGTTAAATTCTATGAACAAAATAGAAATTTTACTGAATTTATTTATGATTTTTAATATTATAATGTACTTCATAAATTGTAAAGAAAGTGGACATTTTGATTTCAAGTCAATTTTTTCATAGGTTGTAGTTTGTAAGTGAATTTTTAAGTTTTTGTAAAGTTTCCTCATTTTAGTGGTTTGCATAACGTAAATTATGCAATTTTATGATTTTAGTTTACTTGTGAGTGATTGTTATAATTATATTTTTGGTATTTTTGTTTGAATCCCCCTTTGATTTGTAAGTGAATTTGTAATTTAGAATGGGAAGGGGGTAACATAGTCTCTTCATTCGGGACACCATAGTTCCCCCTTCCCTTATATAATAGAGATATGTTGTACTTTAATTTTTGAATGATATTTTACATAAAAAATTTTACGTTGATAATTAATCGCTATTATATAATAGAAAAAGATAGGTCCGAATATATGCAAAAGTTTCCTCATGTATAGGAAACACTATAAAAAAGTTATTTTTTTTTACTTGTCTAACTTCTAAATTCTTATTTCACTATAAATACACCTCTATTTTTTTATCATGACCCACCATTAATTGTGAATGGTTCTTGAGAATAGTGATTTGTAAGTAAATTTTTGTAAAAGTTTTTATATGTATCGACGTTCTAGGTTATTAGTTTTAGTTTGTATATTAACTTTAAGTTTTAATAAAGTTTCCTGATTATTTGAGTGATTTGCGTGATTTTTATAACGTGATTTTCTCAATTGTATGCGTGATTTGTAAAGTTTCTTCTTTTAAGTGATTTGTAAGTGAGTGTTGTAAATTAATTTTCGGTAATTTTCTTTGAGTGTCGATTTTGATTTTAACATTTCTTTTGTAATTTAGAAAGCGAAGGAGGCAAAATAGGCATTTCAAAAGAGGATATCATTGCTCCTCCCTTCCCTTATATAATAAAGATATGTTGTTTACTAGTAAAATATATAAAAGTAAGTGAAAGTATTGGGTCAGACCGTCTGACCAAATACTTACTATCAGACGGGTTGACCCAATTAAATGAAAAACCCGCGCTTCCAAGAACAAAAAATAGAATTCCACAATCTTCATTTATTATAATCAGGAATATTTGCAGCAATAACAGCATCAGTAACAGAGTGATTGGCAGCAATAGCATTATGATCAAATAATAATAGCAATCTTCGTCGATAAAAATGCACCGCAAACAGAAACATAGCAGCCAATAATAAAACAAGACATGTACCTCCACACACCACCGTAGCAATTACCAACACCTTGATTTGAAATCTGAATGAAAGAATTGTTTAAGGGTCAAGGCCAAGGCAGCAGTAGTACCAGCCTTCCATGCAAGAGCCGAAAGCAAATGCAGAAGCAGAGGAGAGAGAAAGAACGAAGACCCCCCTTGTGAAGGGGAAGAGGGAAGATCGCATGAAATTACTTGAGATTTCCACCATTCACAACAAATTGAGGTTCGAAGTTTTGAGAAATTTGGCTTATGGAATATGGAGTAACAAGCCAAACCAATTGCGAATAACCAGATCTTCATGAAATTCTTAATCTCAGTCTTCATTCTTTTCCTATTTTTCATTTTCAGTTGGTTATTTTTTTGTTTCAATTGGTTATTGTTTTGTTTCAGTTACTTATTGTTTTGTTTCATTTGGACTTTGTTTCGCAATATGTGTACCAACTGAAAGAAATAATGGACCAACTGAAACAAATAATGGACCAACTGAAACATATAATGGGCCAACTGAAAGAAATAATGGACCAATCGGAAAAAAATTGAAACCAACTTAAAGTCGTCCGACCAAATATTTATGGTCAGACGCGTCTGACCCAATACCTTCTCTAAAAGTAATACTAAGATCTATCGTAAGAATGCCATAAAATCAAATTCTGGTAAGATAAACTCGGTTTATTATTTAAAAGGGTCACTATATAAATTAAAGAGAACGTATTGTGTCGGACTCGTCCGACCATAATCTTTGGTCGGACTCGTCCGACCATAATCTTTGGTCGGACGACTTTCAGGTTAGTCTTAATTTTTTTTCAGGTAGTCTTAATGTTTTTTCAGGTAGTCTTCATTTTGTTTTCAGTTAGTCTTCTTTTTTTTCAGTTGGTTTTTGTACTTCAGTTAGACTTACTTTGGGTTTCAGTTGGTCTTTATTCTTTTTCAGGTAGTCTTCGTTTTTTTCAGGTAGTCTTCATTCTTTTTCAGGTAGTCTTCATTTTTTTCAGGTAGTCCAACTGAAAAAAACAAAGTCCAACTGAAACAAAACAAAGTCCAACTGAAAGAAACGCAAAGTCCAACTGAAAGAAAACAAAGTCCAACTGAAACAAAACAAAGTCCAACTGAAAAACAAAACACTAACCTCTGCTTTCTCTCACTTTCTCCTTCTTCTTCATTCCTCTTAGCTGATTTTTTTGACTACTCTATTCAAAACGTGATTCCTGTTTTCTCAAATACAAAATTCAACTAATAATTGTCCCTAATCTCGTTGACTTGGATTCTGCTTTCTGCTTATACACACACTTTCTCGCTCCATTTTCACAGTGAAAAACTCCATGGATGTTGGAAGAAGAACATTGACAACGTTGTTGTTGTTGTTGTTGTTGTTGTTTCTGTTGCTTATGATTCATGTTGATCATGGAAACTGTTTTTCTCTCTTCAGAATTGGGGATTCTCCTCAACAGTATGTTATGGTATGATTTTTTTTTTGTTTTTACAAAAAGAATTCTAGAATTTGGTGACTTTTCGGATATGTTATATGTAAGTCTCATGTGAATATCAGCGGCTTTTTTATTTTTTATTTTTTTTCCTTTCTTCTTTTTCGATTCCTTCAGGCTTCAGTTTTGAGCAACAGGCTTCAGTTTTGAGCAACAAATAAAGGAGAAACAAAGGAGGAATGTGATTTTGCAGTCCAGAGAAGAAGAAGAAAGATGAGAGAGAATGTGACCTAAAAAGTGAAGCAGAGAGAAGATGTATTGGGCTCAGCCCGTCTGACAGTAAACAATACGTCAGACGGTCTGACCCAATACTTTCACTAAATTAAATCACGTGAACTATGCCACAAATGACTCTTTCTATAAGTTAAAGGAATCACTTTTAGATGATTTGTCATGATTTTTTTTATATCTTAAATAGATCAATTCTAAGATAAATAATCTTTTCAGTACAACAAATTACCATCGTCATACCATAAATCAATGATAAGGCGAGTTTATATGAAATTTTGATCAAGTGTATGGAACATGAACTATGCCCTCATGAGTCATGACTTCATGAGTCATCAGAGAATAAAATTCCGCATAAGCAAGGGAACCTTGCTAATTCTTTTACCATTTATTTTGTTTCTCTCTCCTTTTTCACCTTACTTGATCCTCTCTTTCATCTATCTCAACTTATATTTATCGCCCCAAAACTACTTAAAATCGCCCAAAAATCATTTTTTTAGACAATTTTACCCTTCTTCTTTTTTCACACCACCCACCATCCCCACCACCACTTATGATCCCCGGCTAGCCCCTGCCATCCCGGCAACCCTTGCCATCCCGGCCATCCCTTACCTCCCCAACACCACCACCAGCCCTTCGCGTCACCACACCACCAACATAATTTTTTTTAAAAATGGCGAACTTCAGGCCAGGACGATCCCCCCATGGCACGAACGTCCGGCCATGGGGCGAACATTCAGCCAGGACGTTCCACCCATGGCCGGAACGTCCTGGTCGGACGTTCGTGCCATGGGGAGATCGTCCTGGCCGGACGTTCACCATTTCTAAATAAAAAAAATCACGTTGAATATAAAATACTTAAAATCGCCCACAAACGTTGTATACGAAAGTACTAACATTTATTGATCATAAATGACAAAGTTATGATTGCTAATGAAATTATTGAAGCAAGATAATATGTTGACGATGTTATTCATTTCAAGTAAATTTGGGGGGCAGATAAAGGATAGAGTGGCTTGAAAATGTTACTTATGAGTAGTTTTTTTATTAAGGATTCTTTTTGTTTTTGTCTTTTTTCCTTTCATAACAAAATTATTACGAATCAATTTCGCACGTATGTACAAAATATACAAATTTAACTATTAGCTATAAACTAATACTTCCTCCGTTTTTTTTAGATGTTACACTTTTGAAAAGTTCGGTTACCTAGGCAAAATTTCAATGAGGGATTATGAGAAACTAAGGGTGGGGATTAAAGGGAGTGGGGAACACCAGTGCTCCACCGCCGCGACCACCGATGCCACCAAATGGACCACTGACACCACCAAATCGACCACCGACCGACCGACGCCACCAAATTGACCACCGACACCCTCTCCCTCCCCTTCCCCTACTAAACACGCAACCTCCTTCCCCTTCTCTTTCCCTTGCAGTCGCGCGACTGGTTTTCTGACGGGTGGGGTTTTCGAGGGGTTGATGGGTTTTTTCGGCGGTAGAGGTGGTGTTTTCGAGGCTGGGGTGGGGTTTTCAGCGCGTGGGGTAGGGTTTTCGACGAGTGGGGTAGGGTTTTCGGTGGGGGTAGGGTTTTCGTGGTGGGTGGTGGGTGGGGTTTTCGGTGGGGTAGGGTTTTCGGGTGGGTGGGTGGGTGGGTGGGGTGGGGTTTTCGGGTGGGTGGGTGGGATTTTCGACTGGTGGGGTGGGGTTTTTGGTGGCTGGGTGGTGTTTTCGGGTTGGTGGGTGGGGTTTCCGGTGGCTGGGTGGTGTTTTCAGCGGGTGTAGTGGGGTTTTCCGACGGGTGTAGTGGGGTTTTCGACGGGTGGGTGGTGTTTCGACGGGTTGGGTGTGGTGCGGTGGTGGGGAGGGGGGCTGCTACAGTGGTGGGGAGGGGGTTGGATTGCTAGGGTGGGTGGAAGATGGATGGTGGTTAATTGTTAATTTAAGTTAAATTTGGTTAAATTAAATAGGTTTTATTTTGATTAATTGTTATAAGTAAGGGTAAGTTGGTCTTTTTTACTAATTTAGAAAAGAAAAAAAGTGTAACATCTATTTTGAAACATGCTGTTTTAGGAAAGTGTAACATCTAAAAAAAAACGGAGGAAGTATGTAATTTGCTTTTAATTGAAGAATAATAGAAGATTTATACTAACTGAATATTATAATTATATATTTTTTTTTGACATCAATTATACTTATATATTGCTATAGATTTTCTATGAAAGAGTATTTCAAGACATTATAGATTTATAATATATTGACTTATATGATTTTTATTTACATTTTTCTTGTTCGTAAAAGCTTTCAACGTGGAATAGTATGATTTCGCTTACATTTATCTTTTTTTTTTGTCAATAAGCACCATATAATTTTGCACAATTACCAAGTAAAACTTCACTTAGTGGTAAAAGTTTGGCCTTATAAATTCAAGATCATAGAATCAAACCTCACTAGAGGCTCCTTGGAGGTGAAGTTTCCCTTACCATCCCCTTCCCTCCAAGAAATCTAGCTTGCAAACCTGGCTGGTTATACTTGTAGAAAGTGTCAGTTCGTACCATTATAATTTTGCACAATTAAAAATAGTTCATACCATTATAGCATAGAGTTCAGTTTGTATTCTTTTACTTATACCGGTTTAAATTCATATCAATAATACCTTAACCAAAAATTTGTATACAAAATACATTGCCATTGCCTGCTTATTCTACTGGTTTCCTTGATAAAACAAGCATTCATATATTCTTCCATTATGAAGTGCATTGGTGGCAGCCCAAATGGGGGGGGGGGGGGGGAGGGGAAGGGAGAGGGTGGACAAGAAAAATTGGTTGATTTATACTATATTTAACCAAAATTTCCCAAGTACAAGAGGGAAGGTGCAGAGTAAATTACAGATGGTATTGCTAAGCAAGAAAATCTCAACCTCAAGTTCTTTCAGCACAAACCATGGCTTCTTGCTCTGCAACCTTGTAGAAAGAGCTCAGTTTGGTTATTGCAAGAGCTTCCCCAAACAGGGATGCTCTAGTGGATCTCGATATTCTAACTTCCACAAAGTCACCAACTTTAGGGGTTCGCTCGTTCACATCTTGGCTATCTCTATCAGGCAGAGGCATCATTTTAAATGAAACTCTATGACCCTTGTCGCTCTTACCAGTCAGCTCAGTTTCAGGAGCTCTTCTATTGGGGCCTTCAACCAACACGAGCTGGATCGTATCAATCTGAGAGTCATACCTTTGACCGGTACTCTCACGGAAGGTCTCTATCATTTCTGTCAGTCTCCTTTGCTTGACATCTTCAGGGACATCATCGGTATAATTTCTATGTGCATGGGTTTTCTCCCTCATGCTATAAGCAAACATGTATGCCATATCATAGCCAACAGCTTTGATGAGACTCAGCGTATCAGAGAACTCCTCCTCTGTTTCCCCACAAAAGCCTGCACAAAATTCCAAGCATGATTCAGGAGATATAGACATGCCTGATTTACATTCAGTATCCAGAAGTATGATGAGCAATTGCATTTGATTGCTGAAGATAACTCACAAGATAAAGGTATGCAGAAGTAATACTTAAAACAGAGGCATCCAAAAGAGAAGCAACTACAATTACGTAATCACCTATGATTTGGGGTGAATAGTAATAGCATTCATATGACACTACTGTTTTAAAAAATAAGATCTAACAGCACAAACATGTGTTGCCTGAATAATAACTTGTAGCCTTGTAGAATGTAAATTAGGAAGGTTGTCCAAAGAAAATGTACAGAGAAAGGAATTTACAGGAATCATGCGTGAAATCTGCAAACACGCACAAATGATATACAGAGGAGTAGTTCTTACAAAATTTTACACAATTATAGCTATCCAAGTTGATCAAAGGTTACCAAAAAGAATAAGATGGCAATCCATAGCCTTTTTTTTTCCACAACTAAAGTACTAAGACGCAAACGACAAATTGAATATATTTTGCAAGCACAATAAGCTTACCGCATATGAAATCACTTGTTAGTGCGACATCTGGAATTATCTTGTGAATTTTTTCTACAAGATCCAAGTATGCCTCTCGCGTATAGCCCCGTCGCATTCTCTGAAGCACTTCACTGTTTCCAGATTGTGCAGGTAAATGAATGCATTTGCAGATATTATGTCTATCTCGCATAAGATACAGCAAATCATCAGGATAATCTTTGGGGTGTGGGGATGTGAATCTGAACCGCATTTCAGGGAACTCAGTGGAAAGCCTATCCAATAGGTCAGCAAAACGCCGGCCTGTTGATTTCACCTTGCACATACTAGAAAAGCCTTCACTAAGTTCCCAATTGGTTCCAGGATCAACACCCTCTTCAACCCCAGATGCATCATTATAGCTATTTACATTTTGCCCCAGAAGTGTTACTTCTTTGACCCCTTCTTTCGAAAGCTCTTCCACCTCTCTAACAATCGAATCCACAGGACGTGAACGTTCCCTGCCTCTTGTGAATGGAACAATGCAGAATGAGCACATGTTATTGCAACCTCTCATAACAGAGACAAAAGCAGTGATTGAATTCTGTGATATCCTAACTGGACTTATGTCAGCATAAGTTTCTTCAAGAGATAGAAGAGTGTTTATCCCTTTTTGACCATAATCTACCTCCTCAAGTAACCGCGGCAGGTCTCTATAAGCATCAGGTCCACAGACAACGTCTACCATCTTATCCGAATCTAATATCTTATCCTTTAACCTCTCAGCCATACATCCTAACACCACAACTTTAGGAGGGCGGACAGACTGTGACCTTCCTTGGGCAACATTGATTTTCCAATTCCTCTTCAAAAACCAAAAGTAGTTTAGACGTTGCCATACTTTCTGTTCTGCATTATCCCTAATAGCACAAGTATTGATAAAAATGACCTCCGCACTCTCAGGATCCTCAACCATATCAGTATAACCAGCTTTCTTCATGATCGCCAATACAATTTCCATGTCATTAATGTTCATTTGACATCCATATGTCTCATGGTAAACACGGCCCTTTTGAAGAACCTGCGAAACTTCTGGAGTGCTAGAAGAACATATATAGAGTAAGCAATCAAGCCAGAATAAAAGACATAATTTCCATAAAAGATGAATTTTTAAAAAACATAGCACCACCCAAAAATGAAGAATCCACCAGCTTCTCTGGTTTAAGGCAATAAAACGATGGAGAACGAGATGCAGTGTGTGTAAATGACATTAGAGTCCTGGACTGTTGTAGAGCAAATGAACTATAGAAATGATTCCAGGGTTCAAATTATCAAGATATGCTTACAGCTTACCCCAACCACAAAGCAATTGTCCACCTGGAAATTGTGAGTCTTAACAACCCAATTCACAAAGCTCACGCCTCACGGTGGTGTAGCTTTTGTTGATGGAGGATTTATATGGGACTAGACCACTTCATAATTACTTAATTGCACAACAAGTCATTATAAGACTACAGTTTAAGCACAAGCTTGTATAGTAAATCCTACTCAATTCATTCTCTTATGCAATAGAGTGACAACTGACAAGGCCTAACATACCAAAAAATCAACTTCTATCATAGTAACCCAAATCAAGAGTTCAGCAAAGCTTTATTTTCAATAAAATCAAAGTCATATAGTCTCATCAATCCATATATGAAAAACAAAAAAGAAAAAATGCTTCAATTTACAACATTTTAGTAAAGTAAAAGTCTAAATTCATCCAAATGAGCATAATTAACAGTAAGTGAAACCTAATAAAAAGAAAGTAATAGTATAATAAAGGCCAATAACAATGTAGATGTCAACTAGCTTAGTTGGTTAAAGACCTACGATCAAATCCCGTCTACATCATTTACTCTCGTGGCTCTCTCTATGCCTAAAAGATTAAACAAAAATAAAGGGCAATAACAATGAATAAGATGAAATACCAAGATGAGCACATCAAAGAATCATGAATAATAGGCTGAGTAGCAAATGAAGGAGGAGAACTTACTCGGGAAGAATGTGAGGAGGAGAGAGAGAAGTACGTGGCATGAAATGACGGAGATTAAGGGAATCGGGAAGATGGGAGAAGTTTCTAGAAATAGAGAGTGTGGGGCCGGGGGTTGGAGTGAGGGTGGCCCACTTGGTGGTGGGAGGGCGGTGGAAGCAGCGGAAACGAGTGAAGGAGGCGCATCGTCTGTGGAATTTGATGCAGAAAGCGTAATGAGATGACGCCAATGATGATGTTAAGGATGTAGACGACGCCATGGATGAACAATTGAAGAACTCAATGCGCAACTCAGCTTCTTATACTGTGAGGACCACAATCGGCCTTGTTTTTGGATGGATAGAGCTCAAACACTTGCCTATTTTTTTTTTCCTTTTGGGTTGGAAAAGGGTTGAGTACTTGAGTATCCCAAAGACCCAAATTAGTAGGTACACACGTTTTTAGGATACATTCTCTTCACCTTAATAAATTGGAAGTTTCAGGTCCAATAAGTTCAGATAAGTTTTAATCAAGTCCAATAAGGTCTAATAAGTTACAATTGCTAAAAGTTAATAAGGTCTAATAAGTTTCAATCAAGTCCAATAAGGTCTAATAAGTTTCAATCAGGTCAATAAGTTCCAATAAGGTTAATAAGTTGAATCGGGTCCAATTAGGTCTGATAAGTTCAGTACAGGTCCAATAAGTCCAGTTCACTTAAGTTCAGGTCCAATAAAGTGAAAAGAACGCACCCTTAATCCATATGAAGAGAGCAATATGAATATGAAGAACTAGATCTTTATTATATAAGCCAAAGGTGAGCCACGACGTTCTCTTGTGAATTACTTTTCTACCCTTCCCTAATCAAACAATGCTAATTATAAAATATTCAATTCCTTCTTGATCTATATTTATGTGTAATAACTAACAAGAAAACTTAAGATTGCTTAATAATAATAAGATGTAATGTACACATAAAATATTTTCCAAAAAAATGCTTAAAAAGAGATATTTTTGATTGAAAATTATACTAAACTAAAGCAATTCCAAACAATTAAAAAGTAAGAACTTACAAAGTTTATTTCTAACTAAACTTACAATTGCATTCACAATTTCAAAGAACATATATTAACATAAACGTACCAAAAAAAAAGGGACAGTATATCTTTTTTAATTATTGCCTTTTATAATTGTCTTATGCGTCGATTATGATAATGTATCATATTATTTCTTTAAAGACTCATAGTGGTCGTTCGTGTTAGTTGGGATAATCACCTCATCATTATTTAAAAATATGTTCATAATTCAAATATATCAAAGAAATAGGCTTATACTATCCCATTTCTCACTGTAATGTTATGCAATGAATTACACATATATTAAAGATATTGACACCCTCAAAAAAAAAAAATGATATTGACATGTATCATCCAATGATTCAACTTATAGTACATTATGGTACACGTTCATTTATCACATTAATTTCTTTTTTATAAATGATCAAATTAAACTACAATAAAAATAGTATTATAAGTGCATTTAGCGCTTTTAATGTCGATATTAATATTAATATGTCTTTGCACGTATCACGTGCATATGAGACTGATTATAAATAGAAAGAACAACATGGAATAGTCTATTGGTCTTAGCATCACTTTTCCTCCCATCGATCCCATAAACCCAGTCTCACCTTTTACAATGAAGTATCCTACTTATTACTTACGAAAAACTAAAAAGCCACTGAGATTGACAAATGCTCTTGGCGATATCAACTTCAAAAACGAAGAATCAATCACAATTGACAAAGTGAGAAAAAATGGAGAAACGACGAGCTTATGTGCTGCTATTACAATGGCGTGCTTCTTCAAGCTCTCTCTCGAATCATCGCTCTTCACTTCCCACCTCATCTATCACTTCTCGCTTCTCCAACTCAGGTTTCGTCTCTTAAATGATCACTGATTCTTCACTTACTTTTGGTGCTGAAATTATTGCTAGAATTATTGAAAGTTTGAGCTAGACCTTTTCTATTAATTTTGCGAATTTCGAATCTATCAAATGATAATGTTTAATGCACAATCTCGTGGCATTACTGTATTAATTTGAATTGAACTGATTGAAACGATTCGGATCTTTTGTGAGAATTGGACACTGACTGAATGCATGTGTTAATTGTTCAATTTCGTGAAGTAAATGAATTAGGACGTTTTGTTAATTCTATGAGAAGAAACTCGAACGCTAATTGAATGATATGTAGGTTTTTCGTTTATGCGAAGTGAAAGGATTGTTATGTTGTATCATACACAACTCACAAGTAAACAGATTGTTCTGTGAAGTAAACAGATTGATATAATTGAATTATGTGGCGAAGATGGAGAACGATGAAGTGGATTCTAAATTGGAGGGAGTAGGCGGGGCAATGTTAGAGAGATCATTGAAAGTGAGGTTGCAATTTAGTAGACTAGGATTATAAAATTTTGGTCTATGATCGCAGTTGGGAATAAATATGTAGATATGAAGATCCTAGAGTGAGAAAAGGGGAAGGGAGAGACACAAAATGCGCAAATTACTTGTCAATTCTGGATTTAAGAGGCATAATATGATCACTAGAAAGCTTTGGAGTCGGAGTGTTTTAGAAGAGAGACAGAGTTTAAGGGTAACAGCTAACAGATGAGGAAGGAGGGATAAAGAACAGTAGCAACTGTGATGGAGGCTCCTGGGTATAGGTTTTGTGGGATGAATTTCTTTTGGTTGAAATCTAGATGTAAATTGCGTAGAACATCATACAAAACTATCATCTTCTAGATGATTTTTTTTAGAAAAGTGGGGGTCTTGTGAATGAAAGGGACTTCTATGGATGGTTAGTTTTGAATTTTTTTTTAACTCAAGGGTGGTTGTGAGAATAGGATTGTTTCTTAAGGGTGGTTCTTCCGGTAATCTTCCTTTTAATTAATATTGTATACCCTTATTACTTTTGTAAATCTTTATTCTATGTTTGACACTGCTGAATGACCAATATTGTGAAATAGAGAGTAGCATAACAATAGATTTAACAATTTTCTCCACAAATTATCGGATGCGATATTTATTGTGGCATAGAGGGAGATTCCATTCCCAGTCTTTCACATTTGCTTGACTTCACTGGAGGAACCAATGAATATATCTGAGACAAGGAAGTAGCTAAACAAACCTGGGGATTTGCATATATGACTTAGGGTTTCTTCTATTAAACTTGTTTTTCTTGAACTTGTCTTACTTTTTCTGAAGTTTTTTTTTTTTTTTTGTACTTTTCTAAAACTTTTCTTATTTTTTTTGAACTTTTCTCAGCTTTTTAGAAATTCTTCTTAACTTAACCTTAACTCTACTTTTTTTTTTTTTTGAACGTTTTCTTTAAATATTTTTTTATGAAGTTTATGAACTTTTCTGAATTTTTCTAAAATTAAGTATATAAAAGTTGAAGAACAGAGTGTTGATCTCCTATTTGAAGTTTTTATGGCACACTGGTTGGGAGTATTGTGCTTCATCAGTCTTTTCTCACCCAAGAGGTAATATACTACTATATATGCTTCCACGTAAGTAGGGGGTCTGTGTTACGTATATTTGAGGCTAATGTCCCTTAATAGTGGTGAAAGATCATAGTGTAAGTACCATGGTGAATTATCTACTTGGTGCGAGTTCTTTTTTGTTTAGTTATCTCATAGGATAACGTGACACTTTTACAGGGTCTATGATTAATTGTGCCAAAAGATTTATGTCATTATGCTCATACACTGAACAGCAGAGGCAGAATATTCAGCCATCACATGGTCTCCTGATAGATTCTAGAGTGCTTCATCAGGCCATCAGTACTCCGAGAAGCTCAACTCTTCAGTTAAGATTCTATGGATCCGCACCAATTGAGAGGAGCTCGACATTCTCAGAAATAAATTCCAAGGATATCAGTTATTTTAAGAGCATATTAGGGGAGCACAATGTAATACTGGACCCAGATAGACTTGAGCCTGCCAACTGGGACTGGATGCATAAGTACAAAGGCTCAAGCAAGCTGATGCTAATCCCTAGGAACACTGAAGAGGTAACTCTCTCTTTTTCTGTTTTCAAATTAAGCGTAGAGCTGAATGCTTTATGTTTATATGTATACGTGTTTGTGTCTCTATGTATGTGTCTCTAATAGTTTTTTTTATATATATTTTAGTTTTTTGAACATATTATCTTTTATAGACACACAATTAAGGAAATCTGGCACTGGATTTTTTCTCTTTTCGAGAAGGCCAGCTAGTCTTAATTATGGATTGTTTATGTAACGGAAGAAATTTTTCTTAGCCCCTTCTTCATGTTTGCTAATATAAGCTCCAACATTGTACTTCCCACATTCACTTTACGAAGTCATATATAAAAATGTCCATGATAATGCTTCGGAAAAACTAAACAAATTAGCTTTTGAGGTATAGGTAGCCTTTTAAGGTAGGATCTAGCTCATTATTGTTATTTTTATAATCCAACAACTATTTTACCCAGCACAAACTGTTTTAAAAACTATTTTGACTACTAACCTCCAACAACTAACAACTATTGCAACAAATGACAACTACTAAAACAACTAATTTTGTCGAACAAGCCCAAAACTATTCTTAATTCATCACCATTAGTCCATTACCACCATTAATTATAGCTGTCAAACAAGTCATGTAGTGTTGTTTGGATTTGGCTTGGCATTAGTTAATGAATTTCTGCTTTAGTATGTGATGTATTTCTTGTGGCCAATAGTAAATGTTGTATGAATAGATCTCTAACTATCCTGAGAAATGGATGATGTTCATTCTGACTAACATGCTTCTTTTTCCAGGTGTCTCATATAATGAGTTACTGTAACTCTAGACGTTTGGCTATTGTCCCTCAAGGGGGTAACACTGGTCTTGTTGGTGGAAGTGTGCCTGTCTTTGATGAGGTAACAGTATTACTTTTAAGACGAGGAATCAGAATTGTTCTTCTTACTAAGGATAAAGTTTCTTATGCACTTTTTAAATGCTATAATGATACTTTATTATTACTAGCATGTGTGTTCATTATGTTTGAGTCCTTTTTTAGTTGGCAAGCTTACGCTTTTGACACGAGGGCTGTCAATACAACATTTTTGCGTTCCACTAGCATATGAGTAAGTGAGATAGCCGGTCTCCAGAGCAATATTCTGTCATGGGTGCTATGGTCATCTCTGCTGCAGGTTTGGGCAGCTGTCTTGGTCATAAATTGACTGGACTGGGAGTCTGGCACAGCACAACTCATCTTTTTCCTTTCTTTTTTGGTTATGCCTCTGAGTTTATTTCTTCATCTTGCAGGTATTAGTTCAGAATTATCATTTCATTGTGGGTATGCTCGAATGGTGGTCTTTAAGTTTTCATAGCATGGTCTTTATTGATGTCTTTATATTGCTGGCTCTTGTTAGACGGCTCTGAGCACAATTGTGCTCAAGTCCTTGTTTTTGGTCCACAGGGAGCCATAAAAGGAAATTATATATATGGGCTTTGGACCTAGGTTTCGGGTATCACTCTCTAAAGATCTTGCTTGAGTTACTTGACATATACATACACAAGTTTGTTTAACTTTAACCATTAGTCTGAAGTTTTGGATATTGGCTGATTATGTCTGTTCTTTTTCCATTGCAGATTATTGTCAACATGAGCTCGATGAACAGGATCATATCTTTTGATAAGGTATGACCCTTCTATAATACTAAACTTTATCCTGTAGTTAATTACATGATTATTCATATATTCATGTCGGAGAGTTGGCATAAATGGTGACTGCTTTAAGATCTTCTGGGAGCTGTGACAAATTTGATAATGTACTCTTAAACAGACCAACTGTTGGTTTTGCCCTTATTCTTTTGCATATTTCCTCTATGTAAAGTAAATGTGTTATGCATAACGAATACCTGTTTGCTATTGCTTCCTCTTACTATGCCTTCAATGAAGGATGACTATATGAGAATAAACTTTATGTAATGTGACATATGGTTCCAACTTTAGTTCCAAACTATATATAATACATTCAGCTGATAATTTACTTGCATTTTCTTTTAGGTCAGTGGTATATTGGTATGTGAAGCAGGGTGCATATTGGAGAATCTGGAATCTTTTCTGGACAGTGAAGGGTAAGCTCTGTTATGCTAATTTTAACTACATCTGTATTGTATATTAAGTGTCTAACAGTTTGCATAATCTAGGTCATTGGGGAATGAGTCAATTGATATTTGAGAATGTGCAGATTCTTTAAGTTGTATTATACTAAACTTGCCCAATTGGTGTAAAAATTTCTTATGCTCTATGTATACTTCGTGCCATGCATCTCTACATGTAATACTGTTATGATTACTTATCCATAGTCTTCAATCATTTGTCTGGAAGTATGATTTCTGAAGGTGGTTTCCATAGTCTTCAAGCATTTGTACGGAAGTGCACTTTCTTACGGTGTTTTGTCATACTTCTGCTAATACTCCGTGCTTTAGATTTGTGATGCCTCTTGATTTGGGAGCAAAAGGAAGCTGTCAGATAGGTGGAAATGTTTCAACCAATGCTGGTGGTTTACGCTTGGTTCGTTATGGGTCGCTGCATGGAACTGTGTTAGGTAGTGTATCTTTGTTTTTAGGTTCTTCTTATGGCAATCTTTTTTCATCCTTTTTATTGTTTATTGACCTTTACAGATCTTTAGATATCTAAGAACTAAATATGGGTTTCAGAAAAAATTAACATTTTCGAATTGTTTTAGATCTTTAAGTGAAAGGAAGGTAAAATAGTGCTGTACCAGACCTAAATGATTATTGTAATGTAAGCACTGACGCAATTTCAGTGAATGGTAAACCAAAGAGGATGGATCTCATGTATTAATATTCATTTATTGAAATCATAATCTCTTAATGAGGCTATCATCTAAGGCAAAACATTAGAATTCACAGGTTATGACTGCTTTTACTGCTACCTCATAAAGTCATGTTATTAAAATTGGAAGAAAGAAATATTAACAAATAGAAATGCTTAGACTGACTTTTGGGTGAATCTATGAGTGACTTTCCTTATGTAGAACAAATGCACAATCGCACACATAGAAGATGCGTTGTAAATTTGTAATGCACGAGTGAGAAAGAGTGATTGTTCAAGGGTGGACAGGCAGGGAGATAAGGTCCTGGAAGATTGATTCAGGAGTCAGTATGAATAATGGGTAGGGCTCAGGTGAGCCAAAGTCTCGGTGTCAGGTTTTGTTCGTTTTGTGCTAGCCTAGTGCATGTGGTTGTCTTCTGGCTTCGTTCTCGTTTGCTTTGTAGACTTGTGGTGGGCCTTTGGGTGGCTTTTGGGGCTCGCTTATGGTGGTGTGGCTGTGCATGTGTAGCCACGTACATGCATGGCGTGCACACTCTGCTGCTACTGACTTTGGTGTATTCTGCAAGGCAACTGCTTGCCAAGGGATGCCTTGGGGTGACTAGTGATGTGTGTCTAGCTTGTGTCCTAATCCAAGTAACTGCTTGGTAACCGCCATGGACATGCTGGTAGACAGGATAAGCCTGGATAAATAGTAGGGCACTGATAGACATTTAACTGCAGGGGGAGATCTCTGTTGAGGCCTAAGGTTTGGCCCAAACTTTTAAGATTAAATATAAAAATTGTGTTATCCAGATATATTTTACAAAGGCTGTGGTAGCTTAAATTTTACTTCCTCCGTTTCTTTTTACTTGCAACACAGCTCCTTGGCACGCAACTCAAGGATAAGATTAGAGAAGGTATAGGGACAAATTAATCAAAATAACTTAAATACCGATAAGAGCAGTGAGTTACGATGTTAAGGCTTAAAATATTTTGATCAATTTGTCTGTTTATATTCTCTAATCTTCTCTGTAAAGTGCGTGCCAAGGAGCTATGTTGTAAGTAAAAAGAAACGGTGGAAGTATTAATTTAGAAAAAGAGGCTAAAGGCTAAAATCTTGCCGGTGGAAGTATTAATTTAGAAAAAGAGGCTAAGGCTAAATCTTGCCCACTCAGTTTTCTTCTAACATCCACTGTTTGTGGCAGGGCACGTTTATAGAATATTGAGTAGACACATTATCGGAAAGGGCTTAGACAATTCAAGTTTTTTGGATAGTTAACTAGTTGCCACTTGCCAAGGCCAAACAACATGTTGGTTGGCCAAGGGCTCTTTCACCTAGGGCAGGGAGGCTGTCACTGGGATTTTATAGATAGAGGACCAAAGGCTAGAGCCCAAAAAAATGTCAGCAATCTTTAGCCTTTGTTCATGCATTTTTTCCCTTTGCTATTCGTGTACTACGTCCGCTTGTTTTTAATTGTTACACTTCTTTTTTAAACCGGTTTTATTTAATTGCAACACTTTCACTTTATTGATATATGGTAACATGTCATATCACATTTACTCACTTTTGTACCTCATTTGGCCCACTGCCCCTTTTACTAACCCACTACAAATCATTCCACCTGTCCAACTTTTCTCTCTCCTCCAATACTTTAATTTTTTTTTTCATTTCCCAAAACAAAATTAGCTTTTTTGTGCACTTTTGACATGCTTTATTGTGCCTTGCCTTGGTTATTCCCCAAAGTAAAGTGTAACAATTAAAAACAAACGGAGGTAGTATTAATAAATTATTATGTTGTTGTGCTAGCATATTTGCTTGTCCTTTTTGAGTAAGGTAGTCAATTAACTCATCAATTTATACTTGTGCTGTAATGTAGCTAATCTCCACTATGTCACCATGCGCATGATGCATAGAATATTTGCAAAGTGTTTATTGTAGATAATAGTATGATACACCTTTAAGGAGCTGGGAGCCAATATCTTGGGAGCCTGAGTACTTGTTTTGTGTTACGTTATTTTCTGTAGAAGTGCGCATATAGAATCTTTGGTTGTGGAAGAGAACTGTATCTATTCTTGTATGGGAAAATTTTGAGCTCTAGGTGCTGTCATTTTTTTAATCTTGATATCAGAAATGATACCATTGAATCAGCTGCTAGCACAACACTTACATGGGAATTACTCTGTAGGCCTTGAAGCAGTATTAGCCAATGGTACTGTGATGGACATGCTGGGAACGTTACGTAAAGATAACACTGGGTACGACTTGAAGCATTTATTTATAGGTCCGTGGCGAAGATAGTTTTCTATTTCTTTCTGGGAAGTCCAAGTAGGTGAATAATAAGAGTCCTTTTCTGTACCTTGGTAAATATATATGTGTTTCTGACTGCAGGAAGTGAAGGGTCGCTTGGTATTGTAACTAAAGTTTCCATTCTTACTCCTCCGAAGCTGTCTGCTACCAACCTTGCTTTTTTGGCATGTAATGACTATCTCAGCTGTCAGGTAGCTAGCAAGTACTCTAGTAAAGTCAATGATTTGTTGTAATGTTGTCTAGCTCATATAAGCATGACTTGTATATCTAGGAAATTTTGCTGGAAAACAACCTTAAATGACTTAGAAGAAAAGACAAAGAGAATGATGGTGGAGGGAGGTGGTGGTAGATGCCTAGATGGGGATGAGGTATAATGTGTTACCCCCAAAATGAGGGTGGTAGCTCCCCCTTCCATCTCCCCTTCCTTACATTACTACATTATCTCTTTTACTACCGCCTAACTCATCTTCCTTTTCTTCATTGTGTCTGCATTCAACTATAGTGCATCACCAGCTATTCAAACATGACCTAAGTGAAATTAAATCTCAAAAGCACCCTAATGCGCCTGCAATGAACTGATTTCTGCTTTAATACAACGGAGAGAAAAGCATGAGGAAGAAGATAGAAGATAGAAGTGTGATTCAAAATAAATAAAAGGAAGAAAGAAAAGAGAGGTTGATGCTCAATTGCTCAGCATAGAAACCGATTGTGTCACCAGTTTGAGAAGTCTGATTCATGCGCAAAAGCAATGCTTTAACATTCTGAAAGATCCTCGCTCTCTCTTGGCTCCCCTTTAAATACAATCTTACCTAACATTCCCCTTGCCCTCTTGCATAACTGATTTTTGACACATACCTAAATCGTACTCCCTCGGTCCCAATTTATTTGCCACAATGTCCTGTTTGCGCTTTTTCTTTTTAGTCGCTGCATTCCTTTTTTCAGTAATATTTCTCTACTTATTCTCTGTGAAAGCTCCACACCCACCCAGTTATTTTTTTTTTCTCTACTATTATTTCGAAAAGCTTGTGCATAAAGTATTTGGGGTAAATAAATTGGTTCAGGAGGAATAGTAGACTATCCAACATACCCTTCTTCATGGATGCTATCAGGATTGCCACTGCTTATTGTGCCTTGCATAGGTAGACTAAAAGGTTAGTTAGGTGGGTGCTAACATTATTCCTTGCCAAAGTAAGCACCTTGTCTTCTAGGTGAAAGGGAGGAAAATGTTATTGAATCGCGCAAAATCCTCACAGGTGGTTTTATAGGCAGGCAGGTTGTTCCATCTCACTAGGACCTCAGTTCTACTAGCATTGCCTTAATGTTTATTATGCACATCTAGCAACTAAGTAGGTCCCATTGTGTGAGCAGAGAAGGGTATACAGGCAGAGATCCTATGGTTCTCTTGACTCGTGTGGCATTACACTTGTTTGCACTTTGTACCTTGCTTGACACAGCCACACAGTTATATAACTTGTAGGCAACAACGTCCACCCTCTAAAAGATAGTGAAAGCCTGAAAGGTCCATAGTACCTTGCAGCGAGTTTTTTAAAGTAACACTTGTCAAGTGACTTTTGGCTGTAGGGTGCAGCTTTAATTAAGTTCTATCCCCGTTCTCAAAGTTTTCCTCCCTTCTTTTAAGGTCAGCTGCCTATTTCATCTTCTGATAAGCTTGAACTAGATCGATGTGTATTTCATCCATTATGGCATCTCTCTCCATTCTCCAATCAGTGAGTCTCCAACCTCACGACTTGAGTTTGTCCTTTGCTAACATGCATCAATTGCGGGGGATCATGAGTTCATGACCATACTAGGTCTTGAAAAGGGTCATTTGAGTGGAGTAATTGGAACTATGCAAGCCATTTAGTGCAGTTCCTTGGCTGCTCATTCAGTTTGAAGCCTTAGATTCACCACCTTAGATTGTCAATCAGTTTGCAGATTGTATGCAGTATGTTTTCAATCTGGAATCTAGGAAACTGATTTAAAGATGGTTTGAACTTTGCCTTTCATTTGTTAAGCTTTTCCATCCAGTAAAATCTCCAAGGTGGTATATCATCTTCTTCTTTCTATAGCAAATACAGTTTCAATTAAGGTAGCATGTCACTGATGCCTCTTATTAGAAGCTCGTCAATTTAATTCCATTTGCAGTTGGCATGGATGTCTAAGAGTAATTTATGGATCAAGGTTACTACATTTATTTCTTTTGTCCATTTATTGCTTGCAGAAACTTCTATTTGAAGCCAGAAGGAAACTTGGGGAGGTATTATCAGCTTTTGAGTTTCTGGATAGTCATGCAATGGATGTGGTAAGCCTTTTCTTTTTTGCAGATACGGAGTTACTAGGCTACATCATGTGTTTCAGCTTGCTACTTTACTTACATACATGTACTTAGTACTTAGTAGCCAGAGATTGCTGTTTGAACTTGTGTTCAATTTGCATGTCTGGCTATACGTAGCTTGTATTTAAAGAGATACAAGATATAGCATGGACAATTTTCTCTTTCTAGAGTTTAATAATTGTGGTGGGGGATTTTTATATCGTTTTCAGGCAAACCATTTGATTGATTTTTCCTGCACATGCCTTTGGTCAATGTGGATTTTGGTGGTATGAAAATAGCTGATGGGCTAGCTGATTATGTACAAAATACTTGGTAGAAGTGTAAAACTAGTTGTTTAATTAGTTGAAATCTGTTACTGTCGTCACCTTTTTATTTGATTGATCAAGTAGCAAAATTAGAGAATAGGAAAATTGGTAATGGACACATTTTAGCTAGCTAAAATATATCTGAGCTAGTTAGGCACCTTATAATTTCAGCTTGTTTTAAGCTGGATTTTATTTATATTATTCGGGCTCTTCATTTCTTCTCCAGTATTGACATGGGTATGGACACTTCACACTCGACACTTCATTTTAGATCAAATATGGATAAACAGCTGAGTGTGACTGGGCTTTTCCCCTCTTCTTAGCATCTAAGCTAGCTCAAGTTGGATGGCACATTTTTACAGCCCGTTTGCTAGACAATAATATATGGTGGTGAAGGAAATGATTCTATATGTAATTTTTGTAGTCTTTCGTGGATTGTTGCCTCATTGAATAAAACTTCAGGCAATATCACTTTTGTGAGATTTCTGGATTTCTTTGGTGAATGCACTAGCTTTTCTTTTAAGTCATTTCATAGAATTTGCATAATTAAGAAAGTGCCTTGTCTATTTTTTTTTTAACAATTATATTTCTGTCCAGTGAACATCATTTGAGATACATATGACTTGGGTGATTTGTTACAGGTTTTGAATAATTTAGATGGTGTTAGAAACCCACTGCCTCCTGTAATGCACAACTTCTATGTTCTGATTGAGACAACAGGGAGTGATGAATCCTATGATAGGTAAAGTATCTTTGGAGCAATTGTATCTGGTGTTGATTCACTGCTATCTTTGTGATTCAGCAGTTGATGTGAGTTCATGGTAGTTTTTTTGAGGTTACTACACAAGTCTCTTCCTTCAATAATTTTTAAGAAGTTTGTTTTTTCTTTACCCCATACTTTCTCTGTATTTAAGAAAAAACGCAGAACTTTTGGAAGTTTCAAAATAATTAGTCAAAGTTTCTCCTTTATCTCTCTCTTCATCACATGAGTCTCTCATTTTATTATCTCTCTCTATCTCTCTCCTCATCACATGTGCTCACTAAAAATTGTGCATCCCCTCCATGTTAAAATATATTATAGAACGGAGGAAATATACATTTGTGTGTATATACTTTTCATCAATTAGTTAAAAGCTCTTGCAAAGGGAAAGCAGGGTGTCCAAGATTACCTGTCTGGGCTTGTCTCCCCCCCCCCCCCCAGCCTGATTCCTAACTGACCCTCTTTGCAGCTCTAAAGAATAGTATGTTCAGTCTTCTTACATGTTTCAAATTGGTGTCAACATGATAGCTTGCATAATAATGACTAGTAAATGATAGGTCTAAATTTGGATGATGGTTATTTGTCCAGAGAGAAGCTTGAGATGTTCTTGTTTCGGTTGATGGAAAGTGGTTTGATATTAGATGGTGTGGTTGCGCAAGACATTAGTCAAGTATCTTCATTTTGGCGTATCCGCGAGGTTTCGACTTTAACCCCTTTTCTGTTACTTCCCATGATATGTAGTTTTGAATTATGATTTCCCGATTCATATAAGTTGTTCACTTATTCTTGAATTGTTATTGTATTGATAATTTTTCATGGAGCCGTAGTTATCTTCTACAATTGCATATACTTATTCTGGTCTTCTTGGCCTTCTACTATGACAGCCTTCAATCCTTTGATAATTAGAATTTGATTTCAGTATGTTGCAGATGAACTCGTCTCAAAGCATGTAAAGAGAAACTGTACGCAAGATCTTTTTGACATCTATCTATAATTTGTTGTTGTCTCATGCCTGTACGCTTATACATTCTCATAAGTATTGCAGTTTTTGCTCAACCTGTTCCATTTCTGTTTATCTCTCTGTAAAAAGGAGGTGTTCCAGTTTATCTTGCATTATATATGTAACTGGATCATGAAAAAAAACATCTTTTATCTTCTATCTGTTTCACTGGGCTCGTAACATCGGACCGTTACTATAATTTATGTAAGCTGCCGTGTTACAGGGTATACCAGAAGCGTTGATGAAGTCGGGGGCTGTATACAAGTACGATTTATCGTTACCTTTGGAGAAAATGTATGATCTTGTTGACGAAATGCGAACACGCCTTGGTAAAAGCCTCTTTATTTCCTTAGAATGTTGGTATAGCATGCCTTTCTTAGTTTTCTAGACCAAGATTAGAAAATGCATATCATTACTTCAAAGCCATTGCTGGAGCGATGGCCTCATGCATAGATGCAGATATGAATGAGAAAGTAACATTCCATAGGAAAGGCTATCAAGATGCGTAGACCCAATGAAAAATCGGTTCTTGGGGAACCTGAGAGAGGACAGGATAAGATGGGGCTCTCTGCCCATCTTTTGTCAGTGTGATTAGATGTTAGACATGGGGAATCTTTTGATTACGATGAAATGCTGATATATGACTGCGAATATTTCGACAACCTATATTTAAGGGGTTTTAACTTTTAGGTGAATGATAAATATGAGACCACCACCAAAGCAGTCCAACTCCAACTTGCATCATCCATGTGAAATGTCCCCTTTCTCTAAGATTATAGAGTAATTACTCCATGATTGTTTTTTCAAGAGTGTGAAATCATGATGCAAACTATGAACTGAAAGAGATAGGACCTTTATGTCTCCTGTGCATTCAATAGATCATATATATATATTACTTGTGCACTGTGTCATGATCTTGTTCTACCAATCTGGTGAGCAGTTGATCTGGGAGACTGCTCTCCCAAATTTTTGTCTTAGCATTAGCTTGGCTTCATTTGTAGGTCACCCTGCCAAAGTTGTGGGGTATGGCCACCTGGGAGATGGAAACTTGCACCTTAATATAACATCTCCTCAGTATGATGACGCTGTAAGTTTTTCTATCTTGTCTATCTTGTGGGAACGGTAGAAAACCATGCTAAACATTGTTTCTCAGATGAGTGTGGATATTGCAGATTTTAGCACAAATCGAGCCCTTTGTCTATGAGTGGACTTCTAAGCATCGTGGGAGTATCAGTGCTGAGCATGGGGTTGGACTGATGAAAGCAAATAAGATCTACTACAGCAAGTCGCCTGAAGTGGTAAGTATTGACATTTACCGCTTGCATGCATCTCTCTTGACCTCCCCTCCAAAAGGAAAAAAAAAGGATAGAATAGAAAATGTGTAACTTTTCATTCATCTTTGTCTTTGCCATTTTTTGTTATTGCTAAAGTATGTCTTGCGAGAATTGCTGAGGATACACCTTGCATCCTAGACTGTTGACTGCTGTCACTGTTATCTGAGTTTCTCAGAGTAGCTTGTTTTAGCTTAGGCCATGAGCCTGTGACAATTGAATACATAATGATGCGAGGCCCTTCTTGCTATATTGCACAATTCTCAAGTACATACTTGACAAGATGGCAGCAAACTTGAAAATCATGCTAAATGCAACATAACAGATTAACCTGTTGCATGTTTAATCTTTTAGTGAGATTGTTTTCTGTATAGCTATTCTATGTCCAATTTATGCACCCATTTCTTGCATATGTTCTCGTTACACGACTTTGCCTAAAGGTCTGAAACTCCTGAGAATATCTGACACAGGTGCAATTGATGGGCTCCCTTAAGAAATTGATGGATCCAAATGGCATACTAAACCCATATAAAGTTCTTCCACATCATCTTAGTGTTAACCACTGAGGTAAGGGCGTGATTTTTCCACTTTACCCTCTTACTTTATGATTCTACCCCCTTCAGTGCAAAGAGGGGTAAAAAGATTTGATTATGTTATCGTATTTGCTTAAGACGATGCAGGATGAGAACGAATACTTTCTCCGATGATCAAGAAAGAGCAGGATCTTAAGTATACAGAACGTCAGAACCAACAGAAGATAGAAAAATGATATCAATAAGAAACAGAAATTGACATTTGAAAGTTGTAATATATCACCAGAACTAAAAGAAGCTATATCTCCGATGGAATTTGTCTGGAAATTGGACTTCCACCTGGAATGAAATGATACCATATTCTTCATGCACTACTGTATGTGTAATGTTCAATTAATGTATCAAAACTTTGCATCCTAGAATATTCCACAACACTTACCATGGTATATAATACGATTATATGCATTATTCGAAGACAGGTTAGCAGTGGCCAGAAAAATATGAGGGGAATAGATGCTAGTTGCTGATTTGTCAGGGAGATATATGCTAAAATGATGAATATATAATAAACTGTTTTCTAGTCATGAAGGATTTTATTTTTTTAAGCGGGGTGGGGTTTTAAAAATCGAAAGGAAAAAAGAAGGAATAATGTATTTTCACAACTTATGGCAAGGCTCTAAGCTGCAAGCCTGCAATCTACACACTTGGAATAGGAATATATGTGGCCCTGTGCGAGGATAGTTTAGAGGAAATTCATCTTACCACGGGTTTTCGAAAGAGTAAAAAAAGATAATGTATGTGGGGGAAGCTGACTTCCCAATAATTTTTTTCCTTGCTAATTTCCCTCTTATAGAGTATACACATACGCAACATCCCGAATGATCTCCCAAACAAATTTGTTGATAAAACTTTCCTGCAACACAATCACATAAAATTGATGCAGCTTATCACCCTTGCCCTACTGCCTTGACAAAATGGCTTGAGTTTGTTGCAAAGGAAGCTCCACAGATTGTTCTTTCTTTATCACTTAAAAATGTAACAAGGAGAGAATAAATTAGTAATTGGTCGTTGGCTGCTTCACATTCAGTTGACTTGTTTGATCAATGAATAACATTGGTTGTTTCTAAAAATGTAAAATAAAATATATTGTTGGTTATTGGCTGTTTAGATGCAAATTTAAAACCTTTCAACTAGTTAATCAAAGCAGTTTTTTTTTTTTTTGGTTTAGAAGCATTAAAATTACCAAACGTAATATATGGTCGTTTGCCACATGAAAAACCCAAAATCAAAAGGCTACTAAGAAAACTAGTAAAATTACCAAATAAAGCTTTAGTAGTGGATAAAGAGAGAAAATTAGTAAGCAAACATGTTAGGTAGAAAAAGACAAAGGGTTGACATGATATAATCTAACTTGTATCAGTATATGGATCCGATTTACGTTAATATTAGCGTGTACGAGGGTAAAATAATGTATCATTTATGTACAATCCACTATATCATTCACATGTCTACTACATCATGTAGAAACCCACTATATCATACATAAACTCATTATATGATGCAGAAACATACTATATCATGCATAAACTACATCATTTCTAATCAATCTACTATATCATTCAGAAATCCGCTATATCATTCAAAGACCCACTATATCATGAAAAAACCCAATATGTCATTCAGAAACATATTATATCAGGCAGAAACTATATAATTTCTGAATAATCCACTATATCATTCAAACATTCATTATATCATGCGAAAACTCACTGTATCTGTCGGACACTCGCTATATCATGCATGTAGAAACTACATTTTTCTATATGTTAAAGCACGTGTTACGATATACTACACAATCTACATCTACCTGTATACTAAAACATCAAAATTAAATCCTCCACTATATTTCATATAACTTCACTATATGTTGTCCGTTAATAAAATCTACTATATTGTATATAAGTTCAATATATCTCTATAAAACTCACTATATGCAGTTACTATAAATTATCGATCCGGTGCACACTAAATTAGTGTGCACCGGTTCCATTTAAGTTTTTTTAGACATGATACCCAAAAAAAATATACTTATGAGAGTTGCTTGAAATAGAACTGCGTAAAATTTATTTTTTTCAAAACCAAAGGGGTACGTGTAAAAATGATTAAGGCACAAATGATCAATATGATGATTGTTTGGCGGATGTCATTTATACATAGTAGAATAATGAAAATTTGTTTGATCAAAAATACAAAAACTGAAATACTTTTCATAATCCATACAAATATATTAAAAGACGATTCTATCAAAGGAAAAATGTCACATAACTCTCCAATATAGTGCCATATGGCACTCTTGTCGAGCTTCTACACATGTTTATGAATCTAACATATGACCATTAAAATGAAATGTGAGAGTTTGGCCACCAATCTACTATGATCATTTTAACGTTTAATTTTTCAAAGTAAAGCATGATAAAATCTTATAATTATAATTTATACGTAATTATAATAACATAGACAAAACTTTTTGATCTCTAACACTTTTACTAAGTTAATAAAATTCTCTAATCTCAATTCCATTTAAATTGTTATGTTTATCCCCAATTCCTTCAGAATTTTTTTTTGAACAACTTATCACGCCGTAACGTCCAATTTTGTGCTACTTAAAATTCCGAAATTAATAAAATCAATTATGAATTTTATAAATTGAGAAGTTGCTTACCTAATTCCGTCTTTGTCAAGTCAAACTTCTCATAAATTGATAGGAAAACAACAAAATTTTAATTATTCAAATTAGGATCAGTCTTGTATATTCCATACTCACGGCGTATGATGAATGAACTCGGAAAATAACATATAATTTGTTTGAATAAGTTATATATATATAAATATTTAGGAAAATAACATATATATATAATAGTTAATAAGTTTCTTTTGACTTGTTAAGAAATCATTTTCCCCAATTTGTTTATACTAATAAGTAATATAAGACTTATTGTAATTTGTACTCCTTAATTAGTGATTGTCTAATTTTGGGCCACATGTACAAGAATGTAACTAAGGAGACAAAACTGAATCCATTATAAAAAAAACACTTACGTTTTTTTTTCTTTCCCTGATTATTGAATTGTTGTCTTTTTCTCTCTCTCCCCCTCCCTTCGTTTACTCTCTCTCTCTTTCTTTCTCAAATTAATTGCAGGAAGATGACCACCTCCTCCACAACTTCTCGCAAGGTTCTTTCTTTCTCTCTCTTCCCCCTTTTTTTTGTTTCTAATTTTACCCAATTAATTCAATTTCATAATTCATTTGTAGTTTGATTAAATATGAATTATCATCTTTAATTTTCACAAACTGATCATAAATTTTATTGTTTGGCGATGTTGAAAAGACACTAAGCAAAATAGCAAGTAATAGACTTCAAAAAGAACTCGCTGAGTGGCAGCTTAATCCTCCTACTGGTTTCAAGCATAAAGTCACTGATAATCTTCAAAGGTAATATCTTTTCTTCCTTTTTTTCCCCTTTAAATTTTAACTCTTTAGGGTTTTGCTTGAATGATCAAATTTAAAATTATGGGTTCTTTTGGTTGTATGATTTTGGAATCTGGGTATTCATTTTTCTGTCCTGATTTTGCTTGAAATTTGTAATGAAAAAGGTGGATAATTGAAGTAAATGGAGCACCAGGAACATTGTATGTAAATGAGACATACCAACTTCAAGTTGATTTTCCTGAACATTATCCCATGGAAGCTCCTCAGGTGCCTTTCTATTATTTTTCTGCCTACATATATAATTGATTTATCAAATTGACTTGGGTATTTTTGTTTATTAATCTACAAGGAGAATGAAATAGTTGTTTTTTTCTATGATCAATTGGGTATTTCTGATGATGATGATTTGGAATTGAGTGGGATTGTTCTTGTTGTTGATGGAACAGGTGATATTTTTGCCCCCGGCGCCGATTCATCCTCATATATATAGTAATGGCCATATTTGCTTAGGTAAAATCTTCATTTCCATAACTTTTGTATATGAGGGTTACATTTCTATCATTTTTTGAAATGGGTTTTGTCATTTGTTCCGATTATTCGAATGACTATTGTTGGTATCAACTTAGTTGTATTAGCCCGTCTGGGTACTTTTCGTCATCACTCTAATTTAGGAAGTAATTGTTCTAACTACAAAAGGATTGTTGTATTGTTGTTATAGATCATTCCATTATTGGATGTTCTTTGAAAAGCTTTTTGGTGTCACTTTCGCACTAAAACCACTCAACTCAACGAGATCTATGCTATGTTGTTGTTGTTGCCATACTTGTATTTCATTTTGATCTTTTATGTAATGACTCACCTACCACCTAATTAGTCATAAAGCCTTTTTTCTCTCTACAAACTTAGAAAATGCTTGCTGATGAAGCTATGAGCTAAGGGTATCAATTCTAAGATTGAGTTTTAATGATCATTGTGTTAATTGATCCACAAACCACCTGATCAGTTTTAAAAGCTTTTTTAGCTTCATGACTGCATAACGCCATCATCATGCATCTTTTGACTTCTGGTTTATGTTTCATGTCTGCTTCCATTTGTTTCATGTTTTTTTACATGGAAGGGGCAGAAGTCGTGCCTTTTACTTATCCTGGTGATAACATCAGCAATGGGAGATACCTTGCCACTCATTCTCATTGACTTATTGTCATTGAGCAGATGGATCTAATAGGAGCTACTCATATCTGTCGCTTTATGATTACAACTTTCTTTTCTCAACAAGATATTGATGTTGTAATCTGATCATTGGCTAGCCGTCTAGTCTCAAGTTAGTGAATCATATGCCCACTTCCCTAATTTTGTTATTGGTCATCGCTGCTAAATAGTTTATCGTCAGTTTGGCAACAATCTGGATTTCCTAAAAGTCTATATAGAAACACTTAAACCTACTTGCGGATGAGACTACTCTATGAATCAGGTTATAAAATTATGGTGCTTCTTGTTGCAGATATTCTGTATGATTCGTGGTCCCCAGCTATGACAGTGAGTTCTATTTGCATTAGCATTCTTTCAATGCTATCGAGCTCTACAGTGAAGGTGCGCCTTGTTTAATTCTTAAAGCTTTTGGAATTAGGCTACTCTAATGATATCATTGTGTGGAGATATGTATATGTGAAGTATTTGTACCATTGAAGAGAAGAAACAAGCCACTCTAACGATATATCTGCAATTCATTTAATGGATTGCTAACTTACTTATCTAGTGTTCATTACTTTTCTGTTTGCGATTATAGTGACATAGAGAAAGTTACTAACATTAAAAATGACAATGCAGGAACGGCCTGAAGATAATGATCGTTATGTGAAGAATTGTAGAAATGGACGATCCCCAAAGGAGACCAGGTGGTGGTTCCATGATGACAAAGTATGAAGTTTTAAACAAATCTCTGTCACACTTGTTCATGACTTCAGATTAGTCTCCTAACTCTTATAAAGATTTAAATGAAAGAGTAAAACCATATTGAAAGAGAGCTGTGTTGACAACCAGATTGTTGTTGTCCTTCTGTTTGATTGTAAATCGGGAAGGCTTTAGTTTTGTATAGAAGGAAAGAACCTTGTGCTACTTCATAATGTGTCACGGTAAATGAAGCTGGGTTGTCCATGGGTGGTTTGAGGATGCTGAGATACTTGAATTGTATGCTCGTATGAATAAACCACCCCCTCCCTCTCTAAAAAAAATAGAGAAAATGGCTCCACTCGTATACTCACTTAAGAGAGTGCAATATGTTATAGTTCTTGTCTCTATATCCACTGTTGTTTATTTGGCTTGACACTTCATTGATGGTATGATGAAGTATATATATTATCATGATACTATAATTTGTACTTTCATATCTATTAGGAATAGAAATCAAGTGAGGGGAACATGGCTCTCCCACTTGTGCTGGAATGTTCTGTGGGTCATGCATAGTGAATGATGTAGGGAAGTCTTATCAAAGTCTTCCGACATAACAACCCGTGAAACTCTGTTTTGGTAAATGGAGTTTGAATTATTGATGCATTCTCTACTCCATCAAACCACAGAACATGAGTATCGTGGTAGCTTTATTTTGAGCTTTGTCCACTCCTAGGTCCACGATTATGGTCAATGAATGATTATTACGTGCATCCAAAAGTATCTCTCATTCTCTCTCCGGTCATATAGCAGCACTTGGGGCTGGTGGTGGTGGTGGTGGTGGTAGTGGGGGTTACGGAAAAACAAAAATCGGGCTAGAAGAAGTGTTGTCACATTTTATGATGTTCTAAAGGAATGACTGATCCAATGAGCAACAATCAATCTTTTTGCTATTTTATACTTCTGGTCTAATTTTAGTTGTGTTGTTTTTTCCTTGTATATATGTTTGATTTTGTTTCAACTTTGGTGTAACCGGGCTATCCAAAAGAACCTAATAAAGGTGCATGCATGCTGATTAATGTGGAAAGGTGATATAGTCAATGAGACAAGGATCAATTAGCTTTACTTGACTCTGGAGAGACCTTAAGAATCACGGAATACCGCAATAATGGTAATACAAAAATGGAACTTTGCGCATGCATAGTCAAAGTCATGTATCATCCATCATCTTTGCACTCATTTGCCACTTGTATAAACTTCTATCTGAGGCATTGTATTTGGACATATTTGATGTTCTTTGCCCCTTTTAGGAGCTAATTAAAATAAGGCAAAAGCTAACGGATGTCCGCTAAATAAGAAATATATTGTTCTACTTAATTACTCATATTTATATAAAATAATATAATAATGTATAATTTCAATACAATGCATTTAAATGCTTTGTATCGGAATTATATATTATTCTATTATTTTGTATAAATATGAGTAATTAAGTAGAACAATATATTTCTTATCTAGCGCTCCGGGACATCCATTAGCGGGATCGTTAAAGTAATTATACTGATAAATCAAAAACTCCGCATCATTACAAATTATGCGAAAGAAACACAGAAAATTGTGAAGGATTTGTAAATAATGGTGTCAAAATTAGCTTTCTTAGGAGTGAAGAAGACTTTGTTATGTTAGACCATGTATTTGGTCTAAATCAAATAATTCTCGTCTTTCATCCTGATTGATTATTCATGGGGATTAAAGGGTTTAGCGTTGGGGTGGTGTTTAAGTAGATTATGCCTAAATCCGAGACCGAAAAAACTTGTCCTAAATGACTTTAATACTTAATGGATTTTAACTCGTATGTGAATAGTTTTTTAATTGTCTATTTCTAGTGGATAGATATATTAATCTCCTTTTGAGATAGGTGGCTCAGAGTACTAGAGTAGGGCCATACATGTACCTATTAGGATTTAAAATACATGTATGGCTCAGAGTTCTAATTGGTAATAAAATGTGTGTAATTGAACGATTGTTGACAAAATTGAAGCTTTGATATGATAATCTGCAATGTAGTATTTATTTCAATTCCTATTGGAAGCTAAAAACTTCCAATTTGAAAAAAGACCCAATTTATTTAATAACCCTAATTTACAAAATTGGAACTTAAATTTTTCTTTGAGTTGTTGAAATTGGAAAACTTTCTAAAAATTGCAATCAACAATAATCTTAAATCGTCCCTAATTCAGATTTCTGAAGATTGATTTGAAGAAAGATTGACAAATTATGTTTGAAGTTGATGAATGATAGGGGATGATATGCAGAAAATTCATCCACGCTATTCGACGCCCGACTTATTGTATACCACCGTGTTCATATGGTATTTTATTCTTCATTCTCCATCCTCTACTTCTTCCTCCGTAGTCCGTACTCACCACCTTCTATAGCCACCACTATCCACAACCACCGCAGCACAAAGTGTGGATTATGCACTAGGGTGCTCATTATGCATCCGAAAAAGTAAACCATTCATAAAAAAGTATAATAACTTTTTACGCATCCTTTGACCCCAAGCTCTATTGGGCTGCTATTGAGGGTGTTCTTAGAAACTCATATGGTAAATGTGTACGTCCCTTCTCATGTCTTATCCTTGAATCCCTCGCATGGAAATCAACTCAGTTGAAGTTTTCGTCATCCACCGTGCCATCAAAATCTACTTAAATAGTGATCGGATCCAAAACAACCATGTGATATTTATATCTGACTCTTCAAACACTGTCAAATGGTGTAATGACCTCAATAGTGGGCAGTGGAACCTAAACTTCATACTCAACTTCATTAGAAATGTCGGCAATCAAGGTGTACGTATGTCAATAATCCACAAAGGAAGATCCTCAAATGTAGTGGCCAACTCACTTGCAAAACAAGGACTTCATCGATCCTCAGAATTCCTTGCTTGGATGTAAATTTATCATGTTTTTTTTTTGTGATGTATTTTGGACCCCAAGGCCCCATGTACTCCTTGAACTTCCTGCTGCTCGCTTTTCTTTTTCTGTGTAATATCCCTGTTGAAAGTTGAATGAAATGCATAAAAACAGCAAATTATAAATAAATAAAAAGGCGTTGTATATATACATTACAAATAGTAGATAGATGTCCGCTTCTGTATCAAATAAGATGGTAAAATGACGCAGTTTAGAGGAGGGTGTACCATCCTCTACATGTACTTGGGTGCATGTTTCTATTTGCGGTTTTTGTTATAGGAAAGTATATTACATATTAATCAAAACTTGTGTCCCAACATTAGCATATACTAATATAAGTGATACATTTAACCTGAGCCCATAAATAACACAGAGGAAGGAACAAAACTTATTCATTTTGTCTATATAACTGTATTACTATCATTAATCCTAAAATGTAACAAATTTTTTCTATGTATATATGTTTTGATTAAATGTTCTTAATCAAAATCTTAATCCAAAATTTTTATCGACGGTAACGTAGATTATATCTTCTTTCTGTGCTGGTGACAACTGAGTTCTCTCCCATGTCCTCAGCTGCAATTGGTAGCAGATAATCTGGGTCTTCCTTAAGACTTATGTCTTCAGGTAACTCAGCTTCTACCCAAGAAAGCCAGTCAACTTCACTGTCCACATCCTCATCTTCATTCCATGAAAAATCATGATCTCCTTTTTTCATCCCACTTACCTTTTCAACAAGGGAGACTAACATCTTATAGTTTAGTGTCTCATAGTCCCTACAATAATTGAATCAAAATAAAATTAGCATTACACAAAATTAAAGAAATCCCGTCTTATCATCTCTTACAGATGTATTTTCTGGCTAAATTATAGAGAAAGACATACCTATATGTAATAATAGTGTATAAAAGTTGAATGATAGCATAGAGTCCGAAAAGTGGCTTCACAACTGTTCTTAGATGGATGTGCTCTTTGATCTCGTTGCTTGTAAAACGCAGTATTGCACATTCTATTGCAAATGCAATGCATAATCCTGTTATGAGCAAGAATATAATTATATGTGAGCAAACTCTTTGAACGAATTTACTAGTGAAAGAGATCTTCTCAAGAGTGAAACAAGCAGGAATATACCTATATAAAGCCTACATCTCACAGCATAAGTTTGCTTTGTGCTTGTAAGCATGTAGAGAACAAGTATTAAGATGGTATACACAAAGAAAGCCTTGATAAGTCTCGATTCGAGCAACATAGCATTGTGTAAGGCAAAGAGTTTATCAATGGCAGCAAACATGCTTGCTTGTTTTGACTCAAATGCTTCCTGAAAAACATATACAACATGCACAGATAGTTAATTGTGCAATATTTGCACAGTTGCTAACTTCAGCTATAATTTTGGGATTTTTTTTTACCTGAGCTGCTAGTATGGATTTTGAGTTATTAGCCAAGTGATCATTAGCTAGCAGAAGTTGTTGCTGCTGCTTCAACAGTTCTTGATGTTGCCCATCTGCGAAGTCCACTAATTGTTGCAAAGAAATCCTGAAATGAAAGAAAATATTGTCATCAGAAACCAGATCAAAGGCTTGTGTTCGGCAAAAGCTTTTTGATTAGCTGTTAGAAGTTTCATCAAGTCAAAACTCTACCGAAGGTGACAAGTGGTGTTTGGTGCAGTAGTATTTCAAGTTATTTACAGTGGTTGAGGAAGCTTTTTCTAAAGCCAAGTTTAAAAAAGCTTTCGTGATAGGGGCCGCTTTTGGAGTAGCTTTTGAAGATGGAATACATCTCACTGTTTGAGCTTTTATACTCCGACAGCTAGTCATACCGAGCAATGAGCCAATGACTGTTCTAATAGCTACTCCTCATTTAGACAACTAATCTCTAACAGCTAACTTTTACTGCAAAATCTACCAGTAACAGCTACTTAAGCCGAACTGAAATTACCTGCTCTCCTGTAATGCTTGAGATAGGAAGGTAGTCAGAGACTGAAGACCCTCAAGAGCCGTGGATTGACCTTGAAGAAGCTCATGTTGCTTTTCTACTGAAAGTTTGGCCATATTAGTAATATCATCAGTTTTTCCTTGGAGATTTTGCATCTGCGACGACATAAGTTCTCCAACTTTGTTCACCTCCTGCTTCACATTAACAGCTTTTTTCTGTAAACTCAGTATTTCTTGGCCTAAATCATCATATGATTCTTGAATTCTCGACATATCTTCTTCCAGTTTCTCTCTCAATCTCCCCTGTCCCTCGACCAACTCTTCTTGCGACATAGCAATACCTTGAACTGTCTCATTAAGCTCTTTTGAGTGATTTAAAACAGCACCCAAATGTCCAAACATGTTCTTCAAAGTTTCTCCAACAACTTGAGTCTGTGAATTGATGGATGTTATAGATTCATGTATTTCATTTGAACTATGTAGAAGATTATCAGATTTCTCTTCAATGGTCTTTAATTTGTTTTCTGCAAATTGTGCTGAATCTTTCAGTTCATTCACTAGTCCTTCTAACTGAGACTTGAAAGCCTTGGACCTGTACCATATTCTTGTCAGATTTCATAGGAGCAAAGGAAAGGAATTCAATTATTAAAATAGTTTCACTTCACAGAAAAAATAAAATAAAAATGGTACACCCCTTATTCTTATGATTTTCAAGTCTTCTTTTCATATCTATAACTTTCAAAAATTAACTACAATCTAACAAAAGCCAACTTCTTAAAATAGTAGAAATGCCCTTCTTTGGTTGAGTTATATTTGCAGATAATTAAGGTTAGTTTTGTGTTCTTTGAATAAAAGGTCTCAATTGTAGACTGTTAACAAAATGACGAATTCCAACGAGCTTAATTGGTAAGGTTTTGGAATAAGGTCATAGTTCCCCAAGCTTATGAGTCGAAATTCGTCTACATCACTGCCTTTACTTTGTAGACCCAATAAAATTCATATAGGTGATGAAAAATAAATTTACAAGAAGGGGTATTTTGTGGCTAAATAAAGGAGTGATTCTAGGCAAAACCTTTATAAATGAACAGGAACAGCATAGAAGCAAAGATGAAGCACTAGCTCCTAATTTCTCCGCTTCTTTTTTTCTAATAGCAACACTTTAACTTCCACTTTCTTCAATGCACGACTTTGTCCATTGATATACATTAAAACAAATCGATCATCATACATAACATTTCTGTTGTTATATTCAATCAAAAATGTACAGTCAATGAAAGCATATAGTGCAAACGTTAACAGAAACAAAACACAAAAATTACGAAAAGGAACAGAGGAAGTATTACTTAACTGTAACTGATGACAGATAGAATTTGTTTGGAGGTAAAATTCAAGGTAAGTCTTGTGATCATCATTATTCAACTTCCTTAAACAATCAAGCATGGCAGTTTTAATTCCACAAGAAGGAAATGAATTTCTTCCTGTATCCTTCTGAAAACAATCACTTAAATGCCAAGCAAGCCTTTTCCTCTTTTCTTCAGCAGCAAAAATGTCAGAACACGTCGAAAATAAATCTTGATATGCCCTAAACCAACATTTATTTGTTCCTCCAAGTTTTCTCTTAGCATTTTCAAGCAGTTCAGCTGCTTTTGGATCATTAAGTGCATCTACTGAAAACTCAGCAACCAAACCTTTGGATAAATCTATGTTTACTGACTGTTTTTCACTCGAAGAAGCATCTGATGAAGACGAGAACCAACCCCATGACTGACTTCTTGGTGATAATGAGAGAAAAACTACCAGAAACAGAACAAGATTTTGATAGCACATCTTCAGTTTTACCTAGTACAACCTGCATTTACATGATATATTATCATTTTATCAGTGTATGTTTGATTGAATAATACAAACCCTTAGGTGATGTACAAAAATCTCATATTTTAATGTGTGTGCTTAAATTTCTATATTTGCAAAAAAATTGTTTATGAGGTGAACAAGACTTTCTATATTGGCAGGATTTAATTTACAACAAATTCAGGAAGCAAAAACAGTGATAAAGATCTGGCAATAAATTTACGTACATGCTGATTTTCCCTTAATGCTTAGAACTTACTTGGTGAGCTAATAAAAAATGATAACTTCATAATCAGATATGTAAACTAAGATATCTTAAGATTAGTTGCTATAATTTTTCATTTAGGAAGGCATGAAATGTTAGTAAAAAAACGGAGAAACTTACACATAGTGCATATAACAATGACATTTTCATAATATTAGCGAAAGTAACATTCTAAAATACGCCTTGATTTTTTATCTGATTTCCAAAATACCATCAGTTTCCAAAAAAAAAATACAGAGAATATCTTGAAACTTGGTAGTATTAGATTCTATTTAATGACTGCATGTAGAAGAAAATATCTAGAACAATACCTTTTGAGTGAATGGGGGAAGAAAGAGTTATTTTGAACGGAATTAATTAATGCATGCTTTTTTATGTGCAATAATAAACGGAAGAAAGATATAAGGATGTCTTGGCCTAATCACAGGTTCGAATTCCCCCTCTTCTTCTTTGTACTGCATACGACCTTCGTGGTTCATATGGATAAAAAATAAATAAACGGAACACAGGATAAGAACAAGAGTTCTTGACAAGCAACACTTAGATTATAACAGTTGTATGATGAAAATATGGAGCTTCATTCACTCTTAAAACGCTAGGAGATAATAGTTGGGAGATAGAAGAAGAGACAAATTTCATTTTATGTAGGAGTATATATATAATTCTATAATGGAGTAATTGATATTGCTAATTACTTGGCGTCCAAGCACATGACTTTTGGGTCCTTTCACGTTGTTTTATCTTTTTATGATCCTTGTAACCTTTTCTTTTCTTTAACTATTATGACAAGTTTAAACTTTTTGTGCATGCTACGCGTTTATATTACTGAAAATATTTTACGCCCTACCAAACGGAGCCTAAAACAAAGTGTATCATCAAAACATTTTGATGTTTCCAATTAAACAAAGTGGTACTAGAGAAAGTAAGTCTTCGGCTGTGATTACGAAGATTAGGAGGTAGGAATGTAAAATAGAGTAACAGATGTTATTTTTAAGTTAAAATTATGCATGGTAGTAAGTAAAGAACAAACATGCCTCCCTTAGATAAAATTATGGTAGCAAAGCTCCGTTAGTTTTGGAGGAAAACGTTTTTCAGAAAAACAATGTTTCCTATTGTCCAAACGTTTTTCAGAAAAATAATTTTTCCTATTGTCCGTTGTTTGGTTGGACAACAGATTTAAAAAGGAAAAATATGGTAGAAAAGAGTTTGATATCCCTTTATAAACATTTTCCTCCAAAATTTAAAGAAAAATCATTTTCCTCCACTTTGTCATTTCCAATCTCTCCATTTTTCTCTTCTCATCTTAATAGTTTTGCATCAAATTAAACAAATGAAAACTAATATTCATATGTGTATTCCACCAGAAAATATTTTCCATAAAAACCATTTCCCGTAGAATATTGTCCATCAAATCAAACTGACCCAAAGTAAAAATACAAAGCAAAAACAGGAGATAAACGTAAACCTGATTAGAAGCTGAAGAAGCAGAGAGAATAAGGGTCTTCTGTAAGCATATTACACCACCAAACCCTCAAATATCAACACAAATCTGCATGTTTGAATACATTATATATACGTATAGTTGTTAGTTGTTAAATTTTTTTTTTTAAAAGGTAAGAAGAATTCCCTTACAAAGGAGGAAAATCGGGGATTCCTCTGTAAGGTGTGAAAATCGAACCCCTGTCACAGAAGTGGAAAGATGGTCTTACAACCACTAGACCAACATTAATCCTCTGTTGCTTGTTACTTGTTACTTGTTACTTGTTACTTGTTACTCGTTACTTGTTACTTGTTACTTGTTACTTGTTAGTTGTTACATGTAGGCTAATGATTTTGCCTTGTGTTGTCTAAACTGTATAGTGTAGTCACTAGTCAATATGCATGGGAATGTAAGAAATAAGGTTAAATACGGAGCAAATTATTAGACTAATCTAATACCAGTAGATTGCTTTGTTTATACAATAATAATAACAAATAATTAAAAGGGAAAGAAACAATGAACAAAGTCAGGATGAGAGACTGGAAGACAGAGAGCCAGAGAGGTGGGATTATGAAACGGTGCATGTATGGACTATGGAGCAACACAACGGTTGACGTTTTTCCATTTTTTTATGACAAATTTACTAATTTTTTAATATCTTGTGTTCATATTGCTAAAACTATGTAGTTATTTTTTTTTTAAGGTCGGTAAAAAGAAGTGTTTGGTAAAATCGGAATTTCATACAGGTCAATCTAGTCCAACTATACAAGTTATTTCTCTATCATTGTTTAACTGTATGTGGCTCGGTGCCTCGGTGCAGCGGTGCTCCGGTGGTGTGGCCAGTAGATCGTGTAGAGACTAGAGAAGGCATTCTCTTCTCTGCGTGCTGGGACTATTTTGGCTTTTTGGTGGACTGGTTAATTAGGCCGCAAGCAGTGGAAGTTGAGTACAAATGTACAATAGTCACTTTTATTTTATTTATTTTGATAAGGAGAGAAAATTAGGAGGTGTCTACACAAGAGAGACCCTCTAAAGCAAAGCATCAAGGACAGAAATAACGAAGAAAAAATGAGCATTAAGGAACTCGAGTAAATGCTCCGCCGCGGCATCACGCCATCTCCCCAGGCCCAAATCGACGTCGAACCCTTCACGGGGGCAAGACGAGCACCACCGAAAATGAATAAGCTCCCAATCACTCGCCGGATCCACCGCAAACACGACCCCACACTGCGAGCAAACGAACACTCACGAACCACCGCGAGCAAACCCACACCGCGAGCACCATTCCAAATTGACTGATTTTAGAAATGGCAAAAGCAGATTTAGAGGCTAGAAAGAAAGAGTCCGCCTGAGGACAGGAGAAGATTGGACTAGAAGACACAACTAAGCCATAACAATGGTTAGATCTAGGAGAAAGAGAAGAGGGAGGAGGCTAGGGTTTCGATTTCTAAAGAAATTGATTTGGAGGCTAGGGTTTTTAGGATTTACTATTAGGGGAGCTAGGTGGGTTTTCTAGAGAGAAGGCAGAGCCTCTCTCTCTAGAAATCCCGTATGGTACATGTATTTCAAGTCACAATAGTCACTTTTATTAATTCTCCTTGTACTTTGATATGATAGCAATAAATACAACTTGGTCTAGTGGTTAAAACTTTAGTACATAAACTTGAGGTCATGGGATCAAAACCTATACTATGCACTTTCTAATTTTTTTATTGTACATGGATTACATGAACTAAAACTCCCTAGGGAGAGCGCCACGTGGCACCGTTCCTGATTTACGCACGCCTTTTAATATATTAGTATAGATAGTGAGGGCTTAATTAAGGATTTGTGTATGATGAACTATAATAATATGGAAAATTTGCAATTTGTGGATATGTGAGATTGTGTGTCTACTTTTCTAATGTTAAAACATGTTAGATCAACATGGCTGAATTCTCAATTTAAATAACTATCCACCTATTGTAAATGGGTTAATGTTAAAACATGTTAGGAGAACTAAAAAATTAGTTTACTTGCTGTAATAGAGTATCAATCGTATGAATTTTATTAATTTTGTCCTTTAATGTACTGGTAATATTTGATGTAATTCTTCTATAATTGTTTAAGTAATATTTCCTTTAATGTAATAATTATAATGCACAATGCTATTTAATATCAATTGCTGAAATTTTATTTAATTTGAGAAGGTGGTTATGAAATATGAGAAATCTTTTGGATGATGGAAGAAAAAATCAAATTGGAAGAAGAAAACGAATAACAATAAAAACGAAGTCTCGTCACCCCTATGAGTCATGAAATCCGCCGCTTGATTCGCTTCCCTAAAACAATGGTTGCAAAATGTATACTTGTACCATTATACCAAACAATATTTTTAACATTACTTACACACCCATTGGTAAAACTCTCATTGATATGTTAATACATCTGTCAATAGAACATAATTATCCGTCTTCTTCTGTGTCATAATATTAAGCGTGGGGTACTAGCCAGGTGGTTGGCAACTTGGCACTACTATCCAATAGTTAGATTGTTTTTTTCCCAAAAAAATTGGCCTAAAGGTATTCACTTCGAGATAAACCTTTTTCCTTTTCTTTTTTTTTTTCTGAGCAGCCATTCATCGATATAAGATAGGATTTTTTTTGTTATCCATTCCAATATTGTGTATAAGTATTTTACCCAAAGGTCAAATATTTGACCATAAAACAGCATGCGTGGCTAGTCAATAAGACCTAAGTAGTACTAATTAACTAATTAATTAATTTCTATGTATATGTGCTAAAAGTATAACCTATACATAAGTTATGAACTAGTTGTCCACATTAAAAAAATTAGAGAGAGAATGACCAACATATAAACTGGTGAATTACTCTACCAATCACCAATTGGTTTTACAATGAAACCGTACCAATTTTGTATGTGAACTCAACCCACATGTGAATGGTAGTGTTGGCCTACAATTAATGAGTTGTAATGTCTTTCAACTCAATGGATTTGAAGAGTGTGGCTAACCATACCCACTAGTTGTTACCAAACCGTTTGGGATCTTGCCTTTGTATAATTGAGCTCAATTATTTCCTAACATATTAAAATAAGAGATGGATACATGTACTTAATAAAATATATTGATGACAGCTCCCTGCAAAGTTTCCTTGACTTTGATCCTTTAATTTCCTTAAACTTACCAACCATGCGTACGTAGATTAGATAATGAACGCCAAGTTTCATTATTAAATTCATGCAGTTAAGGAGGACAATTAAAATACTGGCTAACAGATAGCTGGGCAGCCATTGAAAAACTCGCTCCGGAGTCGGCAGTCTGCACCCATCCCAAAAGAGAGAAACAACCAACGAGATCAGATCCAGAGACCAGAGCAAAGAAATGGAAGGAGAAATCCAGCACAAATGGGTGAAAACAAACGGTGTTAAGATACACATAGCAGAGCAACAAGGCACAGGAGGACCCCTTGTACTTCTGCTGCATGGGTTTCCAGAAATATGGTACTCTTGGCGCCATCAGATTCCGTTTCTTGCTAACCATGGTTATCACGTTGTCGCCCCTGATTTACGAGGCTATGGCGACTCAGACTCGCCCATCAGCCCCTCCTCTTACACCATGCTACATATTGTTGCTGACCTTCTTGGCCTCTTGGACTACTTTGGTGAACCAACGGTAATAACTGCATATACATATAAGATCCCTCTTTATTTGCTTTAAGTAGTTCAATGAAAGGTTAACTAATTATATCTGAAACTTGGTTGGAGAAGGCTTTTGTTGTGGGAATTGACTGGGGAGCTGCGGCAGCATGGCACTTGAGCCTCTTCAGGCCTGATAGAGTGAAAGGAGTGGTATGTCTATCTGTTCCCTACTTCCCCAGAGATCCCAACACCAAGCCTACTGACTCTTTCCGACGATCTTTTGGAGAAGACTTTTATGCCTGTCAATTCCAGGTAACCCCTCTCTCTCTTGTTTCACTCTCTCCCTTGAGCAGCAAAAAGTTGACACTTATTAGCTGTTGGTATATGTAGGAGCCAGGAAGAGCCGAGACAGCATTTGCAAGGTATGACTATCTGACAGTGATGAAGAAATACCTGCTAGTAGGGAGAATAGACAATTTGGTAGCACCTGAGGGAATGGAGATGATAGACTATCTACCGACCCCGTCAATGTTACCACCATGGATCACTGAAGAAGAACTTCAGGTTTATGCAGACAAGTTTCAGGAGTCTGGTTTCACCGGCCCTTTCAACTACTACCGCGCTATGGACCTGTAAGTAGTTCGCTTTTGGATTATGCATTTTCCAGTTCCACCTATGTTAACTACGATATATACCATGTAGACATTTGCCTAAGAAGTAGAAAAAAAGAGTAGGCATACAGAATCACAGAAGACAATGATGTAGACAAGGAATAATCCCTGATTTCATGTAACCCACAAAAGACTTTACCAAGGCACTAAGCCATTGGCATCCACACGCCTCAATTGTACCGTGGGTGGCCTTTCCAAGGCCAAGGGTCAATAGTCTGACTTCTTGACTCCTCCCTCTATACTTTGGAGGAGGTGAGCAAACTAGATTCCTCCTTGGGTTTGGCGGGGAGACAGTATATAAGTCTAATCTAACTGGGTGGATAGCCTCACATAAGGATCGAGGTAGGGCTTAAATTGTACCATTGATAAAAGATTGCGCTAGAAACTATACCCATAGACACTGTATCACTTGGACAAACTTCTCCATTTCCTAGATACATTCATCACTTCCTTCTCATGTCTTTTTGTTCATAACAGCAGTGCATGACTTGTGATTTGTTAACTATGTCATGTCTTAGGAACTGGGAGCTGCTAGCGCCCTGGCAAGGAGCAAAGATAACAGTTCCAGCGAAGTTCATTATCGGCAAAAAAGATATCGGTTTTGAAACTCTTGGAACAAGGGAATACATTGAAGGCTCCATCTTCAGGGCCCTCGTCCCTGATATAAAAGTTGTCATTCTTGACGGCCACCATTTCATCCAACTGGAAAAACCACAAGAAGTGTCGAATGAGATATTATCCTTTCTTCAAGATAATTCTTCAGACCAGTGACGCTCTTTTACTCTTAAAAGTCGAACTGCTATGCGTTGGAGTATAAAGTACTCTGTGAGTGCTGAATTGGAGACTATGTTCGACCAGTATTCTGGACATTCTTCCCACAGACACTGCAAGTATAGGAAAGATAATAGCATATACTTTTAAATTTTAGTGTTTCTGGGTCGGGACAAAATGTACTTAGACAATCTTAGCCATGGTTCAGATTTTGGCTTCCGGTTCAGATGTACATTTGCTTTCTAGAAGCTTGTTATGAAAGGATTTTTCAACTTCAGCTAATCCCATTCGATATGCTTTGCCTTGTATTTCATTACAGAAACCCCAGTTAAAACCACCCCAAATAAAAAAGAGAAAAAAAGTTGTCTACAGAGGATCCAAGCACTCGAAGGGAACATGACAAAGGGTGGTGCAAAAAACTGTGACAAGCACGAATGCACAATAACTTGACGTACACTGCAAGAAAACTGCCATAAACTCGTAATATAACCACGTGAAATGTAATGCAACCCTTGGACACAAGGCAGCATTTCAATTGCTATCTATGACTACCAGTACACAGGACAGAACTCTTTCCTTATACTGGCATTCCCTATCATTTCTTTAGTCCTGCATCCAACTTGTTGACTACTTCAAGAATGGCGCAGAAAAGGAGAGAGGAATCAAAAAGAAAGGAAAAATCAAGGAGCAGAGGTAGCGGAAGATATAAGGAAAAGGAGATGAACAAGAATTGATCAATCTTTCCTTCTAGTCAATTTAAATACCTTTAGAACATTCTCATATACAACAAAAGTTACAGCAGATGCAGGTACATTCTTCAATAAGTTAGCTGTGATACCTTTGTAAAAACCACGAAGACCTTCAAACCTGCAAAGATTGTGATCAATGAATGGTGATTTTTGAGAACTTCTATACATATAAAATTTGTATATTTATTTTATATACACTTCAGCTCATTTACTATTAAGTGAAAAAAGAAGAAAAAGAACCATCATGAAAATACAGCTCTTGTTTTGCCTTGGAGAAGACAAGCAAAGGATACAGGGTAGGATGAGTATCGTGCTTTTCTGGTATAATTTGCTCATAAAAGCAAATTCAATATATCGCCATCTTTATTAAATTGGGGATGGTCATGCAATGACATAACACACTAATATGTAACAGGAATAGGATAAAATCAACTGCCAATTATGACAATGGGTGAGTAAATTAATCTCTGACCCAGAAGGGATTAAAGGCAGAGCAATGGGAAACAAGTCATGTATCAAGATGGCATAACACAATTGCTTAGATATAAGATGCAGACTTCATATTTATAAAATTTGCAAAGATTAGCCTCACCGTGCAGTTTCTTTCACCACATGAAAGCTATCTGCATATCTTGGAACTCCATCAGTGTTCGGCCTTTGCTGCATCAGAAAGCATATAATTTCAATTGACACAAAGACAATAAAGTGAACAAACTACAGCTTGTCTCAAAGGTCGACTTAAGCATGATATCAGAGCACAAAAATACAATATTTTTAACCCCCCTTCCCCACCACAATATCATTCTTACCTGTAATCTTGATCGGATGACCTGTGAAAACACAGAAGAAATCAGTGAACAGCAAGCATATTGATATTACACAATAAAGAACAATCAAGTAAAATTTACCTGAAAAGGATATGTAAAGAGAATGGCGGCAACTTTAGAAGAAGCTCCCAGAATGGTATAGTCTAGTGAATTCTGTTTGATAGGGCAACAAATATGAGTCAGCTTGAGTCCACTGTGGTGATTAGATTTTACTGAACTCTAACTTCCAACAAATAGACATCAAACCGATCCCCACTCACTTAGGCCCTCATATTTATGTTTTGCAGAAATATTAAAAGAAAATTTAGTTTTCTTGTACAAAAGACCAGAGGACTTGAAAATGGAGCTTCATGTGCAGAGAGATGCTGCATACTGAAAGCATAGAACGAGACCTACCAAAACTTCAGCACCTTTACTTTTGGTCCTTTCAGACTTGAAGTCAACAATAAGAGTACGCAGTTCCTCGTATGCTGCAAACTGTATAGACCCGTGAGAGACCTGCTGAAAGCAGTAGTTCAACAGATGAGCATACCAGAGTTACATCTTGAAGTTTACAGTAAGTAAAATTATTACAACTCAATGCTCAGCTAAGTGAAATGATTACAGCAACAACAGCAATGCAAATGTCTTCATCTCAATAGGATGGAGTTGGCTGTATGAATCAAGATTTAATCTCCAGCAGTCATCCACATAGATCCTCTGCCTTGATTCCCTGTCAAGTACCAAGTCATCTTTGTTCTCCCTCACTCATCTTAAAATCTACATAATACCAACTCTCCATTACCCTTACCAAGACATCTCACATGCCCAAACCATGTAACTGGTTTTCACTTGTCTTCTCCTTTAACATTCGTAGCTCTAGTCTCCAACAACTTCTAGATGCCTCATTCCAAATGCTATCTCTTAAGGTGTTCTATCACATACATCAAACATACATATCTTTACTAACCCCAAATTCCTCATATGATCACTTTCTGAATGCCAAACATCCCGACCCATATAATAACGTTGATCTAATAGCGTTCCTATAGAATTTTCCCTTTAACCGCAGAGCTATGCTATGGACGCACAATATCTCAGTTAACCAGTGTAAGAAGTAATAAAGCTAAATAAATCCTGCCCTGCGCTTTCTTGAATTTTAACAGTTTAACAGGGTTACAGGCATGAAATACTTTCAGATCTTCACTCTCAGTGCTCAAAGGCTAGCATGCAATCTAGACTGGAAATTGAAATGGTCCATAAATCTGTAATCAACTAAATACAAAATGGTCTATAATATCCATATTTTCAGCTTATCAAGGTATATATGATGGCCAACATGCCATTGTGGAAGAAAGCAAGTTTGAGAAATATGAAACCCCAAAGGCAGCCTTGGTGCCCAACGAGGATGCCCAATAAACTTCAAAACTACTAGGCCTAAAGTATAACTAGCTGGTAGCATGATTGTAAGCATACAGCATGAAAAAGTCTTATATCCCAATCTTCAATAAACAAAAGGCACGCTGCAATTTATATGGTTAGCCGAGAAGATCAATGAGCCAGACAAAGTATTTTCCACAAGATACCAAGTTAACCACTTCCTTCTTTAAATGAAAAGCGTAAAAAAGTTCATCCACAAAGCAAAAATCTGCATAAAGATTATCTCCAACAAAAGCATCCAGCATGCTTAGTTCAAAAGTGGGCCACACTATTTCAGGTTACAAAATGAACTGGGAAAGAGAGAGGGTTGAAGAAAAAATAGTGAGAAAAATCTAACCAGGAATAGACTTGGCCAAATTCCTCTATAGAATGCAGTCCAGCCTTCCTCTTTCAGTATGGTTCTAAAAGCATCTGGAGTGACAAAAAAGAAATAACAATTATGAACTCCCTCCCATTCAACTCTTGAAAAGAGGTCTATACAACAGCTACAGAGATACAGTTAATACATGTACACAATGATAGAGCAAGTCTCAATTTGTACACTTATATCCTGAGGAGGACCCTGAAAACTACGAACTGGTAGGACACCCTGCACTCAAGTACAACACAGAACAGGGTGCCACTGCCTCCCAATCCCCACCCCACCCAGAAAGGAAAGGAAAAAAAAGGAACACAGAGAGACAGAAGAAAATTCAACCACTAGGCTAGCGGAACCTTGTAATCTCCCTTGCGACGTAAGTACCAACTTCCCATACTTGAACTTGCCTTTAATTTTAGCTTCGAAATTTCCTGATGCATAGCCCAATTCCAACTTTAAAGATGTATTACTATTCAAAAGGCATGGGTGAATTACTGAATTGTATGAAGTGCATACTACACTTATTGTAGCATCAGGAGCTGCATAAACAAATGAGTTTGAAGCCATAGTTCATGATACAAAAGTCAAACCGTCTTTGAGTTCTATCTAACTGTAGCTATAGCCTAGAACTCACCTGCACTCACAAATACTTTCCCAGCAAAAGTGAAACTTGCTAATTAGAAAAGAATTCCGATCAATAGTTCCATCAAATCTGCTAGTTCACAGGTTTGACAACTCTAGAGTGTAACATGACCCATGAAAGCATCCAACAGCCAATTTTAAGTTGAATAAAAAGTGAGACCAACCATAAACACCAGCATATTGACGAGTTTGGTGAAGAGGATTCTGAAGCTGTAATCTTGTTTTAATGAGCCAAACAGGATTTGTGCAAAAAGAAACCTGAAAATCATTTATAAATCTACTGGTTAGACATCAAATCTAACAAGTGACAAGGAGACATCGATGATGAGAACAAGCATCTCACACCTCTAAAGTGACAAAGAGGCGAGTTCAAGTAGTTATTGGGACCAGATACGCTCCAATAAGGCAAGATTATCAGATTTCCTTATCTCACGTGCATGAAATAATGCCAGAACTCAAGAATCAAAATGCGGACACTCTAAGGCCTAAATATCTTGCCAAAAACATACTTCATATTCTGGCAGACAAAGTGACCAGCATTTGAAAATTTGGCTAAATGGGGTAGCATAAACACATCTGATGTATCTTTAAGCGTCTTTCTCTGTATGGCAAATTACACTGTGCAGTTGGGAACAAAGTTTTATCTCAACTTTGATAACAGAATTGAAGTAGCAGAGCTTCTATTGTTGTACTTGTACATACGAACGGCTGCTTATTCACGAATTTGGAGGGCAGGTCATGTTGTTGGTGTTATAAGATATCCCTTTTTCGACAGAGGTGTTCCATTGGACGGTTATATCAGTCATCTGGATGATTGTGTTTATTAACTTGATGCTTTCTATCCTATTCCAACAAGCACTTAGAGCAGCCAACTCAATATCTCAAACAAGAAAACCAATGCCCTTTCTAAAAGCTTGAAACTATATCATTGTTATTTCACAGAACTTACCAGAGCTCCAGCCTCTGCAGCTGCCGCCAGATGGAATCTAGGGCTCAACTTCTCCTCCGTGTCATGAGAATACCTTTTCTTGGCTCTGCTGTAGCTGCATAAAAAAACGAAAAACACTTCTACTTCAATAAACACATTGTATACACATTAGCCTTAAGAAATAAAGGGGGCGGTCAGTGTTACTCCGACACTTTCATTTACCTCAAAAACGAGGTGTCGTGTCGTGTCCGAAACGACACTTTACTTGGATACTTTATTTTAGACTAAAAACCGACTTTTTTCTACAAAATAGCCGAGTTGTACACTTGGACACCCGTATCCGAGTAGACACTCAATCCGTGTCTGAGTAACACAGGCGACGGTGACTCATGAGTCACATATACAGATGACATGTATTTATGTTTCTCCAGCAGCACAAATGAGCTTAATTTTATAGTATAAAAGTTGCCACTGACTAAGCACCAACTTACAAGAAGAAAAACAGTCCCCAAGAAACGGATGATCCAAGAACAGCCGGAGAGAATCCTGCATAAAGCCCTCTCAAACCCTGGAAATTCAATAATCCACAAATACCGTCTCAAATAAGAGATACAAACTAAAAAGAAGTACATAGATCAAACAGCAACCTCTATATTCACTCCGTCCTGAATTCGCCATCTCAAATCAATCAAAACTATGTTGATCTATACTGTGCAACTATTTTATTACATTACACGAGTAACAAATAGTTGATCATATTCATGTTGAAGACCACAAAAAAGTCAAAATTTGAGATAATCATTTCAGTTCAGAGCATAGAGTGTGCTAATTGAAGCAATTAATTTCCAACACAGAAATTAACCAATACTGTAAACATGCACATTTCTGTCAAACAATTCAATTTAAGCTAAAAATTGCAGAAATAATCAAGAGAATAATCATTTAGGGTTTTGGAAGCAACAAAATTAGGCATAGAAAAATTGAAAATTGTAAATAAACCTCAGAACGAGCGATGGTGAAGAGAGCTTGAGGAGTGTTCTTGTAAGTTGGAAGGTTCGCGATTCGTCCATCATTCACTGGAAATAACGCATGAATCAAAAACAATAACATAAAACTAAAATTAAAATCAAAATTATGGTGAAAAACAGAAGAAAATGGAGGACATAGAAAAAGTGTATGTAGTAGTTTTAAGTTTTAACCTTGGAAGCGAGTGCGGACAACGTCGAGAGGATGCATGACTGCGACGGTGGCGAAACCAGCGATGGCGCCGGCGGTGGCGTTTTCCCACTCCCGTTTTCCGGTCATTTTGACGTCGGCGATGGATTCTCCGACGACCTCACCAAGGGATTTATATGTTCTTTTTCATGTTTGATACGCCAATACTGTGACCAAACTCTAATTCGGAAATTCCTTTCTTCTTTTTTTATAAGGGAAATTATTTGTTTTACTATTGTGCTTAATGTAGGAAACTTGGCAAAAAAAACAAGTGTGGACTATCGAAAAATAAAGCAATAAAGCGTAAAGTAGTTGTCTTTTTGTGTGATGAAACAAAATAAGGGTATAAAGGTAATAATATGTGGGTACACGTACTAACAGTAGAAATATTTGACAAATGTAGCAACTAAAAAATATCTAAATGGTGCCCCTCAAAAAAAAAAAATTATCTAAATGGTAAAATACAACAATTAAAAAAATTGTGAAGTAAGAGCGTCCTTAGTAATGGCTGGAAAAAAATTGTCAAACCAATCTTTATTTGGCAAGTTAATGGTTATTGAGGATATTGTTTGAGATTATTTTGAGATAATACATAGTAGTCTAGAGTAAATAAAAATTGGAACACCATAGTTGGGAATTTGGGATTATTATAGTCAAATTTTCCTTCAATTTTACATATTTTGCCAAATTTGTCATGCTTTAAGTTGGTCTCCTATTCTTATTTACGAGAATTATTGACTGAAATTTGTAGTATGTGATGCCAAAAGGCAACAAGCTTAAAGTGAAAACTATTTCACAAATGTTTTATCAAAGTAATATTGTCTAGAGATGAAATAATCGTCATCAATGCAAACAATTAGACTGGATTTCCAATATATTGATATTGGCCCTGTTTGGTAATAAGCGGATAGTTGTTAACTGTTAGCTAATTGTATTAGCTGATTTGACTAACTGTTTGTATAAATGTATTTGGTAAGTAGCTGATAATTGATTGTTATATGATTATGTAAAATAACCAATCAAGACATGTAATTTTCAACAACTTTAGGACATAAATGTAACTAATACACTCATTCTCAAATCTCTAATGTCAAAAAGCTCTTCACCCCAACTTTTTCAAAAAAAAAAATTCAGACTCAATAAGCTAATCAAAATCTCTCTTTACCAAACACTCAAATTTAAAGATTGACTAGCTGAATCCTCTAATATAAGTTCAAATCTCTAATTTTACCAAACGAGGCCATTGTCAATCTTGCTAAACATTGTTTGGGCATTTGGATTCGTTGAAACTATAACAATCTTGACGTTATTACATTCTTACTAAAGCATTATATTGCAAAATGTAAGAGATGAAAAGATAAATCACATATTTTCATCGTTGGATATATATGGAATTTACATGGTGACAAATATTTGTTATTTAGCAATGTATGCAATGAATTTCCTTGAAAGCAACACCATTAGTGTATAATACGGGATTTTAATGACTTTCCCTCGCTAATATAAAAAGAAGAAAGTTGAATCCCCACCTACACTTCCAAGGTGTGTTCATCTCATGAATTTAGGGGATGATTGGGCTCTTACCTCTGACCTCTCTATCTCACCTTATATCAAAAGTATAATCACTACGGTTATACTTATGCAACGACACTCATGCGGCTCATGGGATCCTGTCCATCAACAAGGTGGTCATGCCTGAACTCTCGAAGAGACAATCGGAAACCACACTATTGGTGCTGGAGATGTTGGACCAGCCATCTCAGCTCTGCAAACAGAAGCCATTGCCTGCCTACAAGCCCTATTATGGGTTACCACACATGAGTGCATGAGGGTTTGCATTAAAACTGATTCAGCCACACTAGTACATTGCCTTCGATCACCATCCTCTAAAGTCATGGCAATCGATGGACGGTAAGTGAAATTAAACAACTTGCAGGTACCCTGGAGTGGTGTCAAGTTCTCAAGGTTTCAAGAGAGCAGGTCAAGCGGGTGCATCAACTTGCCAACTGGTGTAAGACCAATAATAGTTCTGTATCTTTTCCTCCTTAGTTTGCATGTTTATTTGATGTCCAAAAATAAGTAAAAGAGTGATAAATCAAAAAGAAATGATGGAAATGAAAAGAACCCAATCAGTATGAGATTAAAGAGATTCAACTTGTGCCAAGTGAAAGAAATGGTGTCCAGTTTGCATGATGAAGATGGAAGGAGTGCATTTTGCAGTAGTAATGCTTCCAGTTTCACAAGTGTTTAGGCGCAAAAAAAAGATGGTCATATATCAACCATTCAACTCTGTAAATCTGTAAGTTATATGTACAGCTCAGCTCAGAATCTGTTAGCTTAGCCAGGATTCTGTTAGAGACTTATTTCTATTAGAAGCTTTTGGTTACTAGCTTGTAAGCTGTATATAAATAGAGATTTCCAGACTTCTCTCTCTAAGCTTTTACTCTCAATATCATTCTTCTTACCTAATACAATTAAATTCAATCTGTGAGGTTGAATTTACAAAATCCAAAATTCCCGCTTTCACAATTCTGGTGTATGTTCAATTGTTCATAAACAATACACAATACTGCCAGTAAGAGCTCGAAAAAAGTGTCTTCATATTCAAGATGATCAAAGGAACATGATAAGAAAGAACTAGTTTTGGATTAACAATATGCATAATCTGTCTATGAGCAAATACATATCATATACCTCAAGATACCTTAACTAGTGAAACTAGAAAATGCAACTCAATTTGTTCTTAGTAAAAAAACGAGCGTTAAACTCAAGTCAACCCTTACATGAACAGGTTAGGCTTTGATGCTTTGTAAGTTGTCTTGAGCTTCCTACTTGGTGGTCTAACCTTCTTGAAAACCAATGGGAACTTAATATCCTTGGCGTGAAACTGTTTGGTGTTCTCCCTCTTACAAAGTTCATCAGGAACAGTAGCCGTCTTAATAATCTGGATGCATGGAGCCCGCACTCTGTGACGAGAAGCCATCTCAGTGTACATTTGCTCCACAGCACCGTTCAATGTGGTGTCACGAAACTCCTTGTACATGTTGTGGTAACCAGTTCTACTCTGGTACCGCAACCATATTCCATAGTTCTTGATCAGAGTAGGGTTCTTCTCATAGATCTGTGGACAGATCAAAAGAGTATGAGCCCATGCATAGAAAGTATATTACATAGTATGTTATAACATCAAATTTATGCCCAAAAAAATAAGCCAAAACAACCATACACTTCTCTCCAACACATAGAAAGCCTAAATGGAAACCCATGTATCCTTTTGCAAACATTAAGTTACGCAAGATATACATACTTTGTGGAGGAAATGATCTCTATCTCTCATCTCTTTCTCTCCCCACTGGAACCATAACGACATCTACACCTTCACTATGAAAGTATACAAAAGAAATTTGTAATTACTTCTAAATAGTTCTCAACTTCAAATTATCCAGCCAAATCAAGAGTTGAATCACCAGTATTGTGTGGAAATCACGAGGTTACAGAAGATAAGCACGCTCGGCAATGGAACTAATACTCTCTCTCATCTCTTTACTTTCTTTCAAATACAATAATGGGGAACTCAAAAATATACTTCCAAACTCCAATACACTCCTATTGTAAGCTTATAACCAGCATTGCTACATCACATACCACATAGTTCTCATATTATCCATCCCTTCATATCTAAAGATTACACATGATTTTTACTAAAACATACCTTTCCTATGATCGTCTCACTCACAACTCACAAACTTGGCGCTCATATCATGAGAAATCCAAGCATGAAACATAATGCATTGCTATGTACTCCCTCCGGTCTTTATTAGTTTACCCGTATTCCTTTCTAGATGTCCCTTATTAGTTTACCCATTTCTTTTGTTTCTATTTTTGAAATAGGATCACTAATTTTCCATCACACATACATTCAACCTTAACATAAATTGTTTCTCCCAAAAGAAACGAGTAAACTAATAAAGACCGGAGGGAGTAGTAAACATGACAATTAATTCCAAACATTTCAAAATCATATAGCTGACTATTATTTTAAACAATGTGAGTAGTTCACAATGTTGACATATGATTAGTTATCAATACATAGTAGGAAGAAACCATCTTAATTATTATAGATAGATACCTCGTTAATGGCAAGAACTTGACCAACACTTTTCTTCACCTTCTTCAACTTCCTCAGAAAATACCTGTTGAAAAACCAAAAATGAAAACGTTTTTTTCATCTCCATTATACCCAGAAATAAACTCAAAAACCAAAAAAAAAAAGGAGAAAATTAGAGATGAGAAAAAAAGTACCAAAATTTGGATTTGGCACGAACATCATTTGTGGCCCAGAGCTTCATGCGATAGATCTTGGGATGCGCATCAGATTCTGTTGGCAAAGCTCTTCCCACCACTTGGTATTGGTGAAACTGTTACACATCCATTTTTCGACAACCCAGAAAATAAATCAAATTAGAAAGAAATTCATTGAAGTTGATAAAAATCCCTTAAATTAAAGAAGATGAGTGATTGATTTCTCACCCTGAATTGACCCATTTCCGACTAATTTTACTTCGCAGTTTTAGGTTTCACAGTATTGTGCAGGTATACTATGGTAGGAGATGAAAGAAGGATGTAGGGTTTAAAAAGATGTAGGTGATGAAATGAGAAATTTACGACTTACTAAGGCCCAACCCAAGTCAAGAAGGACAGAAGGGGCTTGCCTCAATACTCAATAGTTTGATCCGGGTTTAACTTGTATGGGTCTTGTTAGTGTGTGTGGACTCGTCATATATTTGCGCGCTTGATAAACGGGTCAAAGAAATAGATCGGGTGATTGTTGTAAGTCATTTAATAAACGATCAGGTTAGGGTTGAGGTTTGTTAATTTGTTTAATGTATGGGTTGTGTTAGAATTGAGGGATTTCAATTTTCAACCCCTCTGCTGATGAATCCGATACAAATATGATATGAGTATATGACCCGACTTATTTACTAGCTTTGAATACAATAGTAGGGGTTATAATTGATTTTGTATATAAAAAAAATGTTGAATGATTAGCCATATTAAATACCTATGGGCTATGTCATACTCTCTTTTATCATGAATTTATGCGTGCATCAGGGACGGACCTATAAAGAGTATTGGATGACTCGAGCCCCTAAAATAAATAACAAAAAGAAATTTTCTTTTTGCACGTCAAACGACAGAATAAGAACTTAAAGTACTTCTGCGTGTATGTTTTAGCAAGGTAATTAAATATGATCAAGTGATCCGTGCGAGTACTACAATGCTCATGAATACATAATTGGGCACGATTCATTTATTTTCACTCTCATTTCATGTGATCCTTTTTACACCTTTCCTTCTTTCTTTTTTATCCATCATTTTTTCCTTTGTTAATTTTGTTTTCTTTCCATCTTTTTAACATAGTTAAAGACTTAAAAGGCATTTATATTCTAATGTTTAACTCAAAATATTTAACCATAGACTTTCCTATTATATATTTTCAATGATCTCACTGCCTTTGTCAAATAAATGTGAGAATTTTACTATATTAAGCCATCAATGTGGTCAAATATGTGTATTTGGGTTATAAAAGTTTAAGTATCCCTTTAGAAAAAAGAGATATTAAAGTGCTACATATATTTAAAAATTGGATAGAATATGACTAGAATTTAATGAAAGTACTTTTTAATAGCTGACATGAACAATATAAAATTTTAGTTTTGTCAAATCTGAAACTCGGTTCTCATCATCAAATGTGCCATGAAATTATTGTTCAAATTCTTTATTATTCTCATTATGTTCTTTAATTACATGGTTTACTTAGGACACCAAACTTAAAATCATATATCCACCCCTACTTGCATTGTTGCACATAAGAAGTACATGACACATATACCTCTTTGCATTACTAACAATATTATGAACGATGATCTATTATTCCAAAGGGGTTGTGAGTCCAAAACCTATGCCATACATCCGAGTCTATTGTACATCTCTACATATAATATAAATATCATTCTTGAGTAGATTATTGATTGGATTATTATCCATCTTAAATTATATTGTATTATATTTGCTGTTAAATTATTTGGACTAAAACAAGAGATTACATAAACTTTCATTTAAAGTAAACTTCAATAAGTACCAATACTTTTAGATAAGTTTGGGAGATTTTAGGCGATGAAGAAAACATATTTTTAGAACATGTTTAATTTATCTTAGAATAAAGTTCGTATTCACTTCAACAAAAATAAATTATGTTGAGAAAAAAAATAAGTTATGTAAAGTTAGAAAAAGTTCAGCTATGTAAAAACATGTGAACTAAAGAGGGCCTTAGTTGATCAAAAGGTTAAAGGTGGAGGGTCTATTTCTAGATGATGCCACGTTAGTACGTTACCAACCACTGAACCACATATATGTTCAAACAACTACTACGAGAGTTTGGTTAGGCATCGCCTGTTAGATATCGTGCGATATCGAAGACAACTTTTGCTACCCTGTACTCCTCATATTGGTACCAAAAGCTCTTGTATTTGGTTTTTTTTTAAGGTAAGATGAAAAGATAGCAAAAGTTGAATCATATGGGTATCACAATATCACATAAACTAAAGGTGGGCAACATTTATTTGACACGACCCAAATTTAGCGAGCTTTGAACATGATCTTTTGCCAGCGATTTTGGGCCAACCTGTTTTTTTGGCAAAAGAGACGGGCCATGGACATCCCATATTCGGAAATATAGGCTAAACATTTGGGGGTTTCAGTAAACCGCTACCTGGAGTAGCGATTTTCATTAATGAACCGCTACTTGAAGTAGCGGTTTATATCACTCAGCGTCAAGGTTATACTTAAGTAGAAAAAAAAAATTCAGTAAACCGCTACTTCAAGCAAGTAGCGGTTTTACTTGCGTAGAAAAATAATAATCTATAGGACGGTACACAGGAATTTTTTTTTGGCATATTTCTGAAATTAAAACCCACTTTTACATTATTCAAGGAAAAAATTCAAAAAATGGATGGCATTTTCCTCAACAAAACAAATGTTTAGGTATGAGTTATGAGAATATGAGTTATGACTCGTTTCTCCCTTCCTTGTTCCTTCCGTTTAGGAAAAGAAAGTGTTTTGCCCAAAATGAAGACTCATGCTATTACTCACGCCACTGATGACAGAGTACTACAGACACCATTTCCATGTTCTTCAGTACTCCTATTACTCTACTGCCCACCTCCCTCCTCCTCTCATACACACTCACATCTCACACTGCATTTTTGTACTTTGAGCTACATCAAAATTTGAATTTTGAAATTTACATCTTCAGTAACCATTTACAATTTCACAGGCACTTGAAAAACTCAATTGTTTTTCTTTTCTTGAGTTTGTTTTTATAGAAAGATTAACAAGCTTAAAGCTTCAAGAGAATTCTGTAAAAAAATTACCTCTGTCTTATTCTCATCTTTGTTGTCTCTCTTGTAAACAGAAATGGTGTTCACTCGAAGTGGAAGAGGAAAAATTAGAGAAACAGGTGAAATAAACAAAGTCAATCATGTGAAGCGAACATACACTCGAAAGAATCACTCCCCTCATTCTGCTCCCCAGGTGCTATTTTTCTTTCATACTAATTTTTTTCGGTGTTCAAAAATATGTTATATTTTTACTTGAAATGTGGAGTTTTGGGGGGTTTTTGTTTAATGCTAAATTCTTGAAAAAAATGTGATCTTTGATGTTTTTAGCTTGTTGGGTAAGAGGTAAATTTGATTGAAACCCACATAAAGTTTAAGGCTTTCAGTAGTGATATATTAATGGGTGCCCAAAATTTAGCAAAATTTGAAACTTTGGATTAGTAGGTAGCGCGGGTACTTCTTTTAGGTCAACTATTCTTACTCGTACCCGTGCCCGATACGATACATATCGTTTTTGTCATTATCGTTTTTGTCATTCCTAAAATTTCAAAATCTTGTTGTTTTCTGTCCCCGTACCCAAATTCGTTCCCGTTCCCGTTCCTGGTATCCTGCAACCTACTTGGATTATGATGGACCATATGAAATGTGTTGTACTTGAGATAGGCTCTCTAACAGTTTGTTTGATGTGGAGCAATTAGATGGCTAAATGCTAATGCAGTAATGCAACAAACCATTCATTTTGGGAAGATCATACTTCCTTTGTAATACTATAATGTGAGACACTGTGTTTAGAGCTTTATCCTTTTAACATCCATATAATGGATGAATATGGATTAAGGGTCCATTTCATGCAAAATATAAAGTTGAGTTGAAGGTCATGAATATAAAACATTAACATGCAAGATATAGTAGTGCATAAGCCTATTTAGGATCTTCTTATCCATCTTATCCAAGATATGAACTTTTAGATGTCATTCATATATTGTGAGCACTTATGCAGATTACTGGTTAACAATATAAAGTTTCTAGAGGATCTTGGCATGATCGTTTGTTGATTTTTGAAGTCCTTGAGCTAGGGTAATTGTTTTCTTTTTATTAAATTCCAAACCCCCTGGAATTGTTACTTTTCGATTAGGCTATGTGATGGAACGAGCATTGTTGATGTTCTATCCTCTCTCTGCACTTGAGCAATCTATAATCACTTCAACAGACCGCGTCTTGCTGTGCATCCATATAATGGTAAAATCTTATTTTGCAGCTGAAGCGCTCAGGAGATAGGCTCCTCTTTCCTGACTTGCTAAAGCATCATGGTCAGGTAACAATTATGCATTCTCATAAAGGAGGGATAAAAAGGATGGCAAGGAGGGTTATAGATACCAGTATCACTTACAATCAAAAAGTAGAAGAAGAAGAGACTGAAGAGTTGATTTCAGATGAGTGTATTAAAAATGATGGAAGGAACTCAAACTCCATCCAGAAAACTCAGCAGTTACAAGATGAAAACCTTTCTGGTTCAAGGTTTCAAGCTGATATCCAACTTTCTGTAATGAAGGTATATTTTAGATGTTAACGCATTTGAAATTAATGTCTATGCTACTGTTCCTTTACCCTGAACGTAGAGTGACTACACGTTTAGATTTTTGCTGTATAAACCCATTGCTGTATGTCAATACGAAACTTGTCTTACTTATATTTCAGAATCCAGAAGCAGTGGATCTGAACATGCATGGTGCATTTGCTGCAGACCTAGAAGGAACTCTGCATCAGGGTATTTTCTCAAATTTTAAAATTCCTTCCTGTATTGAGAGGATAATCAATATGGAAATATAATGACAGTTTGCCCTCTTTCGTGTTCAGGTGCCAGTGCCACTCATTCTGATGAGGATATGTCACCTAGTGATGGCAATAAGATGCTAAACAATACAAAAAACAACCCAAATGAGGGAGTTGTCAATTGCTATCTGAGGAGTAGCCATCATCATCAATCTGCATCAGAGAAAATAGCACATCTTCCTGTGGCTGGTGTACATGGAAACCTGGAAAGTATTGGTGATGATATGACATTTGGGCAGAGGGCGGACGATGTGGCATCAAATAATGCCCAAGAAGACAGAGTCAGCTGTGGCTCCCTAAGGAACAATAACCTACCAACTAGAAGCTTGAATCTGACTGAGATAGCTGAGCAAATGAATGCTGATGATGAATCTGAAGTAGACTCTCTAGAAGGTGAGAGCAGCATATCTGTTAGGGGGTATAAGGTTAAACCTCAATATGTTGACCCTCTCAGATCTATTCTTTCTAAGCATGGGGATATAGCTGTTAACTGTGACAAACCAGTAGCTATTCGCTCAATTTACTTGGTCTATCTTTGTGAAGTTCTTGAAAAGTTGAAGACAACTAATTTTGTAGCCATCACAAGGAATGAACTTGAAGAAATACTGGCTTCTCTCAGTCATATTGAAGGAGAATGTGTAGAAGTTGGCTGGCTCAAGAACAGGGTCAATCTGATCCATGAAGCAAAGCTGGCTATATCAGTGCTGAGGCCAACTTCTGATGTGAAACAGCGCCTAATTCAGCAAAAGTCAAAAGTTCAGATTATAAAAGATCAGCTGCAAGTTTATGAAAAAGACTATGCTATCAAACGAGCAGAGATTGCTAACCTTGAGGAGATAATTCACGTTTCGAACTTTCAACTTTCTTTAGAGATGGAGCAAGCAACAGATACAGAAAAGATGATCTTGGATTACAGGGCTAAGCTGAGACATGTTTTTGAGTTAGAGTCTTTAGTTGAAAGTTTGATATGAAGTTAAGGGTGAAAGAAAAACCAGATTATGCACTAGTGCATCACTAAACTTTTTATGTTACATTAATTGTCTGCAGTCAAAGCAATGCTGCTGCTGAAGCATATGCTTTTTAAATTTGACTAACATTGCTTTTCTTGTTAGAGAAAGGCCTTCACTCTAGGTCTTCAACTACATGTTAGGACTTAATTCATAGAATTGTTTTGGTACAGCTCTGATGTTGTCCAATTTGCAGGGAATTTCCGTGTCGAACATCACATGATTCAACTGGCAAATGTTTCTTGTTACACTTTTGATTACTTGGTGTGCTTGCTAGCCCCAAGCTTGGGGTCTGCACCATGATACCAAGCTGTTAAATTCGAGCTGTTCAAGACTTTTGCTTCATGCTTGGGTAGTTTTCCTTGAGTACATTTTACATGCATGGTTAAAAGCTTGAATTCAGTCATTGACATAATGGCTGGCAGGCTGGGCTAAGCCAAAGTTAACAAGCTCTAGAGAATAGCTATCTATGATGGTTAATATGATTCAAGCAGGATTTTTAAACATGAAATTACCCTCTTTATTTCACAATGATTTTTTTTGTGAAAGGAGAATGAAGAAGTATTACTCGAGTTGCTGGATTGATATACTAAAAGGAGGTGTCTTTGCCATATTGGCGGTATCCTGCGACATCAGTTCCAAAATCATCTACTCTAATCTATCTCTTTCATACTATGATTATGGTTGAATGCTTTATCTGTCGTAGTATAATGGTTGCTGATTTTCTTTGTATTCTTTTCAGAACGGAGGAAGTATATACAAATTAAACGAGGAAGAGCCATTTTTACACTGGAACAATCTT